>NC_092823.1:53933592-54260259 GCF_023375885.2 Dermacentor andersoni
TTTTCTCTACCGTGCTTTTGTTCTAAAAAGAACTGAGTCAAGGGCTAATTAAGACGCGTAATCTCCCATGTCACTTCGGTTTATTGCAACTCATTGTAGTGTCGACAAGAAGAGATGAAGCTATGGGCAACCTTAGTATATACCGGCTGTGTCAGCTGCATTTATAACTAGCGAATGAATGTTCGACCCCTGTCACAAACATTGTTTTATGAGCCTTTCAGCTCAATGACACCTAGGCATTGTGTGGACTCGATTATAAAGCGAAGATTTTGATGCCAAGCTTCACCCCCTTCGCGGTGTCGCGTCATTTAGTTACTCCGCAGGTACCTTCCTTGGTATGTAACAACAAACTCGCTTATAAGCATAGAATTCACCCACAACATACTGCACGAGAGCACTCCTGTGTTCTGCATAAGAAAATACTGCATCACAACATAACACTTGTACACCCGTGAGCAAAAGTATACGGACCACAGTGTTTCCGAAAAAGACTAAATTTCTATGTGATTAACATGCATACACTGAAATTGACGAGTACATTGGAAAGTTCGCAATGCCAAGACTAGACTGCAGTCCTCAATTTCCAGTTGCATTCACAGGCAGAGGAAAAAAATCGGCTTTATCGCGCGATTTCTGGTCCGTATACTTTTGCTCACGGGTGTACAAATAATGAAAGCGCATAGGCATATTCAAGTAAAACTCTTGCTTGGGCTAGTTGGTTCATGCTTGAAGTAGGTAAAGGCAAGGCGCAGAAGACCAGGACTTAGGAAGAAGAACACAAACGACAAGACGGGCGCCACTCAGTGAGTGGCGCCCGTCTTGTCGTTTGTGTTCTTCTTCCTAAGTCCTGGTCTTCTGCGCCTTGCCTTTACCTACTTCAGGCATATTCAAAGCGCACAGATATCTTCGTGAAATAGCGCATCGTATTGAACGGCTTCTATGATTTCTTGGCGTTCTTTATACTTGTGCTATCTTATTCTGAGCCAATACATATGTACAAGATGGGTATGTGTAATTCTTCATCAATTCCCCATAATGGGTAGGGGCCACTGTGGCATAAGTAATATGGAAGCCTCTGTGCATACTTCTGTCATTGTCATTCTTCCCTCGATAAGTATCAAACATTGCCTTCATCCTCGTTTCATTGCTGCATCGACATCTTACAGTGTACTTCCCTTGAATCATTGTTTGCGTTTCTACAGAACTTAGGGAATGCGTAGTCCGTAAGCACAAATATCGCATTATAGTAAAGCCGCGATTCGTGTCACGCATGATCATAAGCATTGTAACGTAATACTCGTTCAGGGCATTTGTACGGGTCGCATTTAGTTGTACAGCATTCAATTGATTACGCCAAGAAAGCTTCATTTCACGTACGCTTCATCGTGGCCGTCGAACGTGCAATACACTTTCTAACTTTCCCTCCTACTTTTTTTTTTCTTACAGATTTCTAGTTGTATTGATTTGCCTCATCTTCAGCGTCCTGTCCACCATCGACCAATACAGCGATTTCGCCATGTCATCTTTGTACTACATGGTAATGTACACCTTAATTACTTTTTTACATTCAATATTTCACAATTACAATTACAATAGCAGCTACCGATCCTTAGAGGCAAATATGCTGCAGCTACACGAGAAGGTGGTTGGACAGTGTGCAGAATTTCAGTTGAGTACGTGGTGTTTCAGAGAAAGGCCAGCAATCTTGAGGGCAGTTGCAATGCAGATAAATAGGTTAACGGTAGGTCGAAGGACCATATGGGCGCACCCAGAAATATTGGGTTTGCAGATATCACGGAAACCTTTTATTTAAGAAATTTTTTTTCGTTAGCACTCGAGTTTCTCACTTTAGCGATCATGTTGCATGACCAAAATGAATCTGATGAGCGTGAAAATTTCAACACACAATATAAGTCCTCCGGCTGGCATAAATATGAAAATATTTGTCAGCAATAGCCTGCACACAGCACATTGACATTACGCTTCGTCTCTTCGCGTACTCAATAATAAAGGCTTGTTTAGGAGAGCAATTCGTGAGTTGGAAATGCATATTCCCGTTCACGTGCAGACACGTATACTAATGATGATGGTGGCTACGGGATGCAGCTAAGTTGACATCCTACGAGCGCTCAAAGTGAGGCACGATATCATCCCTGTTATGACGCCATGCAGCGCTATATCATTGTTAGTGCTGGATCATTTGGGCATTACCGCATTACCACCCATATTTTAATATTCACACTGTGGCATCGTAACCTGTTCTTTCAGCCATGTAGCGATCATGCCCAGCAGCATGTGTCCACGTGCTTGTTGAGTAATCAAGCAAGAAATGTGACGCAGCCCAGCAGTTCTGGTCAGAAAGGTTACTCCTAACCTAGGTTTTCTACGGTGATTCGCACTTTAGGTCCTAATCTAACCTAACCTAACCGAACCTATCGTCATTCACGCTAAGCTTTAAGGTAAACATACCAAGAACAGTAAAAATTGGGCCTCAGAAACTGCAAATAAGACAATTCCTTATAAATGTAAAGCTCAAAACACAGAAAAGAGAGATTAAGTCAATCACCAACATTTGAGACGTCGCTGTGACCACGTACCTAACATCGCTCATTTTGGGTGTTTTTTTTTTCGATATTCTTTCAGGAGATTTTTCTCGTAGTCTTTTTTGGAATGGAGTACTGCGTCCGGCTTTGGGCTGCCGGATGTCGGAGCAAGTATCTAGGATTCTGGGGCCGGTTGCGGTTTGCTCGAAAGCCCATTTCTATCATAGGTAAGCAGAATACGATGTCGTTTATGGCTTTGAGCAGTGTCAGTACACAGTTGTGCTGGGTGGAACGTCCGAGTCCCAACTGTTTAATGCGAAAGTCGTGTTCCATGTGGCGTTGCGCAATGAAGTACTGCTCTATTTGCTCTCTCAACTTTACGGTAACGTAATATTTTTTTTCTTGAGAGGCATAAGTAAGGACATGTCGGCACCAACACATGGTGTTATTTTTTTCTTGCGTAAGTAACATGGAAATGCATCACAAGTTACACAACATCGCAATGGTAAAAAAATGGACAATGTAAAATGCGTTTGCAATGAGTCCTCAAAACTCGAGCTGTCACCACAGAGAAATACGACTTAAAATTTCATAAACACTCAGATACAGTGCAGATGCACAAAATATCACAATAGAGAAAGCTGCACGCATTGTCACGCGTATTCATGCCACGTCATTTTCACGAGGAAAAGTAATCTTGCACTCAGTATGTTACTATTTATCCAGAATATGAGTGACCTTTAAAACCTGCTCAGAAGAAGCAAGTGCTCGTTCCTTAAGAATAACTATTTGCCAGAGTCCAAACAGCTTCTTTAGGCACGTTGGCCACGAAGCCTCATCATTTGCGACACCGTATGGCTTGCTTTATTCAATAACGAACATTCTTTATTCACTTTTTAACCATCCCTAAAGTAGTAAGTGACAATCTGCGTTATACAGTCGCATTTTCTTGTCGTTTTCTTGCGCTTTTTAATATTGCGCTTTGACTACGTCTATGTTCTATGGGTGGAGCTCTATGGCGTTATGCCTATGGCTATCTTCGAAAATTCACTTTGCCATGTCACATTATAGTGCAGCTATCTAAATATCTTTCGTATTGTCGCACTGAACTTTAAGTGGTTTAGGCTTTAAGCACGTGGTTTAAGCTTTGATTTGTGAGTTTGTCATCACAAGTACGAATTTATTTTTCAACCGAATGAAATTTGACCCATGGCTTCTTTCTGTTTCTTTTTTTTTTGGCATGATAACCTTGCGCACCTCCAGAACTCTTCCATTTCTTATAAGTTCCATGAGGCTATTTTCTCATATCAAGTTCACCTACTCTATTATTTAGTAAAAAGTTCAGCAGGAAACAGCGCTTCGCTGCGACTAGCTAAGTTGCTATCCCACCTGTAATACTGAACTCACTGCATAAAGTAGAATACTTTTTTAAAACATTACGCAAGTTCGAAGTGAAGGATGATACAGGTGAGCCTTGAGAACATGACACGTACCCACAATGGGGAATAAGCCAGGAATCGGGAGGGTGTACGCGCAGATAATAACCGCTTTAACTAATGAAGAATCGGTAAAGGTTAAACTGTAAAGAAAATAATAGTGCCTATAATGAGCAGAAGAATGAATGATTACATCTACAAGAAACGACAAGAAGGTTGATTGAACATTGTTATTAAAACCTGAAATCAGCATCGTAAACTGACTGATGATTGGATGAAAACACACACAACCCCAAACTGATCCCTATGTAGAAAACCTAGTATCGAGTCCCCAAAAGGCAGCAAAACCAAGCATTTAAATTGGCTTCAAGTTCACGAAGACGACCTTATTATTTTCATTTCCAATAAACCGGCAACAGAATAATATAGGTCGTGTATTTTCTTGCTGTCCTATTCTTTTCAGATCTCATCGTCGTTGTCGCTTCTGTTGTGGTCCTAGTGGCCGGGTCGAACGGCCAGGTGTTTGCTACCTCAGCCATCAGGTAAGGAATTCGACAAATATGGCGAGTGCGTTTACTGTTAGCAGATATACGATGGTTAGTCAATTTTTCTTTTGCTATGAAAACCAAGATATGTGCCTAGGCACAATGATATCTCGAGTGAAGACGAAACGGGAGTTGGTTCACGCGTGGATAAATACAACTTTAAACCATGCAAGAGAAAAACGTAATGTATCAGTTTGGTCAGCTAAAATTCAATATGTTAAGTAGTACTAAAAGACAATAGTTTAAATCTTACAGAAGAAATTGATAATGGGTAAGTTAGAGTGTGAGCACAGATAAGAATAGAATTAAAGTTAGTGCTTACTAGGAATTTAAATACATGAATAAATAATCGGGGCTGCGCTAACCTTACGGAGTGATCTATTGGTTTTGAAGGAATGAAATTCCCTTTTCCTTGCGACGTAAATACAGAACACCCACGTCTGGGGCCGGCACCATCTTACAGATGAGTAGTGATGTGTATCATATTGCATTTGTTTTTCGCACATACTGGCACTGCATATCCACACACATTTCTACAAATTCCAGTCACGTTGGATCCGCACATATTGAATATTCTGCAGATAAGCGGTCAAATATTGTAATACGACACAAATACAAAAATATATAATTGCTCGATTTGGCAAGAAGTCTTACCGTAAAATATATTGGTTGTGAAAATGTTTTTAACTGTCAATGTCTGTGATAATTAAACCTTCTGTTCTCTCCAGCTGTACTTGGTTTGAAAATTTTGACCTCCGTTGCACACCAGATTAAAACAATCTTAAAATTAAAACAAGAAAGATGTAAAAATAATCTCATCTGGTTCCATCTTATTCGTAAGAGTTGACAGATTGCTAGATTTAAAAAATACAATTGAACACGATTATCTGTGACCCACAATTGCAAATATTTACGCCATTTCACGTTCAATGAATGCAGCTGAGAGACTAGGTGTAACCTTGATTTGGCAATGGAAAGATAGTCCAAATACTGCTCCAGCTACTCTTCTGGGAGGTTGGAGCTGTCGGCTGCTAAAATTGTGAAATTGCGGGAAATATTTTGTGTTCTTCTTGAAAAAGCTTGCTTTCCGTCTCATCTTCAAGTTTTTTTACAGAGGCACATGCGAAGTAAAGTAATTCTAGCTTTAAGAACCAGCTACACCAAAATCTTTGACCGCGTAAAAACTGCAGCTTAGGATAGCGTAGACATAGTGCAGCTTCGTGTCAAATTTGACGCTTAAGATACAAATGAAAGCGTCACAAAAAGCTTCCCAGAACAGCCATTTTTTTATACCAACGCTGAAAAAGAAGACACCGCCATTACAGCTCGCCGTAGATGACTCATGAACTGAACTCGTGATTAACCGGCATGGCCTCCGAGATAAAGTGGAGACTGCGGCTGCGCGCGGTGCGCTGAGAAATCTCGGAGGCGGTATACTGGGGCTTACGTCATAGCCACAACCAACCGGTGCATGCGTCTTCTTATAAGAAAGAGAGAGAAAGAAATAGAAATCAGGAAAGGCAGGGTGGTTAACCAGACGCACGTCCGGTTTTCTGCCCTGTACTGGGGGAAGGGGGTGAAGAAGAGAGAGAGATGAAGAGATAGCACAGTTTCGCCCACAGTGCAAGGTTCGCACCGAGTCTACACGCGGTTCTCAAGACCTGTCGACTTGAGGTATTTCAAGAATGGTTGCGAGGCCTTCGGTGCCATCGACGCGAACGGCCAGGGTTCAAGATCTTCATTACGAAAAATGGTCTAGACTTCAGCTGCTTCAGTGCTGTCCGGAGAACTTAGCGCTCGACGTCGTATTGGGGACAGATACATAGGATGTGTTCAATCGTTGCTATGGTCCCGCAAGAGTCGCACATGGGCGTATCCCCCATTCCAATGCGCAACGAGTAGGCCTTCGTAAATGCCACCCCGAGCCAGAGCCGGCACAATACTGTCACCTCATAGCGGGGAATTTTTTATGGGTCTTCTACTTGGATGCTGTATAAACGATGCTAACACGAAAACAATACAATTCTCATCCCGGTGGCTTTGCGGGGATTGCTTTAGTGTTAAATAATAGTCGTTTATAACATGTTCGGCCAAAGTAAAATTGTGTTGCAGTTGTCCTTTAAGACGCCCACTCTGAGGACTTAATTTAAACACATTTCACTGGGAAAAAAAAACGACGTTACCATGTCGCAGGCGCATGGCGTTTTCCTACAATAGATACCCCCGAATAGAATAATTGCCAAAAGAAGGAGCGCGGGGCAGGGAAACGAACCAAGTCTCTTTGCTGATGGCGCTACTTTACGGACATCGTACCTCTCCTGTTGTCCACAGGGGAATCCGTTTTCTCCAGATCCTGCGCATGCTTCACGTCGACCGGCAGGGAGGCACCTGGAGGCTGCTCGGGTCCGTAGTATTTGTACATAGGCAGGTGAGTTTGCAACTGCTCGTGACCAAAACCTGAACCAAAGTGCGCACCTGCTATTTTTTTTCTCGTCTGCACGCATTCGAGTGCCGCGCTTTTGTTGTTACCTTACGCACTGCAACCATAAATGTCCATAGCAGGCGCGGGTACAATAGATAATTTACAAAGAATTCCACACGCAAAAAGCATCTGCAAGAATACCACAAAGCCCTATATGTTGGAACATGACGTAGCAGCACCGACAGCAGAAGTAGATACATTAGGAGGAAAAGAGTGCTCAGCAGCAGGTAAGGAATTTAAAGGGTCGATTGTTCTCGTACAAAAGCTGTAATCACATGTAACGTGGGTGGAAAGGTTCCAGGTTATGCTCGTGGTCGATCATGGGGAAACTGTTCGTAACAAGTGCGCACAGCTTAATAATCACTCAAGTAACCGAACACAAATGTTCATGGGAATAAGCTGCACGCTGCAATTTTACAGTCCAATAACTTCTCCAGTGGCTCCACGGATTGCCAAACGTCCAAAGTGGAGAGTTGGCAAGTGGCGCAGCGGTCCGTGACAAGCCAAGATTTCCCTATTCTCGTGGCATACGCACATTTAGGACCATCCAACATATTGAGCAGCCCTTCTAAGCCCCGAAAAAACTCCTCTGTGCAGACGACCGAGCAGTGTTTTGGAAGGGCTAGTTGGATACTCGGGTCTGCTGTTGGGTCATCTGGTTTTACAAATGTTTGATGATTATAGGAGCGGGAGAATCGTATAGATCTAGCAAAACATAGCGCTTGCTGTTAACGCATATGTATCGTTGGATTATCGAGAATTTATGAAGTGTAACCACCAAGTGAAAGAAAGACGCCCTCCTATCGCTTTGAAATGGCGCCTTATGTATTCCGGAAAAATAAACTATACCCACGAGCTGACATAAGCGCTGTGCCTTGTCTGATCTGCTCGGTTGTCTCGCCATTTCTCTGTCCGATTACGCTTTACATATCTTGTGGAATCAACTAACTACAAAGATGAGTTGATACTCAGAGCTCTGTATTGTCTTGACAATTTGTTTGTCCAGTTTCGGCACTGAAAAATTAGCACTGTGTATGTTGGCCCTTCACTCAATCAGACATCGTTATTGTCGATGTCTGATAAATCAGCTCTTTATAGCAAAACGTATTGGGTTAAAGCTTGTGTTGTACGATGCGATCTCATTCCTACGCAGGAGCTCATCACAACGCTGTACATTGGTTTCCTGGGCCTGATCTTCTCATCCTACTTCATGTACTTGGCCGAGAAAGACGCCATGGGCATCGAGGGAAAGTCCGATTTCACAAGTTACGCCGACGCCCTCTGGTGGGGAGTGGTGAGTGTTTCCCGAATGGTGTGTGTTCAGGGTACAACGAGAACAGCTATGTCCACCGATTTCGAGATGGCTATGGGCAAATGAGCTGCACGGCTGACGAAAACACTGACAGTAGCTTGCTCGAAGCATAATTAAGACTGTCCATGCCAAGGAAAACGGCATATTTCGTGAGCCAATACAGTGATTATAAGCTTAGGCAGCTCCTCCATGCCTGCAAGGTATGTACAGTCTTTATGTACAGGTCCAGTTCAACAGTTAACTTGATCACCCAGAACAGTGTACACACATTTTCTCGAACCGAGCTGTAAGCAGTTTTCGTGTCATATCTTGTTTATTTGTGATACTGTCACTTGTATGCATTTAGGTTAGTCATTCCAATAAATCTGACAGTTGAGTCAGGGCATGTCCTGTGGCTGTCTTCTGCTGAACTTTGTTTAGTTAGAGCACAGCCCTAACTTCTAGACGAATTCTTGCCAACATGATCAACCTTCTATCTTAAGGTAAATACACTTAGATGTGTAGCTGCGTGTCAGCGTGCTACTGTACTTGAGCGCGGCACTTGTTTATCTCATTGAAGGGCGTCCGACACTCAATACCGAAAGTAATAAAACAAAAATATTGAACGCGAGCAACATTTTAAGGAAAGTTTACGACGTGGTTGTTTGCCATGATGTATTTTTGACTTCATTCTTTTGCAAGCAACAATACCAGAACATATGCTTATTCGTCCAGACGACTGTGCAGAGAATCTGCCTCGGAGAATGAAAACCCGAACCCCGAACCCCCTCTACGATAAGACACCGAATAATAAATTGCCACAAACGTCAGCACGAAGTTGTTTTTGAAGGTGGTGAGTGGCGGGGGGGGGGGGGGGGGGGGGTGCATGACGACAGCTTTACGTGCCAAACGCACAGCGCACAGAATTAGAAACACTTTGTCACGCCACCTTCTTTGGCGGTGCCTAGAATTCCGATCCAGGAAACGCGCTGCAGAGTGGCGGCGTGTATGAAAACACTGTATCGGAAATCGAACTCAATCTCGCCGAAAAGAAAGCGGGTTTGGCAAAGGCGTTCAGTTTCAAAGCCGCCGACTCGACGCCAGCCAGAATATGCTATCCTCGTTGACGGCAAACACACCGCGGCCTGAAGGCGCCTACTGACAAGCTACCCAAAAATGCTCTTACGCGAAACGTGAATCAAGGACTTGAGCAAATATTGCAGCGCGTATCGATCGCAGAAGCCTTGAAGCGCCAGTGTGTTAAAAGGGAGCCTCTGAAAGTCTCTGTACGTTACTACTCATGCGGTGGACACTCAGCTGGGAAGCACTTATTGGTAATATGGCTCGAATAAATTGGCTACCGCAAACAGAAAAAGAAAGAGAGAAACAGAGAAAACAACTTATCGTCTCCAAGAACTCTACAGCACTAGCCCGATGCTGCACATGGACGCAACTAAACACGTGTAGTTTCACCAAAATGTAAACACAAAGACGGCAACTTGTGCATCAGGTTCATTGTCAATACGTCGCATAAACGTACGCGGCATAAAGTATGCAGTGCTCAGGCTAAATTTTCACTATTTGTTAAACGCGTGGTGAGGTTTGCTTCATTTCGGAACTTTTTTTTTTATTAAGATCTCGATGAGGGCTAGTTGGTTCATACTTAGAACTAAGGTGAAACAGCGCGAAAAAGACGAGGACACAAGGAAACGAATACCACAGCAGCGCTTGTCTGTGGTATTCGTTTCCTTGTGTCCTCGTCTTTTTCGCGCTGTTTCACCTCAGTTTCTTTTTTTTATTTTCCGAAAGTTGGAAAAGCAGGCAAAACTTACGCAAACATCAAAATGTATGCTGAACTAATCAAGGCATTTCACTAATGAACTTCTTATGTAGCAATTTACGCGTTGTAATCAAGGAGTTCTCAAATCGTTGCCCTTGGGACAAATTCTCAGGATGGCAGATGTCTCGAGAGATGCATTCCCAAGGTGTGCGACGAAATACGTTGGCGTTAATGTCGTATGTTGTGCTTCCGTGAGTGAAATGAAATGTTAGAAAAAGTAGGTCGAACAACAGTATACTGAAGCAAGGTCTGACTACGGGCTAGTTGGAATTCCATGTTATAAATCGTGACTTACAGCGCAAACATAGACGGAGGACGACAAAAAGGACGTCGTCCTTTTTGTCGTCCTCCGTCTATGTTTGCGCTGTAAGTCACGATTTAGAACAACAGTAGTTTTTTACCGCAAGTTTGACAGCGCATACCTTAAAATAAATGCAATCCGCATAATTTGGTCCAAGTCAAGATTCCGGTGCGAACTGACGGGCTAAAATTTGAACAAATACATGCCGTTAAGTAATTATTTAGGCTTATGAATTAAATTTTTATTTTCTTTTTCTGTCGAATATATATCTTGAATTATTGGCCAAGAAGCGTCAGCCTCTTCGAGCAATCCAGTTCAAGGATTGATTTTGCTATCTGCCTAGAGAGAGAGAGAGTAAACTTTAATGAACACCAGCAGTTCTGTCGGCTGGGCCTAGGCCTCCCACGATGGGACGTCGAGGTCTTGCCTCTTCGCCGCTTCGTAGGCCTGCTGGGTCGCCCAGAGTTGGTCGTCGAAATGGGAGCTGCGCAGGGCGGCGTGCCATCTCGACGAGAGGGTCACGGGATTAAGCTCTTGGTATTGATCTTTGCACTCCCATAGCATGTGGGGGAGTGTTGCCGATTCAGTTTTACAGACCTTGCACGTCTGGCTCGGGTAGATGTCGGGGTATATAGTGTGATAGCGTGTGAGGGAGGGGTATGTATTCGTCTGTAGCAGGCGAAGGGTGGTTGCCTGTGCCCTGTTTAACTTGCGGTGAGGGGTGGGGAAAGTTCTTCTTGCGAGGTAAAATGACTTTACAAGGTCGTTGTATCTTGTAAGGCGGTCGCGCCCTGCGGGTGCACCTGCACCGTCTCCGGCACGGTTAGATGCAATAATTTTTAATTCTGTGTAATATAAATAAACGTCTGGTATTCAGATGGAATCTTTCATGTTGCACGAGTTTGACCTAATACAATGCACTAGTGGGTTACGTGATGGTCACCGTATATAGTAGTTCACTTCACAACGCGTACTATTTTCCCACATCATTAATATAACGATATCAATATCTGTAGCACACAAGCACTTTTCTCCAAAAGCGCTCGAAACACGAACACATCCGCTAACCCAACAATCGCCGTTCTACGGGGAGATCATTTATAAGGTTACCCAAAATAAAAAATGGCCTTTTACAGGTAACGTAATTTTATTCCTTGAGCTGAATTATTGAGAGAGGGGGACATTACTTGCACTAACCTAATTTAATTTGCAACTAACTGCCACAATTAAACTGCAAGTAATTAAAACAATTCACTCAGTACATACTTAATTCATTTGGGGCGCAATAATGAACTTTATTAATTGTAGCCGATGAGTTTGCAAGGCGCATCTACTTGGAAAGGATTTCTAGAATGACGCTAGTTTGGAGATATCGGTCATCAAACTCGCGGTAAATATGCGCCGTTTTTCCAATTTTTTTTTTTTTCACGAAGACACTCTTTTGTGCAGTCCTGCACAAAAGTGACTGGAACGCCCGGGCATCTCGTCCCACGCTTTGGGAATAATCTATACAGAGGCTATCATACAGTCAACCTGTCTAAAAGCTATGTAGAACACATCAAAGGCTTTATCAGAGTAAGCTACTTACAGGATGAGAACGAGGGAGCTCGTTTTCTGAGGCACAAGAAGACACAAGTCATTATTCACACAAAAAAAGTCGATCAAG
Source organism: Dermacentor andersoni (assembly GCF_023375885.2). Lineage (NCBI taxonomy): Eukaryota > Metazoa > Arthropoda > Arachnida > Ixodida > Ixodidae > Dermacentor > Dermacentor andersoni. Next base: position 53,945,697 of record NC_092823.1, read on the forward strand.
GAGCGCGTTTCGTAAACTGCACATCAACGCCTGTATTTTTATCATTTCTATACGACATTCAGATCACGCGGCTCACTTTTGAGACACGGCGGAATTCGCATTTCAGGAAATTTTCACCAACCAGATGGACACCCCTTTGTAGTGGGAAGAATGAGGCGACCTTGCAATATTGAAAGGGGATTTACGCGCTGTGCCATTGAAGCAATGTGCCTGTTTGTGCTTGCCTATGTCCGATCACTCCGCCATTTCCGCTACGGTCCTGAATGATGACGGAGTGTCGATAAAGGAGTCACATATAAATGATTTCGAGGTGCTGGAGATTCTACTGCAGGAGAAATTTGAGGTGGCAGGATAATGAATTTTGCACATTTTGTAATGAGTATTCATGACTACACAGTAATTCTATACCGGGGCAGTGCGTAGTCCTTCATGTAGCGTTTTAACACAACCATAACTGAATGACCGGCTCAAAGCACACGATTAAGTTATTTATTGGCTCCAAGCATCAGAGGAGAGCAAGAACGTTTCTTTCGCCATTGCTTACAGAACGCGGTGCGTAAACCGCACAAAGTGGTCACGTGTTCTAATAGCCAGTGAACTGGGACCAATTCGAACCATGATGGGTAGGCAAGAGGTTCGCTTCACCCGCCACTTAATGTGAGATGCCTTTTCTTGCTGCTGCTGAACAGCACAGGTGAAAACAAGTCACCGTGATCAAGTATACGAACGCCGTGACTGAAGTGGGTATTCGAACAAAACTTATTCACAACTGTGTGAAACATGAAAACTATTATTCCATAAGCAATTATAAGACAAGAAAAGGCAATTCGTACCCAGCGAACGTGCCACGGCTGCACTATGCTCCATTATTATTATTATTATTATTATTATTATTATTATTATTATTATTATTATTATTATTATTATTATTATTATTATTATCATTATTATACTTTATTTCTTGCGCGACCATACGGCGCGCTTCCCTTGAGCTTCCCAGCCCATTCCTTTTTCTTACCATTGTGTTGGAATTAGCGAAGCTCTGCATTTTTTTCTTCTTTCTTTTTCTGTCTTTTTTAATTCTTTTTCTTTTTGCACAGAGATATGTCAAGAAGGGCGTCCGGTGCCCGGTCACATTACCTGGAAATTCTCCCGCATTAGTTCGGCACTCCCTCGGTATATTTGCTTTCCTTTTTTTACATCGATAAACCGGCAGTAACAGCAGTTCAGGCGTACGGAAGTAATCGACACTGCAAAAATATACGAGAGGCCCCAGTGGAAGAAATGAGGTAATTTATTCCGTTCACCCGGCGAGCCGCCCACTCTCCACCGCGGAGCAACCATGTTGACGGTTCCCTTCGCTGCACAGGTCACCCGAGCTCTCTGGGTTCACCTGATGGGGCAGTTTACATCCCATGGGATCAAGTCGAGTTAATGAGAGATAACGAAAAGACCTTGGCCGTGTTTTCTTACAGTTTAAACCGCGCATCCCAGGGTGCATTCTTCAACGTTTAGAACCAAGTCGCTTAACTTTTTTTTTTAGCGCTCTAAAGTTCTGAATGCACTGACAGCTTCCTGCGTAAGTAAAGCGGCTTAACTCGTGACATCTTCAACAAGATTAGAAGAAAAAAACTTGTGAAGGTTGAGAAGCCAAAGAAGCAACATTATAGGATAAAAAATATTTTTGTCGTTCGCCAGCCACTTTCGCTTCTAATACGGCCAGAATGAAGACTGGCGGCAATTTCCTCTTAGAAACAATATTTTAGCGTAAGATCGTTTTGTTAATACCGGCCGAGTTTATCTTGCACATTTATTTCACAATAGTAGCAGCCAACTGTGGATGGTACTATTGGTACCTGCCACAGCAGTGGAGCAAGAATTCAACATAGCGCAATACACTGCCAAACGCTGTACTCGGTCATATACACCGCACAGTACATACACTGTACAATGCACATATTGTACAATTAGAGGGGCGCTGTGATGTAATGCTATTGTAATCTGCTTCTATTCGGCTTCTGCACCCACTTCACCTGTCTGCCACACGACGTCATGAAAACCACGAAATCTGTCCATCTGATATGACATGTACACACTGATTATGTCTGTTTGGGCCAAACAAAAATATTTTTGCAATTATACGCCTCTCGCCCTGGGCCCTACACTATTGGTCCAAATTTTTCTGGCGGTGCCCACTACGCCTGTCTGTCACGCGACATCATAAAACCGCGAAAAATGACCATGTAAAAAGGACGTGTATGCACTGAAGAATCAAAAATACGCCAAACGAAACTGAATTCTTCATTCAGAATAGCCGGAGACGGTCCAGTGCGAGAGGAATATAAGGTGCTTTCCCACAGGTCCATCTGGCATATATTCAAAATTTTGTGGTGGCAGTCTAATGTTGTCGAGCCCTTTTTTCCATGTATTACACATCGCTGTGCCAACTCGTCTTCGCTCAGTATTTGTTTTACAAGTGTTTTTTTAAGCTTCCGTTCCACCCCGCCGCAATTTTCGATCAGCCACTGCAAGCTAAGCAAGAAGAAGTGGACCAATCGCAGACAGGGACACCGTCCTCCTCACCTAGTTGTTTACTTTCACTGCAGTAGCAAGGACCCACCGAATCCCTCTCTACTTGTGCGCACTCCTGGTTTCTTGTCAGTAAGTTAGATAGCGAAAACCTATTAAGCTAGCAAAGCCATGTTATTTGCCTTCGAAGCAAACAAAAATGGCCTCCTATAAACTAGGAGAGCATTTGATTGGCCTGTTCAAACAAGGCTGCAGGTCACCGCCCGATGCTTGCGCTGGCGATTACGTAAGCTTGACGTCGGGAGATTGGAAAACGGTCAGTATGAAATAGTTTTACCTTGTGGGGCCCCGATACACGTACTTGTAATGCCAAAAAAAAAGAGATTCATGTTTTATTAGAAAGAGAAATACATTAAAACACCTTTATCAGAGTTAGGCACCATAAGTACGTACGTGTTCGGGAAGAGAATTTCAGTTTGAGGCTGTGCGCGGTGTAAAAAGGACTGTAAGCTGTCGGCTTCGGTGAAGGTTGCTATAGCCAGTAATGGCGAGTTTGACGAGCTGTTCATGTTGGTGGTTTTAGAGACAGAGTTCTGCGGATTTTAATCAATCCTGATAAAATAATTCGCAAAACTTTCACACATCCTATCAGTGCTATTTGTATTCTTTGTGAACTTCACCCGGTTCCGTACGTCGATCTGCCCGTATCGGACCTCTTTCTCGTGAACTTGGCTCAATGGCTACTCTATGGTCTAACGGTTAGAGCAACTAAGGTGCTGCTGGGTTGAAAGAACCACGTTTGAGACCAACAGTCAGAAACTTTGTAAAGCTCCTAGCATTCCTTGAGAAAAAAATTTAAAAATTTAGTATATGCATTCATGTCGCAGTTCCATAGGTAGCCAGCATAAGCTATGTTGCTTGTGTGCGAGGCTGGCTGCCGGCAGGTAAAACTAATACGTGTAAAGAACGGATTAATGAAGCACAAGAAATATTAAAATAAACTAACATCGCAACATAAACGCAGGTTGGCCACTGTGATATTGAATAGGCGTGCGCATACAATGCCTATAAGGTAGATTAAAAAGAAAGACAAAGACACTGACAGCAAAGATAATTCCACAATCATGTTAGCACAACCAGATTACGATAAGTACCAAAACGCGAAAAATGCACATAGCAGATAGCCGTGTTCTGACAGTGCTCCGTATCTGAGCATTACATGCATCACTCATGACCTTAAGCATTATTTCATTTGTTTAAGTGACCCTGTGATCTCATCATCCTTCAACATATCAAACTTAGGCGGCACAAGCTTCGCCCAGTTTGCGGCACGCCGATTTGTCTTTACCTGATCTCTTTTAAAACAACTTGAGTCGCTCCGTATGTGACACCGGCTGCGTGCCACTCTTCGATAAACCTCTTCCCCGCCAACTAGGGTCACTAAGTACGTGTGACTGCGTATCTTCCGCTCTCCAATAAACCCGCTTTGATGTCAACTGGAATAACCGGATGTGGGTCAATAGGTATCTGGCGCCATCTACTGGCAAAAAAAAACATCCTTTAATATTTCTCCGGTGGTGGGCGTAATCGAAAGCGCGTCATATACACTCAGAAACGCTCCACACGCGAAATTCCCGGCGGCGCCGCTAGATGGCGCAGCTTGTCCAGAGGGAAGTGCGACAGATAAGCAGGGCGGCTGTACGCGCCTTTATGTTACGCACTTTTGCAGTGGCAGTATGTACGCGTACTGTGTGTTTCGGCATTTATTCAGTACTAATCGCATTAACATCGACAATAATCCCGACATGGTTTCTGTCGACATTTTTATTCGCAACGCTACTGCTGCTACACTATTTGCTGTCATGTGTTCAGTTATAATGTCTAGTTTTATGTATTTCCCGGATATGCCTAAGGACTCTCCACTGTACTACTTCTAAGCGGTATAATGTCTGGTTTAGCATAAGGGTCGTTTATATATACGTTTATATATATAATAAGCACTTCACGTTCAGCTTATTAAGGAAAACAGATATAAGTAAGAAGTTTTATTAAAGATGTAGCCAGCTAGGCGCAAAACAAATTAAAAGTGATATTCAAGCAAACATTGCAAAGCGTGACAAACCCCTCGGTTACGTAAGGAAAATAGAAACCTAAAGGAAATACTGAAAGGTGGCAAAAATTTACTTAGATATATCGAGCAGTTTCGCATCGCGAAACTACAAAGTGTGTTATCAGGGACTCCATAGTGAAGGGCTTCGGCATAACTTTGACCACCTGTGTTTCTGTGCGTATCGCGTATCATGCATCGAACGCATGATACGCGAGCGTGTTTGCATTGCCTCCAATCGAAATGAGGCTGCCGCAGCGGGGATTGAACCCGCGACTTCGTTATTAGCAGCACAACGCCATATAGATGCTCTGCTGATGCGGTGGGACGAAGTTAGGACAGAGGCTGGCACTTCTATTTAAGGATTGATTCTCAGCTCCACTTTTTTATGAAATTATACAAGAGAGAGAGAGAGAGACGAAAGGAAAGACAGGGAGGTTAGCCAGTGCAACTACCAGCTGGCTACCCTGTGCTGGGGAAAGGGTTAAAGGGAATAGAAGGAGAAAGAGGACAGATAAAAAAGAAACAAGAAAAATCCACGCAGTAACGCTATGTTACGCGCAACAATAGTCAAAGGCGGTCGCACAATTAACAGGCCCTTAAGAACTTCAGCGAAGCCCTTAAAGCCTTGAGCGCTGAAACCCGTCTGGACCAGTGTCCTAGAACATAATCTTCTGTGAAGGGGCGATTGTCCAGTTTTTTGGAGCGCGGTCACGAGCACATTTCGTTGCACATTGTAACGTGAACTCTCCTGAAATTATGCAAGCCATGTGTAAAATATTGAAAATTGAAACAGCTATATATATAAAAAAATGAAATTATGGGGTTTTACGTGCCAAAACCACTTTCTGATTATGAGGCACGCCGTAGTGGAGTACTCCGGAAATTTCGACCACCTGCGGTTCTTTAACGTGCACCAAATCTAAGTACACGGGTGTTTTCGCATTTCGCCCCCTATCGAAATGCGGCCGCCGTGGCCGGGAGCTATATATATATATATATATATATATATATATATATATATATATATATATATATATATATATATATATATATATATATATATATATATATATATATATATATATATATATATATATATATATATATATATAATGTAGAGAAGGATTGGAACGCTATAGTGGGTCATCCTCCTCAGTGCTGTTGCTCGTGAATGCCGCTCGTGCTGCGAATCTGTGCCCTGCGCTTGCGGTTCTTCCCATACGCCGGAGACTAATAAGCGCCTTTGCCATATATATATATATATATATATATATATATATATATATAAGGGTGATAAGAATAAGGATATAAGAGCGATGAGGACTCATGATGAGAGGGTATTGAATTCACATGATCACGCACATTAACAAGGACATTCGCTAACAAAAAGAAGCTCCCCGTTTTACACATCCTTTTCACATTATCAGTCAATTTCAGTAGGCTGAAATTTGCTGCATTTCAAGGAACATGACAAGTTCGGGAACAAAATTTTCATTTCAACTCACTATAGTCTGAACGAATTCGCAATAACAAACATGATTAGACGTTTGGAAACTGTAGATGAAAATGCGCTTAAAGCGGGCAGGCTTACCACATCAATCAGCATTTAGGTAAAAATATGTACTTTTCGTCAACATTAAGCTCCTATTCATCGCTCAATGTGTGAAGTCACTTGTCAAAAAACATTTTCGTTAAACATTCTCATCTGCTAATTTTTTGTCAAATACGGAGGATCCGAACAAGCACTACTAATGTTTACTGCAGTTATTACGCTTGATAAACCCGCAAGCAGTATATCTTACTCCAAGAAAGCAGCAATTACACTTTTTTTTCGCAGCTTTCAAAATACGTCGAGCGAGACAGAAATCCAACAGTTGCTACCTTCTGCACATGAGCCAGCAATTTTATATATTCACACTTTCAGTTCACTCCTTTCTTAAAAGCGAATTAGTTATTCTGTAAGTCGGGCATTGCAAGAGCGATTCAGCCCAGATTGGAAGATCAGCTCTGAGAGCGGTCTGTAATCTAAACAGTGCTCAGAAAGCTCACAGGGCATTCTTTTGCGTGTCGAAATACGGGCTACTGTACAGGGTATGACCGTGTCCTCAGACACCCAAGAATTGTAAGTGGTGCTGTTGGACGATTGCTACGAGATATGTATACACCTGAACAAGCTAGAACGTCATGGTAAGGAAAACTTAGACATCTACGAACCGCCGTGCGAACTTACTGCTGTTCTATTAACTTTCAAGTAAACTACTATCCGGACTACAAAGTACTTGTCGCCTAGTACTGAGGCTATAAAAATATGGGGTCCTAAACTGGAAGTGGATGTAGGGAAAACATCGAAGGTATGCGCCCGCAGCTTTAGTGCATGACAGAAAAGCAATGACGGATGATTCGGAACTGAACGCCCGCATCTGCCTTAGATCACTCATTTTTTCGCCTACTTGTATGCTTCCGTTTGGCATAGGGGGGAGCCCAAGATGGAACAATCGATTTTCGTTCCCGGCTTGCAAGGTTCGCAGTTTTTGCCGCGTGGCCTCCTCTACAAGCACCGCCTTGAAAAGCTTACACGTTTCTTTGAAGTCTGATGAATTCGGGGAATTTTATTGCTGGGCTACCCATTCTTCCAAGTGACGTTGCCCAACTCAGCGGTCATCGATTGAAGCAGGCCTTTTTTCCCACTTTCTTCTTACATATTTCTTTTTTTTTTTTCATTTCGTTACGCCACTAACTCGCAAAATCATTCACTAAGAATATCCAACTAGGCTCTTCATGCCTTGGCCAAGGCCGAATGAAGATAACGGAATGTCTCCCGGGGACGGATAAAGCTCTTTGCTAATTGCTTTCTTTTGGACAACACTGAAGTTCTCTGAATTTTTGCAAATGAGATATTTTTGAGGCTGCTTTTCGATGAATGATGCACGTACTTCAAGGAGCATTTTTTGTACCTACATTAGCGCACACAATTTTGAGCACCCGTCCAATGTCCTGATGACGTACTTGCGGCAACGTCCAATTTGCACGAACGCTATGTAAGCTTTCGAGGCAGTCTTTCCAGCAAGAAGAATCCGTCAGCATTTGCGGAGTTCATTTTTCAAGTAATTAAACAGGGGTCACGAATTTAAGCGTCTAGGGCATGGCGTATGTTACGTTGCCTCAAACTGCGGGACCTCAGGTATGAACGCCATACAAAAAAAGTGCCATGACGACTATTAAAGCGTAAAGGTTAAACTATGCGTGATTTGCCATGATTTCACCTTTCGTGATTGGACCAGTGTCACGGGTCCATGTATGCGTGATGGCGAAAAGGAGGCATTAGCATTTCAGCGCGAGTTTTCCAGAACAAATTGCTCTTGCTCTGAATCACGCAGAATGAGGGCTTTTCCCTATATACGGCTGCGACTTTAGTGCCTAAAGGGACACTAAAGGCAAGTGCAAAGTCAATATAAATTGATAGATTAGGGCTCGAGAATCTCTAAGGCGTCACTATGATAGCGAACAGAGCTTTAATAATCGAGCAATGGAGGTAGATGCAGGACATGATTAGAGACTCCCCCGGGACATTCAAGCACTTGACCGATGACGAAAGCACTCTTCAGTTAAATTCTGCCACTAATACTATACTACCCGTTGCAAAAAACCACCATCTTATTGTATTATAAGATGAAATAAAATGCTACTTGTCCAGTTCCATTTCATGCTCAGAAAAAAGAACTCATTGAAATTACAATTGACACCGACGCGGGCGGTCGAAAGGTTTCGTTTTCACTCGACTCTGCGCCGCTCGCACTTTCGCGTTGAAGTACTTTCCTGATCTCGCAGTGCTTCGCGGGCTTTGCTGGCTCACGAAATTCGCAGAAACTGCAAGTAGCAGAGAATTCAGCTTCCATGCCCGAGCGGTCTACACCACTTGACCAAAAAGCATCTGCAGCGGCGAGTCCCCAGCTCTGCCTTGACTCGGTGCTGCCATCCGTCGGGCGCCGTTTTTACTCACCGACGGCAGCACAGAGCGGTAATGGCGTATGCAACGTCACAACTCCCCCGGTTGGGTGGTGGGAGATTTGAATTTCGAAAAAGGTATTCGCACCCATTAGATACAATCTTCTCGTAAACTAAGTCTATCCTTGGCACTAAACAAGCGTTTCGAGCTTTCTGGAATGGTGTTTAAACAGTGCACGTCGACTTAGTATTCGCCTTTAGTATCCCTTTAATCATAACCACGTGTAGATTCCACAATATGAAAATAAAATGATCTCTAACGGCTAATTTTGAAAAATTTCAGCATGAAACTAATGATGAGGTGCTGGTTGTTCTAGCGATATTATTTTTCTGAGGCAAAAATTTCAGGCAGTGCGTGTCTTATGTTTTCTTTAAGCTGCCATCCGTTGTCACTAGAACAGCAATCACAATTCAATTCCACGGTGCTATGTCACAAAACCAAAATCTGATTGTCAGGAATGCCGGAGTCAAGCACCTCGGATTTATTTGGCCACCGGGGAACAGATGCTATTACACTTAGCAAAAGCAGAATATTTCACCGTGCCAATGCACATCACAATACCTGCAGCCTGCAACAATCACTGTGACAGAGAAATTCAAGGGTAGTAAACTATTGTCGTAGAAGGATTAACAGAAAATTGTTTCACCATTCACCAGAAATTTCTAACGAAGTTCTTCACTATGTACGTCCTATGCTTAGATCTCTTAAGCCAGAACAGTTCTTTGGACACAAACAGTGGCAAACAGTGAGCGCAGCTGGAAAGCTTGTGGTGGATTGTAGCAACAGGCGGGTTTAGACAGGCGATAGACGCTGGCAGTTTCCCCGCCTCAGCGGAACTTGTAACGCTACTACGATATGTCTACGATACTACGATACTACTACGATAGCCTCACCGTTGCCTTCAAGGACCCACCAATTACATCATCAACTCCAAATAATGGGAAGTCACCATGGCGCTGCCGAACAACTTCTCTTCGCCCCTTTGAAGGTACGGCGTCTTCGGTTTTTGGGGACACAGGCATAGCTTCACCAACTTTTATCTAGGAAGCACGTCGACTTCACCGCCTACAGGAGAGGAAAATAGAGAGTGATAACGAAACAGGAAGGTTCTTAGGACCTTTTCTTTCTGAGTATAATGTCTGCGCTTCACATGCTGTTGGTTTATCCACGGGCTGCTTCCCCTTCTGAAAAAAGGAGCCTACTTTGTTTATCATTTAGTTACCATGAGGACATTGAAGGTGGATGTGTATGCCGCGATTTTCTGTTGCAGGATGTGCCATGGTGAACATTAAACCTCTATGCATTTGATGACGCTGCTAAGCGAATTCTTTTATGTGACCGTGTCTAGCCTAGTGGACTCCGGACACTGCATTGTATTAGTGAGAGATTTCAGTTGTGCGTGTGGTCCGAGGGATCGAAGCGGCATTGACACTCAGCGGCACCGATGTGGTGAAGTTTCCTATAACGTAATAAAGAAATCCAGGGCTCGCTGATATACACGAGTCGTGACAGAGATCTTGTTCTTACACACGTATTCAAGGACGCTCTTACGCCTGCCTTCATTGCATTTGCCTCTTCATGATTCCTCTCCTGAGGACTGTCCTGTATCACCATCCCAGTTTGTAATTGTCTGGTTATCACAAAGATTGGTAAGAGATCTGTAACACATTTCCGACCACAGTGGGCGCTCTGGATGTTTAACTCGGGACTGACTCCTCTCCAGTTTTATTCTTTGATCATTTTATGGTTATCACAAAGATTGGTAAGAGATCTGTAACAAATTTCTGACCACAGTGAGCACTCTGGATGCTTAACTCTGGACTGACTCCTCTCTCGAGGAGTGTCCTGTATTACCATCCCAGTTTCATTCTCTGATCATTGTATGGCTATCACGAAGATTGGTAAGATATCTGTAACAAGTTTCCGACCACAGTGAGCACTCTGGATGCTTAACTCTGGACTGACTTTTCTCCCGAGGACGGTCCTGTATTACCATCCCAGTTTCATTCTCTGATCGTTGTATGGTTATCGCAAAGATCGGTAAGAGATCTGTAACAAATTTCCGACCACAGTGGGCACTCTGTATGCTTAACTCTGGACTGACTCCTCTCTCGAGGAGTGTCCTGTATTACCATCCCAGTTTCATTCTCTGATCATTGTATGGCTATCACGAAGATTGGTAAGATATCTGTAACAAATTTCCGACCACAGCGGGCACTCTGTATGCTTAACTCTGGACTGACTCCTCTCTCGAGGAGTGTCCTGTGTTACCATCCCAGTTTCATTCTCTGATCATTGTATGGTTATCGCAAAGATTGGTAAGAGATCTGTAACAAATTTTCGTCCACAGTGGGCACTCTGGATGCTTAACTCTGGACTCCTAAATGATGAAGAATTTGTTATTATCGTTCGTATAACTCTAAGAACTCCTTTTTCTACCGACTTAACGTTATTTACTGCTTGGAAACTCTTTAAGCAAGAGGTTCACACAATGGATATAGAAATTGGAAAGGTGAAAGCACTTTATAGAAAGAGTGAAAATAACGCTTCTTAAAAGTTTGTGTCACCTTTACGAGATGGAGTGCGAAATGCCATGCACTTACATCGACGACATAGAAAATATTAAATGACAGTTACAAAAGTATGACGCACTGCGTCGCAGAGATGCGGGTGTTCGATCTCGAAACAGCAGTGCTTGTTACTCTGAGTAGCCAGCGTGTCAAGCTTTACCTGATGAGCCACGTCACGCTATTTTCCAAAGCACTTCCGGAAATATTCTCCAAAGGTAGTCTTGTAACTAATACTAAAGGCATAATGTCACAGTTAGAAAATTATTACAACGGTTTGTTTGTGCCCCTCCCGACGATCACGATGCGAAAGTCCTAGATAGTTTTGTGTCTATTGTAAAATCTTTGCAGGATGATGAGTGTGCATTCCACAGTCGCACCCTTACGATCCAAGAAACTAAGGTTCGGGTCCCGTAAGCTGCCTTCATTGAAAACACCCAGCCCTGATTGACTCTCAAGTTAATTTTATAAATCTGTGGAAAATTATGAGTCCCATATTGTTGTGTATATTTATTAGAAGATTAGAGGTTTAGAGGTTTGAACAGAACGCAGTTCTGTTGAAAGCTACAGACCAATCACATTGTAAAGGTTGATTATAAAACTTCTGCAAAAGTTTTATCTAAGATATTACAATTTGCGCTGTCAATTTTCATTGGTTTCCTTCAGACATGCCAAATTCGGCGTCGATCCATGCAAGCAACCATATATACCACCCTTGAACTTTTTCAATACTGTTACGGTTCCACTGAGCAGCTTGCAATGTTCAAGGCAGACCTTGCAAAAGCTTCTGATCGTGTCAGTCATTCCTCTATTTTCTAGTCTGGAACACGCCATTTATTGACTCCATTGTGCTTAAAGGCGTTAGGTTTTGTTACACATGTTGTCCTACTCGTTTAGTGATTAACAGCCAGCTCTCGGAACCCGTTTTTATTTGCTCTCCGGTAAAATAAGGAGGTCCGATGTCCACTGCTCTTCGCCCTTTACCTGGAACAGCTATGCTTAAGCGTAATTCAGTCGATTTGCATCCATGGCTTCAGTATAGTGGGTAATAAGGTAAACGTGCTAGCTCACGCAGATGATCAAGCGTTCTTCTGTGCGGATAAGCAAAGTGTTGAAAAGGTTATATAGACAATAGAGAAATTCAGCAGCGTGTCAAGAGCACGAATGAGCTCCTCGAAAAGCTTAGGCTTATGGCTTGACTCGTGGTGCTATAGGCCAGAACAGTTTTGCAGGCATTAACTGGACTCATCTTTCGCCAAGATATCTTGGCGTGCCGCTAGACGCACATAAATTAAGCGCGCACTATTGGACAGAAAGGGTTTCGGCCCTGCAAAGCTTCACTCAGACATTCGTTCCACACCGACTTTGTGTTTTCGGAGTAGCTGAAATCTGCAATAAGCTTTTGGCAGCAAAAATTTACTACGTATTGTAAGTGATTCATAGTGCCAGGAACTATACATCCAACGCTTTCACCGAATTTTCGCAACTTTCACATGCCTTCAACTTTTGAGCCTGTCAGGCGAGACAATATCTTTAGGCCAGTTAGTGAGGGTGAGCTAGGCTTAGTGCACCTTTACGGGCGGCAAACGGTGACTCGTTCCTATTAATTCGGGATACCTCGCATCCTATAATTCCGTCATTCTTGCAAGTGACACTTGTTTAAAAAAATTAAATGATGGGGTTTTGTGCGCCAAAACCACTTTCAATGATGAGGCACGCCGTAGTGGAGGGCTACGCAAATTTCGACTCTTTAACATGTACCTAAATCTAAGTATACGGGTGTAAGTCGCAGCCGTTAATGCTTTACCTGGTTTACTTGTTCCTTCAAGTGTTTCTTCGTGTTTAGGGTCGTTGCGCTTCATGCAAGAGGTTTACTAGGCAGTTCGTTTCCCGACAGTTCGGTATTCCACTGAATGCTTGTAGTATGGCTGGCATAACAGTGCACGGTGTGCCGGAGCAATTCTTGAGGATGTGGTACTCGAAGTACCGGTGGGCTCCCGCGCACGAGTAAGCCAAGGTGGTAAGGTTAACGCCACCCGCAAAATGTAGTGCCACAAATAGCGACCACCTAATCCGATAATCCGACCTCTTAATCCAAATACCGACCTCCGCTAAGAAATCTCGAGGACGTCAAACCGCTCCTGGAAGAGCCAAGCTATTAAAGAAATGTACCCCTTACAGCGCACTATCTTGAAGACAAGGTCACCTTTGCTGACTTCCCACGAGTTTGGCGCATCTGGGGTGCTATAACGTAAAGCTATTCCAAACTTTTCTATTCCAATTCTGTAATCAGCCCTCCGCCATTGGTCAAAAACTTTTTCGAACCATCCCCACTTCACCTGTCTCTCACGCGACGGCACGAATACCACGATAGCTCCCCATCTGATATGACGTGTACACACTGATTATGCATGACTGGGAAGAACAAAATAAAATAGTTATTTATCACTCAACGAATTTTGGCCATCAGCGCTCGGCTATTGGTCGAAAGTTTTCGGGCGACCGCCACTTGACCTGGATGGCAGGCAGCGTCACAAAACCGCGAGAACTCACCACGTGAAAGAGACGTGTACGCGTTAAAGACACATTAATATGCGGAACAAAACTGAGTTTTCTTCTGGATAGCCGCAGGCTGCCCTGTTCCGAAAGGAATAAAAGATGGCTGCCGCTGACGGCTCAGGCTCTGCCTACTCGCACCTGCCGGAGAGCATGGGTTTATTTGCGTTAATAAAGCTTTTTGCCTAGGCATGTAACATTTTCGAGCACTTTCGGCATGTTTACAACCTCGTTCTGCCAACTATTCTTTGGTGAGAATCCGTTTTAGCGTCACTCTTAAGCCTCCGTTGCATTCCGCCGCGATTTTGGACTAGCCACCGCAAGCTAAGTAAGGGAAAGCAGACGCCGGCACCACCCTCTTCATCCGGTTATCGAGAGAGAGAAGTGGTTCTTGCGGGGAAGGAGGAAAGGCGAGCACTATTTTCGGCAACCCATGCGGGAGCACGGCTCAGAGCTATCGATTTTCAGTGCAGTGGCTCGACCCCATCAAATCCCTTTCCACTTGTGCGTCCTCCTCACCTCTTGTCAGCCAATTAGATAAGACAAGCCGCTCAATGTAGGCAATGTTATTCGTTTTTAAAGCAAACAAAAGTGACCTCCTATAAAATAGGAGAGGGTTTTATTGGTCTATTTAGACAACCCTACAGGTCACCGCCCGGTGCGTGCGTCAGCGGTTATGCAAATTTGACGACAGAAGATTTGAATAAAAACATATTGGAATTGTTTTACGTTGTACGGCTCCTGTCAAACTTGCAACCGCTTCCAGAAAAAAAAACCTTTCGTGTCTCCAGGGCGTCGTAGCGAGTTGCAAAAGAGATCAAAATGTAGGTACGACCAAGACAATAAGCTACATTTAGTAGCAGAGTAGGAAAAATTAACGGTGTGGACGCAATCAGCACAAATAGAGCCGAAAAGTATTCGTACTGCACCATAGTTACACTATCTCCGAGACCAACCCGTCTGGATTCTTGGTCTTTTTAGAAAGCGTACACCAAGTGTCGACGCTATAGAGGATACGGTCGATGTAGTAGTGCGTGAAACACCGTAAGAATAAGATGTGAAGTGAGTGAATAACATACTTGAAGAAAGATACAGGACGCGAAAGAATGGAGATATGCAATCAATATTTAGCATGCGAAACACCATACAGATCGACCTTGTCTTCTTTAGCGTCGACAGTTGCCTGACTCTTTTGCTTCTTAGAGTGCGCGTCTTATTGTACCATACCTATATTTTTAATTTTACCAACTGTCGCAAACATAGTACACTCTGTTTTGAACAGTTATCGTGGAGAAGTATTGCAAACGAATGCAAGGTGAGTCAGTTCTTCGATGTGTGCCCTCAACACGTGCTTAATTTTTATTTGGGCGAGAGGAGGCATTCGCAAACGTATTCACTTAAAAGATCGTTCAAACGCTGGATACAAGTTTTAAAATCCGTAATCGGTGTTTGACATTCTAGTTGATACCACTACTTTCATAATAATTCTACTTAAGCCTGGAGTATACACGTCCACACGACGATATATAGGGATGACATAAAGGCCAAGAAAATATTTTTCGCTGTATTACAATTTTATTACAGTTTATTACAGCTCTCATTCCGGATATAAGAGGGCCTCCGTTACTTTTGCTGTGAGAAAACGTTTCGATATGTGTGTCTTTTGCATTCTTGCTTGCAATAGTATACTACATGGTACAAGATTTAACTACTTCACGATGATTTAAAACGGTGATTCCTTGGTTGTACAGCTTCCATACCATCTATTTATCACTGATTTGATTGATACATCCCAATAATGGGACATTAACGACATGATTTTTATCTGTTTTGGGAGCGCAACGATTTCACATGAGAGTGGAACTACGCAGTCGATAGCGTTTAACTTATATCCAGAGTGAAGGAATAGGATAAAAAGAAAGCTTCGATTTCAAAACTTTGTTTTATAAGTAACCTTGATTATAAGAAATTACTTCAAGTTCACAAGTCCCACTTCACAATTTTGAGCTCACAATCTATTAATTGCGCAAGGACTTAGACTTTGGATAGTGTACGAAGGCGGGACCTCAGAATTATAGCAGGAATCGTAAGAGGGAACCCTAGACTATCAGCTTTTGTATAAACATAATTTGCGCATGAGTGGAAAAAAATGTGCTTGCAAATCAATTGCCTCCTTATTGAGTGACGCAAACATTAAAGAGCAAAGGTTAGTTTTGTAACAGATAAATTACTGTTATCATGTTATAGACCCGTCGGTAATTTATTCCACCACGGTGCTGCAGCATACGGAAAGGAAAGTGAGCGGCAATCTGAACGGGCATGCATTTCGTACCACTAGCGTGCTCGGGGTTGTTGATCGCAGTGGATGCGCAACGTTGGGATAAATAAATGTTTATTCAAGAGCATAGAATAATTTTGCGTGGAATTCTGTGAAACAACACCATAATACGATAATGTAAGCAAGCGATTACGGGTAGAATGTTAAGCATGGGAGCGGATCTAACTGAGGATATTCTCTTTAAGTAGAACCTAACTCGAACTGCAGTTTTCTTGTGCAGCAGTAATGGCCAATAAAGTGGTGTAAACTGCAATCTTATGAGATAGTCGGTAAATCACTCATATATACCAGAAAAACAAACGGGCCGAACATAGATCCCTGGGGTATTCCGCGTTTGCATATTAGCCGAGAAGACGTCATAATATTAACAACCACATACTGCTGACGGTACTCCAATATTTACCAATCAGGCTAAACGATTAATATAATAACAAGCAATAATATTCCTGGATGTTCTTGCCTGTCAGTATCTTTACGACTTTCGAGAGCTGTTTTTATTTTAGTTGCCACGTTGCAGTTTCCGCGTTGGTTTACTACAACATCACGGCAAAATGTGTACCCAAGCGATATCAGGTTCGGTTGGTATCGAAGATTCATCCCACTACCGTCGCTCCCGGCAAACCTATGTTGCCATTGTCACCACTGGAAACCGAATCTTGTACCATCAAAATATTTCCTTAGCTTGGAAAGTGCAGGAGTGGCACCGGCGCATCAGGCACGTTTGTCAACACGTTATCTGTACAGATATAGAGATACCAATATGTGCGCATCGGGCAAAGTGTCAGACCTACGCGTGAAGTCACGTGTTCCGAATCAGCTCCTCCGTGCTTGCGTCAAAAAACTCCTGTACGAATGAATTACTTGTCCTCTTGTTTAGCACGAATCATGCATCAAGAATTGCACGAGACGAATTCGTGTGAACAAATTGGTGCATTTGATTTTAGGCTAAGCTTTCTCCGCCTCCGCGCCTCCCATATTGCGAGCCCTGGCTATTGGCTGGTGTCTCGCCTAGTACAGAACAACTTGGGACGCTGGGTTCGCGCAGCTGGACATATTCCACTGGATAGAGCGGGACACGAAAGAAATGCAAGAAGTTGGCTCAGAGTGAACACGACGTCAACAAAAACAGCTGAGTGCGGAGAAAGAAGTGAAAGGAGCAAAATGGGAGCAAAGCTCCAGTTTAGCCAGAAACTATAAGTTACTAGTACGCGAGATTGAGGACATTTTATTGAACGTGACGGAAAGCTACGCTTATCATGAATTCAGGCATACAACACCCAGTTGTAAAGCAGACACCCTTGGGCCGCAAACAAGAGACATTCGTTTTCAGCCGCGTCTATGAGGGGGATAGACACGCGCAGGCACAACTAGCGGACTGCCTGTTCCACCTCGTTCATACTTGTATTTTGTGCCATTTTTCATGCGCTCTTTCAATGAATCAGACATGCCGACTTAAAAGTGCGTGACGCTGGGCAAACGGTGCGTCTGCACTTTGTTACGGCGAAAATGTACAGTCACGCTCAATATGAGCTACAACGCCAAAGTACGTGGCAAAGCGGTTCAAACGATCTAGCTCATACTGATCGCTAAAGTGCATGATTGAAAAAATTCAATACGGCGCTTAATGCACCGACTTCAGCTTTCGGCTCGACCATTGTCTGGCAAAGCCGACACTTCGCCCGTATTTCACCCTAATCGTAAAAGCCAGATGCAGAAGCTTCGATTCATCAGTAACACAGTGTATTTAAAGGAATGTGTACAGTGAACACGATGACAGACAGCGGACAACGGACAGCGACCGCAACACCCGCTTGCTTGGTCGAATACTCAAGTGTTTACGAGGCTACACTACGACCGTGCTGGACAACCATGTGGAATTTTTTCCCCGGAACCTATCACACCATGCCACGCTTCCTGCTTTGCTTTCTTCTTCTTTTTCGGGTAGGTTTTTCGTCGTGTAGGTTTCCGTCTACGTCAAAGTCGTAGCTCCTACTTTCACTATAGTGCTAAGCGACGACACGTTCTTGGTGCAGGCCGGGCCACATGCAAAGGTATTCCAACAATCCCGATGCCGGGAACGAAGTTTGCGTTCGCAGGGCCGTGTTATGCGGTCAACAGGCTGTCTGTTAGTCATAACGCCATAGCAAGCTCAATGAAACCTGTAGCGGAGCTTGTGCGACGCCAAAGCTTACCAAGAGCGCACTGCATTCGCATGCGTCTATACTTCACGATGATGGCAAGAACCGAATCTGCGCACAGGGTTGTTAGCATTATGCAAAGTGTCTATACGCGTGGTATGTACCGTTTTTTTTTTTTGCATTTAGTTCGATCGAACATACTTCCTTTATAGAATCTAGCCACAAAGGGTGCTTTTATAAAGCTCCTAGAGGTGTTGTCATGACGACAAACCTATACAAGCCCATTTGCCTTTAAAACGCTTTACTGCATACTGAAAAGAATACAGAAAAAAAAGTAAGAAGTTAGTCTCTAGGCCCATTTCGTGATCCTCCGGTTCTGCGTTCCTTTTAATCGCCGCTAATTTGTTCTCTCGGTCAGGGCGTGCTTCATTTCATGTTTGCACCAGCCGTTTGGGGGCTCGCCGGATCCGTTGCGTCCAAATTCTTGACATCTTTCGATGTCGCTCAAGATAGGTAGTTAAATCCTTACCTTGGTAACAGAGATAGCTTCATGCCGTAATTTCTTTCCTGCTCATAATGATTTTATCGCTTCAGATCATCGACTAAAGCACTCATTAGTCATTCTTCCCTCCCAGCATGCCTCCATAAAAAACAAGTACTGCCCAAACAGTGCATGAATGGCATAGAGTACATTGGCTCTCCTCAACGTTCACAGCTTCGTTTCGTGTTCAGCCGGATGATGTTTTTCTTTCGCCAGTGATCACTTGTGATGGCCGATCAAGAAAATGATGCTGAATTCTTTACTGTTGGCCTAATGATGTTTTGACTAAGAAATTTGAACAATTTCTCTTCTGAACAAAAGTAGGTTACCGCAGAAACTGGGGCCTATGAGTGTAATATGAACAATTGAGGTAGTTACAAGTAAGTTTACAAGTACGTGCCATTGAAATGTTTATTGCCGCGTGGACACCTATCCGCTTAGTTTCAGTCACTAGGCGGTCCCAGAGTTCCTCGCTCGTTTGTGCTACTAGATCGCCAGCCATACGCCTTAACTGGTGGCGCAACCTACAGAGCACTTCATTGCATTCTTTGCCGTTGATGCAGCCATGGCTCCTGATGGAGCCATGCCGGTTTGTAACACACGACACTGAAGCTTAAAATTAACGTTAACCATGGGACATCACGCGTGTAGCAACCGTCGACGAGCTATGGAATATTTATACAGTTGATATGACCCATCCGAAGGTATTACATAAGCGAGGGGAGCATATATGATGGTGTATGAAGCCTGAAGGCACGCCAATCTAGGGCAATGGCAGCGGTGTGTCATCCGCGGTGACATGAGTCAAAAGATGCCGATCTTTCTGCAACAGAACGGTGGCGCCATTTCTTACCGCGTGGCGTGTTTCGTTGTCTTTTGTCATATCGAAGATAGATGGCACCACTGTTTCACTGATGCGGAAATATGAGCTTCCCATGTGTGACTAGAAGCTTGGCCATTCATTCCTCAATATCAAGAAACACTATCGAGAAAACCACCGAGATAATGGTCAAAATTCGCTGCCGAGGTGAGACAAAGCGTAGGGAAAGTCCACTACGCTATTCAGCTGCCGTGAAGCAGACAAAAACGAATTAGAAATGGCAACACGTTCAACTTGAAGCTGGCAAGATGCTGCTATGTCACGTGATGGCGCAATTTCCTTCGCATACGGAAGCCTCCCGGAAGGCCCTACAAAATCTGTTTTTGTTGCATAAATCAGCCTCTTCGTTCCTGTCACTTTTGTCGCTCACAAAAACGTGTAGTTATGCATTGTACATGCTGATAAAATATGGTTCCTTTTCGTCTTACGCAGATAACGGTCACAACCATCGGCTACGGCGACACTGTTCCTAGAACCTGGATGGGGAAGATTGTGGCCTCCTGTTTTTCTGTTTTCGCAATCTCATTCTTCGCATTACCCGCGGTAAGTACTCTCATATTGTCATAGATAAGATACCTTCGTTTTGTGTGCTTCTTGGTTCTGATGTTTGAATAGCAGTGCGAGTTGATCCACACATTTCTCACATTTTGAAGCAGTTATCATTATAAATATCACTTCTGTTTAGCTTCGCACTAAACTCAATTCTCATTCGTAACCTGAAGAGAACTGGCGCACGGACGATGACATTGCTATATTTGTGGAACCTTCGAATGCAGAAGACTCTGATCAAACCCTGTCAGTGGTTAGTTGAAAGTGGAAACGCGCTGTGCTACGCTATGTTTGCGTAGAGCGTAGCTCTGCTGACCTTTCAACTTTCTTTTTCATTTTTCAGGGCATTCTAGGATCAGGGTTCGCATTGAAGGTCCAACAGAAACAACGGCAGAAACACTTCAATCGTCAAATACCAGCGGCTGCCACATTAATTCAGGTAAATGAAACTCCAATGTGCAAAATTGTCTCTGTTGGCTCATACTCATACCACCCATTTAATGCATACTGCAGTGACACCAAAGTTCTATATAAAAAAAACATCTTTCAGATCTTGTTTGATTACCTTGAATCAATTGGCTGCCTTTCGGAACTTTATCCGTCATTCGGACTCTAATGTACACCATATAAAAAGCCAGTAATGTAATTAAGACAACAAGTCCGGCTGAAATATTCATTACTGAAGGTATCAAGTTGTATTGTAATGTTAGTCTTCTTTTTTTCTTTTTACTTTGTTCGGTCCTCGTTCTCCTAGGGTCTTTCTCTCCGCCTTCCCCTCCATAAGAGAGTAGCAAGTTGGCGAATAGTTTAGTTGACGCGCCGTTCTGCTTTTTAATCGGGAGAGAAGAATCCTGGGGTTGCACGCGCCAAAACCATGAAATGATTATGATGCACGCCGTAGTGGGGGACTCCGGGTTAAGTTTGACCACCCGGGGTTCTTCAACGTGCACCCAATGGACGGTACACGGGTGTTCTTGCATTTCGCCCCCATCGAAATGCGGTCACCGTGGCCGGGATTTGATACCCACAGCCGCGGGCTTAGCAGTGCACCACCAAAGCCACTACGCCACCTCAGCGGGTTTCAATGAGGAGATCTATCCTTCTTTCTTATGAAATAACGCAATCGTGGCTCTCTCTAACTCAATGTGCTGCTTCTGTGCAGTGCCTGTGGAGGTGCTACGCAGCGGAGAAAACTTCCCGGTGCGAAGCCACTTGGAGGATTCACGTCAAGGAATCCAACCATGGTGGCTACAACTCGGGAACACCACTCAGCAGGGTAACGTATTGTTCTGTAGGTGGAGCACGCTTGTGTTGAAACGAAACTTTTGTAAATGCGCACACAGGGTTGCAGAAAACATCCGCGTGCAGAACTTTCGTTTGGGCTATTTGGTCGGTGAGGAGGAGGAGGAATAAACGTTATTTGTAAAAATTAGCTGACAGTGGAGTCATCCGACGTGGGCGGCGCCCCTAGTCCAGGATGCCGCGGGTCTGAGCCGAAAGCTTGGCCCTGCTCACCAGACAATGCTGGTTTTTAGGGCTCAGGCTCGTCAGCTGGGCCTCCCACAGCTAGACGGTTGGCCCAGTTATGTGTGGTGTAAATGCAAAAAAAAAAAGTATATGGAGCGAACTAGACGAGGACACAGATTCCGCATCCGCCAAGCTAGATGCCCTTCATCATTCATTTCCAAGATTTGTGAAGGAAGTTTGAAGCAGGCGCCACATGCATCGAAAGTGCCATTGAAGAAACACGCGAAGAATTTATTGCCTGTGCAGGTGGTTCCGTACATTCACGCACTGTCGCATAAGATTACGAAGCTGGCCTTTCAACATTATGTTGGCTTTGTAATGTCAGCACCATGCAAACTGTCCAACATTTGTGCTATCATGAGCCACAAGAAAAAGAAGGTTTGTGAAACAAAACCCGCAACCACGTTTGCGGAGTGTATGTCAGGGGTAGTGTGTATCATCCCACTTAGCAGTCAGAAATATTGCATCAGGTAGACCGGTCGGTGTTTTACTAATTGGACGTGACAGCACCAACTTAATGTCAAGAATGGTTTTGGCTGCATAATGGCCACACGTTGTAAGAAATGCGGATCTTACCCGAAGTTCCCTCAGATGAAGTTTACAAATTGAGTTAAAGCTAGGACATAGACGAAAGTAATAAGTGCTTATTACGTCAAGCGAAGGGGTGATGCCTGTGTCAGCATCCCGTCTTTATCCCTTCTCGGTAAGGAACAGGTTTTTCTGGGCAGATCTCTGTGCGAGTCATTTGATAAATACGCGACGCTTATCACTGAGCATTAGTACTTTGTCTTGGTTATTCTGTTTGCAGCGTGTTGATTGTGATTACGTGACTTGGCTATGCTTAAATAGCTATTTATTGTTCTCAATAAACTTACTTGGAGGATTGGCGCCCGTTCTGCCATTGTGTTCTATGTCCTCGTCCAGATAGCGCCATAAGTGTCTCTGAACATCCGTGTGAGCCTTTTTATAGATCTTTTAGGAGCTCTCCGACATAATTTTGTATTGCTTCCACCAGCACTATCGACATTGTCACGTTGTATAATGATGACAAAGAATTGAACGCTGACAGAGCTATGAGCTAAGTATCTAACTCTTTATGGAGCAAACTTGCACCAAGAAAAAATAGGCAACACTGAAACAAAATGAAGGCTCCGAGCACAGCGCCAAGAGCCTCTTCCATCGCTTAATATAACTAGCTTAAATTATTGCTGTATAGTGTTTGATTTGCCGGTATATTCATTATCTTGTCTGACATTTCCTCCTTGTATCAGTTACCAGCCTGCAGTATATTAAAATAAAATAACTACAATAAAAGTAACCTTTCGCTCATTAAGTTCATGGACACGACGTTGATGAGCGTGTTCGCGGTAACTTCACACTGCAGGCTTGTATCGGGAAAGCACGTTGCTTCCAAAAAGAAGAAAGGTCGACAGGTTAACAACCCTATCAGCGCGTTTTTAAAGCGAATAGCGTTCTTTGGCCATTTCATTCGTTTTCGCAGTGGTCGGCGGCCGGACTTTCTTCGACGACACAAAGGCACCGGTGCAAAGACCGCGTTCTCTCGCGCGAAGGAGTTGTAGGACGTCTTCGCCGCGGAAGCCCGTCTAGCGTTTTGACATACACATGCTGTCACGAAAGAGTTTTCTGGCGTCTGACAGTTTGCATCGTCTGTAGTCGGCGGTGGCGCTGTGTAGCGTCTTTTTTTTTTTTCGGCGAACGGCCAGATTGTTGCGGCGCACAATCGTAACCGAATCACGCTGCGCGTCTCTTGTCGAGACGTGCCGTTTTGTCTTGCCTGCTCACCACACCATTGCTAAAGCCGAGTGCCACATTGCATGTGATGCATAATTTTAAAGCGACTGGTCCTTTAAGATCTGTAACGTATCAAGCATATCGTGGAACAAAGACTGTGGTCAACACACAGGCTATATCAGTAGTTTCACAACGCCGAGTTATATGGAACACTGAAACTTACGTCAATCACTCAAAAGGTCGTCATAAATATAGAGAAGTGCAACTAAGGAATGAAAAAGGGGCCAGTTTACTTGCGTTCCGGGGGTGTGCTTTAGCCAAAATCGGCTGCCAAAGTCGCATGCGTTGATTTTCGAAACCTTTTCCGGTCCCCCTCCCCTCCATTTTTGGGCTAACGCCACGTTTCGCTCGTGTCTCTCTCTCACTTGTGTCCGCAGGTGGCCAAGAGGGCGAGCGTGCTGCGGCGACGCAAGTCCAAGCAAAAGATCGACGTGTCCAACTACTCGGCTAACACGGCCGCCAACGAGACGGAAGGCGACTCGCAGGCCGAGGACAGCGCCAAACTAGGCGAGTGGACACTGTTGCGCTATTTTCTCAAAGAGTCAAGTTCTTTGATCGATGCATAAATGTATCGAAGTAAGAAACATTGATTCATTGTTTGATTTGAATGGTTTATTGATTTATATGGATTAACGTTATAAAGCAGGCACGCGGGCTATGAGAGATGGTGTTGCGGAGGACTGCGAATTTATGTCGACGACTTGCAGCTCTTTGACGTGCATTTAAATCTAAATACATGAGCGTTTTTTCTTTCTTGCATTTCGCCCCCCTTGAAATTTCGTTGTCACGGTAGCCAATCGAACCCGCGACCTCGTTCTCTACAGTAAGACAGCATAGCCAATGAGTCATTATTAGGTCGTTGTATAGACTTGCCTTTGCCAATAAATTCAGAGAAAGTTTAGAAGTTCAGTTTTTCGAATTCATAAACAGCGGAGGTTTCATTTTTTAGCTTGCATAATATCTCATTGCCCTTTTGTTCTCAATGAAAAAGAACATCTCTCTGTTTCACGAAGATAACAGCTTACTACCGGCACGTACCGTCTCTTGAGTTTTTAAGCGAAGCATATTACTAGAGCTCAACCCAGCTCCTCAGGCGCGGCGGTGTCGCCTTCAATGACCTTTGACCCCATGCCATACCACTTGACACCGTGACGTCACGACAAAGGAGAAACGGGGCTCCAACTCGCGCCGTCGCTCGTGGCGTCGCCTTCAAGGCTCACCACGTGACACCGTGACGTCACGACAGAGGAGAAACGGGGCTCCAACTCGCGCCGTCGCTCGCGGCGTCGCGGCGGTATATAAGCAGCTGCGCTTGTTGCTAGGTGGCTTTGGCTCAACTCTTGCAAGATGGGCTGGGTGGGAATCGAATCAGGGTCTCCGGAGTGTGAGACGGAGACGCTACCACTGAGCCACGAGTACGATGCTTCAAAGCGGTACAAAAGCGCCTCTAGTTAATGCGGTGTTGCCTTAGAAACGAGCTGTTTCTAAGGCTCAGGCGTGCGTCGCTTGCTCAGGCGCACATTTCGTTGCCGCGCCGAACGCTGCGTTGCTCGACGCTCACCGCGTCCAATGCGCGGCGCGTAGTCGCTGCGCCGTAGCCCATTGTCTTACACCCCTTGGCGGGTCGACGGGAACGCTGTCGCGTTCCACTCTTGAAGGCGAAGCAGAGTAACGCATGAGTTGTTTCTTCGTCTAGCCGAACCAAATATAGCCAAGCAACAGCAGTTCACCAGGCTAAACAGTGGTTCAACAACTAAAATAAAGGCTAGTATGCTTCGCATCCTGGGCTTAACCTTAGCTAAGCCACAGCCATTTTTGACAGGCCACTTAACCAAGCGGTCGAGTAAGCTTTGCGCGGCACGTGTCAAATGCAGAGTCGCGCGCAATGCGAGCTGCAACACGATGCCCGTGTCCGAAGGGGCCTCAAGATTGCACGGCGGCTCCGACGTCCGAATAAATAGAGAATTAAACACCCTCGCAATTACTCGCATTTATTGCACCAAGTTTTCTTATGCGGCCACTGCCGTGCAGCCTTGGAGTACTTTTAAACACGCGTCCCGTGTTTGCATCTCCAGTTCCGCGCGACTGTATCTGAAAAAGTAGCCGACCAAAATGCAAGAAACCCGCCGTGGTTGCTCAGTGGCTCAGTGGTGTTGGGCTGCTGAGACAATATGCGACAATATTCCTTTCGCTTCACGAAAGAAAGCAGCATGCGATGTTCCTTTCGTCTTCACTTTTAGCACTTTTTGTGAACACTGCCGAGATGAAGCAACCCGCCCAAATTGAGGTACTGTTGCAACATTGTTCAACGCCAATACAGCCCTAGGAGACAAGTGCTTCGCATCCTCCCCAAAGCCAACGCAGTCGTATGACACTGTTTGTCTTAAATCAACGACAAATATAGTCAAAAGAAAAAAAAATGATTCATTAATGTGATTGTAGCGACGCAGTATAGATTAGTTAGCCGCTGGTATGCGACCGCACCTAACTATCGCTCTGAAGGTCTCGACAATCATAAGAGTGTTTAGTTCCTCCGTTCTCGTTCAACGCAGGGCAGCGAAGAAAAACGATATCGACGTCCAGCGCGAACTGTCACGACGCAAACAACGAATTCGTCGAGATCGACATGGACGAATCGCCTCAAGTGACCAGGTAGTGGTAGTAACTTGGACTGCCGCGTTTTCTACCTCGCGCATCTGAGCGCCCTCTGCATAATCCTCCCGCTACGAGTTGGGGCTGTTGTTGCTTTTAATGGGGTAGTGGGACAAATGGCCAGAACTGATACATGTGTATTACGGTGCACGGCCGTACTTTTGAGGCTGATTGCGGCTGATATGTGGACGCGTCAGGAACTCTTGTTCACCCGACCGCTTGTTGGCGATCAAGCCCTGGGTGTGGCCAGCATAACGTAGCACAGAGACGACGGAAACGAAACGACTACATAACTGACTAACAGCTGCATGTTATTGTAGCGATGCGCCAACCTGAGGTAGAAAAATCCACCAACTCGTACTCTTGCCACAAAACACAATGGCCAATCACCCATATGGGGGCTCAGTGGAGGGAGCGTCGTCCTGTCTGTCAGAATTGTTTTCTTTTCGACGTAAAAAGAGCTTTCCATTGATAAATAACAAAATCAAATTGCGCCTACGAACCTTCCTAACGTGTCGTGAACATCCTCTCACAACGGTGTTCAAATAGTTCCCGCAATACGGTGAGAAAATTGGCCTGTTTTCCACGTAGCCGATAGCTGAAACAGGTGTTTACGCTTTTCATGCTTAGTGAAATGGAGAAGGTGCAGACAGTGCAGTAGGGACGTGATTGTATCGGGTGACATTTTCGACGATAGTAATGGGCTATTGATTGATTGATTGATTGATTGATTGATTGATTGATTGATTGATTGATTGATTGATTGATTGATTGATTGATTGATTGATTGAGTGAGTGAGTGAGTGAGTGAGTGAGTGAGTGAGTGAGTGAGTGAGTGAGTGAGTGAGTGAGTGAGTGAGTGAGTGAGTGAGTGAGTGAGTGAGTGAGTGAGTGAGTGAGTGAGTGAGTGAGTGAGTGAGTGAGTGAGTGAGTGAGTGAGTGAGTGAGTTTGGTTAGCGCTCCAGTGCAACACGTGGGTTACGAGAGCCAGTAGGGTGAAGGAATCAGGATCAAATGTCGCCATCTGGAGTTCTTTCACGTGCCTCATTGCTGATTACTAAAGAACTGACCAATGTGCCAAAACATCACGCCGCACTGACCACGAAAAGTCTACCAGGGAGCTGCGCCATCTCAATGGCACTGAACGCATACTTGCTCCGCTTACCCCTCAAGCGCTAAAAATTCTTTGTTTCTCGGTACAAAATCTAAGTCGTTCAAATTGCAATGAATGTTTGGCTGTGGGAATAGTAACATAGAGGCAGCGTTTACTGGCACCACTTTCCCATCGGCAATGTAAATAATAGAAGAAGTGGCGATGCAACGGAAGGGGCTCAATAGACTTTTTATGCATTCTCTTTCTTGTTTCCGCAGCCTGACTGAAGCACACAAAAATGCCATTCGCGGAATACGCAAGATCAAGTACTTCGTGGCGCGAAGAAAATTTCAGGTACGTCACTGCTTGACAAACCCGGTAGGAAAAAAAAAACAGAAACAAAAAAAAAGGAACGCGGCAAGACAAAGCTCGAGGTGACTGGGTATTGGCTCATATTAACTGCAAGCGAATGTGGAACAGTAATAGCACGTAACACCGAATCACATAAGCCCCCCTTGCATGAATGTGAGAGTGGCTATTCTCATTGTGCTTTTTTAACTAATCGCGTCCCAAGTCGCGCCTTTACATGAATGCAACAGTAGCGCATCCCACCACCATTCTTGTTCGTCACATATATATCAAGGAGAATAATTTGTTGGAGAAATACACATCGCAATAATTTGGTGGGTGGAAGCGGCCCGAGTGTATGAAGGCGCCTTTAGTCGAATTCAAGTAAATGGCTAGCGCATCGCATCCCAGGTTAGAGAGCCAATGCGAGATGTCTTGCCTTTGGTCTCCGCCACTCGCAAGGCCAAGACGTGCACGCTAAGAAACAGGCACGGCCGCTGTCTCAGTGCCATCACATGAGAATGGATGCAACACGGGTAAAGGTTGTAGCGCGTCGCACTACGGCATTGCGCTGCTGTGACATTATTGCGCACGCGGTTCACCTGTAAACGGGGCGAACGCAGTCGGAAGGCAGATAGCGTTTATCCGAGAACGGTAAGTCGTCTCTCGTTGTCCGTCATCTGATCGTCACTATAGCGCACTTGCCGGAAATTGGCTCCAGTTCGTTTTGGGCGCCTTCTGGAAGCGATGATGCGCCACATTCAACGGTATCCGTAGAGCTACGTTGGTACTCTAGTAAATGCTAGATATTGTCATTCGAATTCCCATAAATGACTTTACACAAGCCATCGCTGGTTAAAAAAAAATCAAGAAAAAGAAAAGCGAGGAACTAGATAGTCGATAGATAGATAGTCGGAATAGATAGTCGATGAAACACTTTTCTTTTTCTGTGTGTGTGTTGCGAATGCGGTTGGAAGTGGGAGCCGTTGCGGCTACAATCTATAATTACTTCTCGGGGATCAGGAGCCTCGTCTGGCCGGGCGCTGTTGTTACTGTTGTCTTGACGAGTACCCACATTCCGGGACCAGCCCCACGAGTCGAATGATTAATCGAGACGAACAAGAATGAGAGGAAGCAATCAATTAGAATTTGTCGCGCGCACTGGTGCGCTCCAAAATCCCTTGATGCAGGTTCAGGAGCCGTCGTCTTCATCATTGGCGCAGCAGACGATTGTCACGCCACCTCGATATCAAACAATTGGGACTCCCACTTTCTGTCTGCTTCTTTTTTTTTTCATAAACAAGACCGGTTGAAATTCAAACGCACAATTCGCAAAGTAATGGAGATTGTCAAATCTCGCATCCTACATGACCTAGGAACGGTGCAATAAAATGTGTCCTATTTGTTTCAGCAAGCACGTAAGCCCTACGACGTTCGTGACGTCATCGAACAGTATTCTCAAGGGCACGTAAACATGATGGTGCGAATAAAGGAGCTACAGCGGAGGTAAGAACAGTTGCTTTTCATAAACTAGAACGACCCAGGGTTGGGTAGTAATAGTAAATACGCTCAGTAGTTATTCTCCAGGGCGAAGGTTATAGCAGTGAAAGAAATAACACTAAAAGTTTTTTTTATTTTGCAATGACTGCAATTGTGAGTTCACGTATAAGTTCATCGTCAAACTGAACGGACAAGCTGTGTATAAAAATGCAAACTAACTATTCTACTGTGCCGACAGCAACCGTCCCGACATGTAGTAACTGCGTAGATTGTAACTGTGTTACGAGCAACTGCGCGCATGGTAATGGGAGAGAGGGATTCTGCGCAGATAGTGAACAGTTTATTCTTTGAGCAAAACAACGAACATAGTTATTGTCAAACCTACGTAAAATGCCCTTGCTGTATGGCTTCAGAAGGGAGATAAAAATTTATTCAGACAAACTTAACTTGCTCTGGACTGCCACTCTGGGCTTAGGGAAGAAAGCCGGAAGAAAGAAAGACTGGTGAATGGTAATAAGAGACGCAGCTGCATATATACCAGTCTTCTAATTGTCACTCGACTAGTAATGACACCGCTAGGCAATGACAGTTTTCACTGAGACTAATAGCACTTCAAAGAGCAAGTGCTTCTCTAGTAAGTGAGCTTTCAGTATTTCGCTATTTAGAACTGAGACGACGCATATCAACGACACAAGAAAAGAACACAGAAGCTCTGTCTGACGACTGCGTTGAGACTCTTTGATTTCTATGAGTGAATTATCTTTAGCAGCACTTGTGAAACCCTCGTCTCTTCGCTAGGTTTTGGCTCCCGAGTGATATTTCAACACAGACCCTCGTACGCTGATGTAAAACCTTGAAATAACTGCAGCGGCAGTTGAAACGAACAAGTTCGTATCATTCAGTGCGGTCACGCACTGCTCTTTGGAGTTAGGTATTCAGTGGAAATAAGGGCAATGCCGGGACACAGATTCAACACGAGCTCCTTACTAAACCTTCCGCCTGAGTCAACTATCACGTTTTTTTTAATTCCTTGCCTAGAAAGCAGCCACTTTCATGGATGAAGGATTTGTTAACACCATATGTTCGCAGAAACAGCGCCTAAAGAAAGCAATCATACTCTTAACGGAACCACAACAGACTTAAGCAGGCTGTCAGCTATTATACCATAAAATGACCCAAACAATTCCATTTATAGATAAGACCTGTCTTGTCATGACGTCATGTCATTTGGTGTACTTTTCACGGTGGTAACTATGAATCAATCAGGCCAGCAACAAATAGTGATCTATTATCAGCTCTTCTCTTTAAATTACATTTAAATTTCTAATCCTCTACTAACTCAGGCTGAACACAAAATTGAGCCGTCATAATTTTGACATCGATGTGCCAAACAGGGTCAGCCTGTGTTATTTAGGATAATTTTTAAATGATTCCTATTCAGAATAGAAATATTAACAAACACTTGCCTAGAACCTAAAACGTATCTGATCGCTCGATTCCGACTCACCCTTTCAATTTAATGTTGTTGCGCCTTCATTGACAATGGCAACCGACCGGGACAACGGTGGTAGCGTTGTGTTGAGGAATTCAACAGAGTGTAGGCAAAATTACCCGTTCGTCAATGAGGTATTACACATTGTATAAAATGCAATAAATAATCAGCCCATTTTTTTCTACCAACTCCTTCTCTCTCTCTTTTCATCTTGCCTCAGGCTTGACCAGACGCTTGGGAAACCTGGTTCCTATCTGAACGAAAAAGGCATGAAGCCAATGACTGTTGGAGCCAGGCTGCATCGAATGGAAATGCAGGTATTTTTACACATTGCTCACCGCTAACAAAAATCTCTGATCAAGATATCAGGGCTGCTTGCGTAATGCGTGTATTCTATTCTACTAAATCGCTGACAAAGTGCTCTGTTGGAAAGCGAGGTAAATGTTATTTATTTATTTATTTGAGTTGATTTGCTTTGCTTTGCTTTGCTTGCTTGCTATAAATGTAGCTGGCAACTTGAAATTTTCATTGGCTTCCCCCCCCCCCAACCAAATTATTAAATGATATCTCTGTGCCTAAAGAAGAGTTCTTTATTAGTAATGAATACCAAGTGCCAGTATAGGACACTTTGTTTCCCTTTGTATCCGCATTCCCAGATAGCACACCGCTCACGAAAGCCTAAAATAAGGATACCACTTTCACCATATGCCTCTCCATTAGTAACCGGGCCATTGAATCAAAGGACTATATTGCTTCCAGGAGCGTACGGGCCTACAAAGCGGTCGACATTTCAAATAAGCGCATTGTTCTTTACTCGCAGCTCGTGTCCTTGGAGCGAAAAGTGGACAGGGTTCTGTCTATGCTGGAACTAATCACCAGCGGACACAAAGCCGACCACGGACCGGAGTACGACATTTGAAGCGATGGCTCCGCAGTGAAGAACAAGAAGCAGGCGCTGAAAGCCAAGCAGTTTTGTCTTGCCCCTGAATCCGATCTACATCCAATGCATCTGCAGCTTGGCCAAGAGATACAGGAGATGCGTCTAGCGGCCGATCGACGTTTTCGAATCCGAAGCTGTCCGATTCACTCGTGGTCAGGGTGGTAGTGATTCGCGGAGGTGTCGCAATGGTCCTTTGCGAGAAATCATGTCAGTTGCCCTTCAACACCAGATGGCGTCGTTTTACCTTCCAGTTGTTCCATCTCCATGATGGCGTTGAGAACGCAATACCTTTCTTTATTTTTCTGTATCGTTCTCGTGCTTTTCACGCTTGCTCAATTTATCATTGATTATGAGCAAGCTACCCATTCAAAGCACACTTTGAGAATGTAAGACGTTACAAAACTTAACTTGGTCGTTCAGTAACACAATGCCTCCCGCTCTTCAATGCAGTTCAACGATCAGTACTGTAGAGTTCTCGCGGAAACACAGTAACGTTCAGCCAACACCACTTGCTTGCATGACGAACACTTAAGAGATCCAAATTCAAACCAGGTAAGGTCTGCGAGATTGAATTACAAAGATAGTAGAAGATATTTCCAAAAACTACCAAATGGAAATGCAAGATAGTCTTAAATGGCTACTTCATTCAGGCGATCTCACCTCTAACACTGAAGCATGACCTATCAGTGCAATTTGCTAGGTAATATGTATATATGATAATATTCTCCAGGGAAGGCGATGGTTACTGTTTTTGTGTTTTAACGCATTCGTTGCGCTCGACTACGGCGATCGATAGGTTATCGTGGAGAATTGCCCATCTCTAATCAGAGTGGATGGAGGCACTAAATGATAACAGATTTATATAGGCCAGGTACAGATTCGCGTCACATTTGCGTGGTGGTGTGTGTTGTACGACTTGATTGTTTTTTTCTTTTTTCGATGAGAGTTTGTGCCGTTTTCACGACACAGCATTGTTTCTACTGCTGCGATAGCATCCTCTATGCTGACACAGCTGCTTCAATCGGTATATAGCCTTCTGCGCTTTCGCGACAAAGAAGGCTTACATGCACTACGTTAAAATGCGTGACACTTTTGTACGTCACATTAGAGTGAGCATCGCCACGATATAAGTGGTACCCAACCTTCATGAAAGCAGCATGTATGAGCGTTTAGAGGACTGCGAGTTGATCCATCAACCTAGTGAGAGCCAAGGACTCAAGCTCTTAAATTTTCTACATAGTCATAGAAGCAACAAGCCGTATTGAATATATGCGTATGGTTCATGCAAACAAACGTAATTAATCATTGTCTACGCATCAGAATTGTTTTCAATTCACTCTACTCTAAGGTGAAATATTTTTTTCTCGGGGCGACCAGTGATCTCTTTAGTCATCAAGAAATCATGGAACCTACATTCAGTATACGTATCGTTATATGAAGCTACAAGGTATGCTTTATGTAGGTAGCGTCTAACTTTATAGCGCAACTTATT
This sequence comes from Dermacentor andersoni, assembly GCF_023375885.2. Classification (NCBI taxonomy): domain Eukaryota; kingdom Metazoa; phylum Arthropoda; class Arachnida; order Ixodida; family Ixodidae; genus Dermacentor; species Dermacentor andersoni. The sequence goes on from NC_092823.1 coordinate 53,978,767, forward strand.
GCCTCGCGAGGACCAAGTAAAGAGAAGCAACGGTTAGGCACTCACCCATTATTAACTTCAAGAAGTTGGGTATGCATATAATCGTTTTAATGCCTTTCGAAGACCACGTTGGAATTACATATCAAAATGTTTTCCTAAAAAGCTTTAAAAAAGCCATCACAGACGTCTCGCGTTTGCTCATATTTGAGGGCACTTATCTGGGAAACAACTTATACGAGTACTGGCACGACATGGTCAACTGTTGTTTGTTCGAACTAAAGGTTGTCGAGCCCAAAATTTATGCGGTAATAGCAGCAAGCCTTAGAGTGGTTTAAATAATTTGCTATATGAATTCTTTTACGCAGCCATTTGGTTTCATTTGCAAGGAGGTGTATGCACCATGTTGGAGAAGTATGGGAGAGGCCTTTGCCCTGCAGTGGGCTTAACCAGGCTGTTGATGATGATGATGATGTATGCCTCGTGACGTCAAGGCTAAAGAGCTGGTCACGTGGGAAGAGCGCAAGGTGCCGTTTAGACATTCACTCTGCCTCGCTGGGTAGTCTGCTGTGTTGCAACTTATTTTGAGACCCGATGTAGCAGCACAGTAGACAACCGAGCGAGCCAGAGCAATTTCCAAAGCGCCAAAATGTCCTGCTCTCACGTGACCACCTTCTCAGACTTGACGTCCCGACAAACACACAAATTCTCGAAAACGAAACTGAAACTGTCTCGCACAAAAGGTAATGTAATAATTGATTTAGTGTGCTCTGGGGGCTTGCTACTATATTTTTGCACGGATGTTGGGGTGGAGTACATTCATTTATTAAAACAGTTAATAGTCGATGTAAAGCCAGTACTTCTTTGATGCAGTGACTTTTTTTCGCGCGTACGAAACTCCTGAGCATTGCCCATCTCGCCTCCCTGTGCACCATGGCCTGGTATAGCGTCTTCGTACAGACGTCCACCTTGTATAAAGCATATGAGTGAATATGGTAGTGTTTCTTTATATGTTCTCAATCTTTATTCTTCAGTGTGCTTGTTCTTTCGTATAACATGAACCTTCTTTCTTTATGAGCCAGAGCTACAATGATTGTCACCAGAAAAATCATGCTTAAAATGTATACAGTTCAAATCATGGCCTATTATAGTCAAAGAATGTCTGTGCATTAATTATGCATCTTGTACACAGTTCAAACGTTTTCCTACTTCGTTGAAGTAAGTTAAGAGAGCGGGGGTGATGCAAAATAAATTAGTGAGTACTCGCATCATTTATCGGCTATAAATTAGTAAATTCGGCCCTCAAATAAATAGTTTTATAGAAGAAGCGCCACGCTAAGATTCTTTCCGTCAGTATAAACTCTATATAAAACATATATTTCGAAAAGACTTTCTCATGCTAACGCAAGAAAGGCTTTCGACTCTATGCCAGAACAGTTACTTATTGTGATAAGGAGCGACCTATTATTGTATTAGGTCATTGTAAAATAGTCCCTTATCGATTTTTGTCAGGTCAATTCACTAAGCCTACTTGAGTGTGCCAATACAAATTTCCGAGAACGTAACTGTGAAAAGTGATTAGTGATCCATCTATTAACGAAATCACAACCTCATCTTTCCCCATAGTTAAGGAATTCTGCGATGTTATGCATAATACTTATGTTAACATTTTCGGTATATCTGCTGTTTTTGCCATTCTCGTCTTCTATAAGACGCATGAGGTCAAGCACCTGGTCAGGCGCACTGAGCATCTTTTGTCCCTGGCCGTTCAGTTTCCTTAAAGGAAGAAACTGAAAATGCTGAATATACAAACAAGCGACATCAAGATACCCTATACGATTTTAATAACGTTGATAGCACCTGGTATTAGTATGGTATACTTCTTAATTCGGCGCATTTTGATGTGGCAATTGCTTAGTAACTACTTTGGTAAATGAGCTGTTGCCAGAATAATTATTCATTTGAGAAACGTATTCAGCCGGGCGCAAATCTTTCGCCATGTATTGGCCAGAGGTCACTAAGCGTACCAATGGGACGTTCAATTTTATTTATTGAGAATATATATACACCGCTCTTAAGATGCTATTCGTAAGAATGGTATTTCCTAGCAATTGCTGTTTTCGCGGTCAGCTTTTATGCTTTCTTAAGAGAGACTACATTGCATCGCTATTGCAGCTTTCGTATGCGAGCTTACGTAGGCATGGGACATGTTCTAGTAATTGTTAATAAGGTTGCGTTAGCCCACATAAGATAATAGACGGCCCCCGTCAGTGCTATCTAGAGCACGGCAACATGGCGACGTGTTGCGGGCCAGCGCCTTCTGCAGCGACCTGTGCTGATTTGAAGGCTTTTACTCCTGTTACGCGTGAAAAAGCCATACTGTGTGGATGGCCCTAGTCAAATGCTGCCCCAGAAACAACTAACTATACCGTACCTTTTTTATGGTATACTATTTCTGTACCGTTCTTAGTAAAGCGTGATACAGATTGTCTAATCATTTTCTTCCCCGGCCTTTCACGAGGTTAGTACAGAGCACGTGTGCAAATAATTTAACTCCCCGTGTTACATTTCTGAAGGGCCATCGCCACTAGCCGTTAACTCAATATTCAGCATTTCGCTCTACTCCTGGATTTCAGTGACTGCTCGTCGGGGAACATTAGCACCTCGCCATGGAGCAAAACACTGGCGGTCGTCTATTCTCGCTCCTACATTATCCGGCATTTCAGCGGTTGTCATCGTTTTGCGGTGACATATACAGGTAATGATTACTTTTAGAACCTCATGTGCGATCTCAGACGCGAACTTGCTGCAGAGGCGTGCCGCCATACATAGAATGCAATCGCACATGTGAAAGCTTTCTTTCTCTTTATCCTTTTTTTTTGTTTGTTCAGCGGAACCGTTGGCCCGAAGTCATGTACGAACACTCATATAAAACCGGGGAGGTCTTCCGCACGTAAACACTTTGTTGAGGACATAGCGAATTTGTTGTCCATTACAGAACGCATATAACTCTTTCGTCAGGGGATAAAAGGGAATGTCGAGGGAGCCAACGTCCTGCAAATGAACTTCGTCACGGTGGCAAATGCTCTTCTTATCTTTGTTTATGTAACGCGTAGCGAGTGTTTGTGTACGCGTAGCTGGCTCTGCCCCATTCTGAATGATTTAAGAGGCGCATACCAAGCTGGCAACTTGAGTAGGGGAAGGCAAGCCCTCTTGTCATAACATTTACCTCTGGGACATTCCTTGCTTGCCCATTGTTTATTATTTGAAACTCACATGTCTCTGTGAACATTAGTCTTGTTTTGGTTTTGATATCTGATTAGATTATGGCTTGGCATCTGTTACCATTCTCCCTGAAGTAAGCTTTTCTTACTGTGCAAAGCCACTGCGAGAGGTGACTATCATCCCATAGATGCTGGAGCGGCATACTTTTTTGCAGTAGCACTGGGTCTACAGTTGTTGGAAGTCTGTAGGTTGAGGTGACAGAAGCTTTAAGGGCCACCCCAGCATGCATACTCCGTAGGGATATTTCCTCCACCTGAGAGAGGTCACAGTGAAAGTAGCAGACAAAGGGAAATTGGGGCACAACCTCATGCTTTAATCTGTTGTGACGAAGGCTATAATGAACCGTTCCAAAATTTATTTCTTAAATGTCTAAGCTTATCTGCACCTTCTTTGACGATTTGTGTGGCTGTTCCTCTTTTTCTTTGTATGAGACAATTTTCTTTTCATGGCTGAACTGAGAAGCCGTGCGACAGATACGACAGAGTACTTGTAGATACTGTGAAGGCCACTGAGATCAAACACGTCCTCTATAACTACCGCCGAATCCAACCTGAAAGACTACGGTTATTTTGTACGAGACAATTTATACTCAGAGTGTACAAATAACGTGAGCCATATCTGTCCCGTTTTCACCTTGCACGAGGCGGTGACATTTCGTTGCCAGCTGCGATTCTGATGAAGAAGGTTGTTTTGCTTCCGCATTGAAGCATGCACAGCATATGTACAGTGCGAATCGCACGTGTCTAGATAGGTGAGCCGACAGATGGAGTCGCCACCTTTTGCGAAAAAATAAAAACTTTCAGGCCGATGGTGCAATAAGACCGCACATGGTCATTCCTAATGTTGTCTGTATGACGTTGCAGCTTTTTAGACTTCCTACACGTGCTGCCGATGCCAGCCTCCTGGACTGCAGCGCCACTCTTCGAGGGAAGTAGTCGCTGCGTTTAAAAGACACTCCATGGTGATGCTTGAGAAGCGTGGCGTCATCTTCAGTCGAAGGGTTGTGCTGCACTGAAATCGGCGAAGTGCAGGAAGGGCTTCCAGTCGAGGTTAGTATTTCAATACAGGGGTGGAACCGGTTAAGCGAAGCCTCACCCAATTCGTGGCATGCGCTATTGTACAGCCTTTGCAGCACGTGGAAACTGTCTGTTTAAAATGAACACCGGCCAGCGGATACCGCGGTCGCGTAGAATCTACTGCAAGATCGGCGTCTTCTGCTCGCTATAGGCTATGTGGTTTGGTTCTGCTGCCAGTAAGCTACAGCGCGCAAAGCCTTACTTGCTGACCAGGCAAGCCACTCGGCCTCTCTGGACAGGCGCGATTCACACTGTACGAACGTAGCAAATCGGGTTTTGGTGGCACATCGTTCGTGCATACAATAAACTCGTACCTCCACCCTGCCACCGAGCCCCCCGGCTACTCACACGCAGTGTTTGGCGATCTTAACACGCCAGAAGTGTTAAATAGACCAATTGAATTGCATACTTGTTAACAAGCAACGCACGTAGAAAAGAATCGCGCGAGACCGACGCCACTGTGAGAAATGTTGACCAATGATGCTGGACCAATAAAAAAGATGCTGTGAGAGAAGTGGGGTCTGCGCAGCCGTTATTTCCACGGAATGTACACGCTCGTGACCACTGGCAGCGACGCTTGGTCCACGTGGCGGGCCTACAGAGCTCCTCTCCCGTCACTGTGCCCGCCTTGACTCACCCTCCGGTGGTCCTCGAGCAGAACGGGCGATGGACACTTCGCCGAAGCTGAGGTGCATGTACGGTGCGCACACCGGGGCGTGGCCGGCGCGCACAGCTGTAGAACTACGGTTCGTGCGCGAAACGCTTAATAGCACTGCCCTGGTTCCGTCGCAAGGCCGATGGAGCGTGAGGGTGCGTCCGTCTCCCTTGGTAGTTTGTGCAAGCAAACGCGCAGCGCGTCTCTAGAGATGTTTTTCTATCCCTCCGCGTCCGCTAACTTTGCACGGTCGACAACAGCCGGCCACAGACCGGCGGCAGCATCAACGTGACTCTTCTGTCTGTATAATTTATTATCGCAATGAGGTGCCCCTCGAGCGTTCGTATAACTGATATCCCAATAAAGCGCAATGAAGTAATTGTAAACTATTGCGATCTGTTCTATTTTCCACACCGGTTACTCGTGATGAATAACCGAACGTATCTAGCCACGAGCGTTTTATATTATTGTAAGAATAAGCGATCATACATGCTCTCCGTGACACCTTGTCTCCTTCAAAAAAAGGAAAGCCTCCAAATACAAATAAACATTGACGACGAAAAAAACTCAGATCACTTGGTTGTGGAAATATCGCATTTTTTTCGATCGGTATTTATTTATTACATGAATTTCCGCAGCATTTTGCTCAACACTGATGGAAGCTCACGTCACAGAACGGTTACACGGGACCGCGAACTTACCCCCGTATTCAGAAATATGCCTCAATTTGAAGCCCATTCTTGAGTTCATCTAGATGACGCCTCATGCACGTGTTGAAGACGATCATTGAGTTTCATTAGGCACGTTCATGTCAGGCATTACTTTGACCAAGTGAAGCATGGGCTTCTGTTTAAGGTGCATTTCCGAATAGAGGGAATATTCACGTAACGTAAGGTCTGCTTGTTAGCTGCCATTACACCGTGAATGCATCAACCAGATCCTGGGAATGAAAGCTGTAGCCTGCGACATCTGTCAAAAAGTTACGTCAACGAAGGTCTGGGAGTGACGAACCTATAGAGCGCAAGTATACCCTTGCTGGAGGATTGCCCAGGAATGCACACTTGCCTAGTGGCAAGCAAGGCTTCACTTTCAAAATGTTTGTTCACATGGTAGGGTTTTTCGTCACAAATGCTGTCAGTTGCAGAAAAGCTTGTAAAACTTAGGGCATGCCGTTAGAGGCGCATGTGGTTACTACGGCTCATTTCTGGAAAATTCGCAGTCGATAAACAAGAGAGAAAGGAAGGAAGCGCAGGGATGTTAGGCAGATGCGCATTTCTAGTTTGCTACCCTGCACTGGGGCGGGAAAATATGGTTTGTTAAAAGGACAAAGAGAGACAGAGAGAGAAAGGGTAAGAAGAAAGAAGGGTAATTAGGAAGTGTCTTTCATTTAGAGGCGTTCGCAAAAAGCTAGTGTAGCCTATGGTGGTGAATCCCGTTAACAATCTGTAAATAAACGAGCACTGCGCATGATTATTTCAATAAAGGAAACTAAAAACGTCACAATAGCAAAATTTTCAGAATCCTCATTAGTATCGTTGCGAGGGCCACAATTCTGGGAATGACAAAGCAAGCTGCGGCCATGAGGCAGTAGGTCGTAGAGAAAGCGCAAATTGAACGTCTCGCTCAAGTTCCGTGTCGGTGCGTAGACGTAGCGGCTATTATTATTCCAAATAGCCTTTTGCTTAAGCGCACAGTGAACAACAAGTGAATTCGAATCGCGCAGTGTAGTCATGGCGGAGGAATACGCGAGGTCGCATACCCTCGAGATCAAAGCGCTTTACAAGCCTCGCCACTAAGCAGGGACTCGAAAACCTGGGAGAAGCACCCACGCATTTCTTCTTATTCTTTTCTTCCTTTCTTTTTTATTCCTAGGAGTAGGCTAACGAGCAATGTGACGAGTCTCCACTCTCGCTCCGCCTCAGGCGTTTGCCGAGAGTTATCGATTGGTTTGCCGAGCTCCATCTAGCAAGCGGCGACACGCCTGCTTTACCTCCAGCGTTAAACCCTCGGCAACATCCATGTGGCGCGGGAAATTCGCCACGCTCGAGCGAGCTCAAGTGGACTGCGGGCCCATTTTAGGGACGACTGAATTTGAGCAGCCGAGCAGCAGCTGTCCGCGCGATTAGGGCGCTTCGCTGGTTTTCCGCGGGCAAACGAGGTTTGACGGCAAGTGACCAACTTCTCCGACAGCTGATTTGACCTCGCGTTGCGTTTCAGCCTGATGGCCCCTCACGACGCGGGTTTATTTGAATCTTATTTAATCTCTCAAATATGTACATGTAAGGTTGGCGTAAAGGTGATTAAACCCATAGCCAGAGGCTAGTTTCAGTTCCAGTTCAGAGGGCACATTAGGTACGTATCGGCACACAAAACTTGAATACAAATAATTTACATAAACAAACTGACAGATACTATACTACATACAGGCACTAGTACAGATTCGGGTCTAATCATATTCACATTGGTGCCTTTGGACGCGAGAATTACTCATTGTCAACAACTTGGCAATTCCCTATTGAAAAGGCCCATACACTCAGTAACCTCCCATACCCAATAATATCATTAGATGTATCATACGTTTCGGGTTTCTGTAGGAAATCTCTTTTGTACATACAGATTTCTTGGATGTGAAAGTTGCATGATTTTTTTTAATAATTTTTGTTGGGCAGTAGAGAACGCGTTTCCTCTTGGCGCATGACGTCGACGTAGTAGTCATTGGATGGAGGACCGCTTATATTCGGATCATCCTCTCCTCGGAAGTTGATGGGTGTCGGTATGCGGCATTGTTTGTAAGACACACTGAAGACTGTTTCAACGCAGTGACAGACTGGTTCAGGCAGGCGTGAACGTATTAGGGTTTGCTTGTATTCATGTGCTTGTTCCAACCAGCCACTTCGCTTAAACATTCATACATATGCCTTCGACAATGCTCCGGGAGCCGATGGTGGTGCCTTGTTACTTCGTCGGCATGCATATGCATTTTCACGGTCATCACGCAAAACAGTGGACTAAATATAATCTTTGCATACCTGTTCTCCCGTTTCTGCCCACCTCGCTGAAGGCTCCCCGTGGCTTATTACAACTCGCCTGTTCCAGTCGAGCAACCTTAGGTTCGTACTCCTGTAACTAAAACCCTAACCTTGCTTCTAGAGTAACATTTGTGCATTCCTATCCTCTTTCATTGAAGTTTCAAGTCCTTGTGCACGCCGTGCTCATGCAATGCATGAGAAGTCAAAATATAAGCTTCATATAACTAGCCCGGCTGAGGACGAGGACGAGGAAAAGAAGCAAGAAAAGCAGGGAGGTGTGCCGACGCGCGCCCGGTTTGCTATGCTATACGAGGGGAAGGGGGTTAAGAAATGAAAATGAAGGAAAGGGGAAAAGCAAGTACTAGTCATGCAAACGCGCTGTTTTGTCCATCACATCACGGCCTACAATCAGTCACTGAGGCTAGTCGATTTTATACACCGTAAAAATGCCCGCGTCGCTTTGGCCAACGATACTTGGACCATGGTCCAAGTATCGTTGGCTCTGAAGATTGTCTACTGTCTGATCGGTTTAACGCACACCGAAGAACGTCGCGTTCGTCTTCATAACGATCATAAAAACACAACACCGGTTCGATCGTCTCTTGAGTGCTGCACGAGAAAGAAATAGATGTGTCATACCCTCCGATAAGGAATGCGTAGGATTTCGTAAAAGCCACCACTAACCAGAGGCGGCACAATAAGGTTGCATCACGGCGGGATAAAAACAATGAAATCTGCACCTTCAATGTGCAGTAAGATCAAGCCTGTGGAGGCGGCAGGTCAGAAGAATCAGGGAAACCGCAGCGCTCTTTTTTTTTTTATAACAAACATGCCTATTAATCGTGCGTACGATTAAACCAAGAAAGGTATAGAGGAAATAATTGTTTTACGCAGTTGGAAACATGGAAATAATTAGAAATGTTGATTTAATTTGCGATCAGCTTCACATTATTACTACTGCAAAATAGGAGTAAAGCGCAATAAATCAGCCATAAGAGACAACTGGCAGACAGTGGAAGCCGAATTCACACTCATCCCATGACGTGTGCGACCCTATCAAATGAGACAGTAACAGCTTATGTTATCGATGATGATTGTGATGATGACGATAACTTCATAATGTGCTCAAGGTAAATTGTGTTCGTATTGAGAATACCCAATCATGACCCGGTTCTCCTGCGACTGCTTAGTTTAGAATAAATCGATAAATTTCATGAACTCCTGGATTGCTACGCGCCCAAACCCCCATCTGCGTGTGATTTTCACCGTAGTGAGAGACTAGGGATACACCTTTAGTTCACCTCGGCTTCGTTAACGTGACATCCCACCTAAGTACACGAGCGTTTTTGCATTTCGGCACTATGTCAACCCTGATACTTCGAGCTTAGCAGTGCAACACCACAGCCATTAATCTACCGCGCAGGGTTAATCGAGAATAGCGCACTCACTCTTTCACAAACCTTTTTTTCCTTGCCAGACATTGCAGGTGTTCGCGTATTATCACACATGTTATTGCGATGAGGCCTGGATGTCTTGGCAAACCTCACCGTATAGACTGCACTGGTGATGAAACTTACCACGGATCGGGGTAACCTGTAGACCTCTGTATGTTATCGAGCACCACAGAACGAATTTATTCGCTATCCCGGTTGGCGCTTCTTTCAAGGTACTGTTAGCTTACATTTTTCTCGCTCAATAGCGCAAAGACTACCTTTTTTTAACTTTGTGTAAAACACAAAAAAAGAAAAGAACAGAAACCGAGTAAAGGGAGCTTGAGCTCACAGTTTAAAACTTCTTTCGCGACAGTTCTGTGGTGAGCCACGCATTGAATTTCAAATTGTGGTGTCAGCACTCCGAGGCCTTTACGACGCTTGTCTCAACTCTATACGGGATCATGGCGGTTTCTTTTTTCTCGCATGTCACCACCCGCTGACGCCTGGGAGAGTGGCGGTGCGGTGACACAGAATACATAAGCAGAGTTCTTTCCTAGATGTCGCGACAGCTCAGTAAGAGGTGTGTGCCGTAGCTCCTTCAAAAGCCGGTGATAAAGCAATGCTCGAAAAGCAATGAATTACTTTTGTCAGCAACTTCTCACAAAAAAATGTTGCCATCACTCGGGAAGGCAAATATTCCATAAACCAACTGTCTAAGAAAAAATGGGAAAAAAGTTGAGCAAGTTTATGCCATCACCTAATATGAAAGAGAGTGTCCCCTCTCTTCGCCTTATCATTTCACAGCACCGCATTCACTAAAAGGAATAAACAAAAACACAGTTCATTGTTTGTAGGTGAACCAGACCGTAGTGCGGCAGGTGTAGCAGATATATCAGACGTTGAGAAATAACCATGGCCCAAACATCAGTGCGAAAACAAATCGACATCTTCCAGCCCCCCTGTTTTCATTTGCAGCCATAAAATGCAAGTTACTAGTCAGAATAGCGTAATAACTTCCCTTCAATTTCTTTGAAATAAATGAGTTCGCTTTATTCTTCCTATTTCCACTAGAAATGTGGCTATAATGGCGATAAATCTCATCTTAATTTGCCATCAACAAACACGTCACGTAGGTAGCTACCTACGGTACCTGTCTTATGTAATAAAGTACGGTATCTAATAAGGTACCTACCTTATCTAATGATGACATATGGGGTTTCATGGCGCAAGGGCCACATATGGCCAAAGGGTGCCATACATACAGTGATGGGTTTTCACCGAATTGTTTATGAAATTGAGAAATGTACTTGGAATGGTGGATACGGCATGGCTGCTAATTGGCCTAAAATCAGACACTGTCTATTGCTTAAAGAATATAAGTATTGACAATGACAATGAGAATGACCAGAGACTATGATACTAAATGTTTTGTAACGCAGGGATGATGTAATACAGTGTGTAAGTCAACACAGCACTGATGCCTCAACAGAGCCCTTAAATGCAAGGGTCTGGATACACGTGCTATAGTAGATGTGACAAACGCAGCAGCAGCAGCCGATGGTAAGAAGCTGTACTACGTAACATGTGGTCTGATAATGTGCAATGTAAGAACGCCATTTTAAAAATGTAAAACAGATTTGGTGTCGAATAATGGGTTCGTGCCAAGAAACTGTGCTGGATGTATGGGATATGCAGTCGATATGCCAAAGTAAAGTATTTTCCTCGAGCATTCTATTTCCGTACACTCCACAAGGACGTGAATGACCGTCAGTCTTTCACCACATCTACCACATGTAGGAGGGTCATCACCAGTCAGCAGGAAGTTGTGTGTACCGTATGTGTGCCCTATGCTTAGTCGACACAACAAGACATCGATTTCTCCTGATTTTATTGTTGATGGGAAGGTGCTTAGCTGTGGCTTAATTAAACGAAGTTTATTGGATGTTTGGGCGTCCCAAAAGCGTTGCCGATAGCCTATTAATTTTTTTCCGTATGAAAGGTTTCAAATCTGTGGCGGGGACAGCTATGGAAGAGTTCAAATCTTTTGCTGCTGCGGATGTGGTGATTTCGTCAGCGAGCAGATTACCCTCAGTACCTCTGTGTCTGGCACCCAGCCTATTACGACACGTTGATTGCATGCATAAACAGCGCACAAGAGCGTATAAAGATCAATAATTACAGAATATTTGTGCTTTTTAGCGATACTAAAGGTTTGACAACGTTTAGAAAGTCGGTAACTATAACCGACTTTCCCAGTTTTATTTGTTTTATGTGCTTCAGAGCCGATAATAGTACATAGGCTTCAGTCGTAAAGATACTTGTTTGCGCACACAGAATGCCAGAGTCCAAAAAGGACGGACCAACTGCTGCATAAGAAACGCTGACTTGTGACTTAGATGCATCGATGTAAAACTCCGGGCAGCAGTACTTCGACCGAAGTTCACGGAAGCGCATTCGAATGTGCATCTCAGGAGCACGCTTACTGACTTCGATAAACGACATGACACATTCCACTAGCTGCTACTGCCAAGACGGTGAAAGCTTCACTGGAAGAATTATATGTTGTTCTACAAGTGGGACATACATTTCTTCACTAAGATTGCTTACACGGAGCGAGAGGGACTTCCTGGCTGTAGGCTGATTATTAAAAATTTTGGAACAGGACATCGTTTACAGTTGTGTAACAAGGATGCTCAACATTCGAGTTTACATTCAAATAATATGTCAAGCTGGAATATGAACTCTGTAAAATGAGTGACCACTCGTTTGATTCTACACAGAGACTTTGTACAGGACTTGTCCTGAAAGCACCGGTCGCTAGTCGGATACCTAGGTGGCGCACTGGGTCTAAGACCTTTAGCGCGCTTGGCGTTGAGGAATGATAGATTATAGCACCATAGTCAAGACGAGAGCGGACGAAGCTCCTGTACATGTTCAGGAGACATTTTCGATCACTACTCCATGTTGTGCGCGTTGGGGGATGAAGGTAAGCTTAGAGTCTATAATTATTCCCAGGAATTTGTGTTCACCGCTCGCAGACAGTTCCCCTCGGGTAATGTTAAATTTTGGCACTTGTGTTATGCCTCCTTTGTTTGAAAAAAGTATACATGTACTTTTCTGGGCATTTATTTTAAACAAATCTACATCCGCCCATCTACACAATTTGTTTAATGGAAGCTGCACCTGTCGTTCGCAGATCTCAATGTTATATGACTTGAAACCTATCTGCACATCATCGACATACACAGAGTAAAGCATGGTGCGTAGAATGACTGTGCACAGGGAGTGCATTTTTTACATTATTGTGCAACTAAGCACACCCCCTTGCGGCACGCCAGTCTCCTGGGTGAATGTTCTAGATAAAGCACGGCGTACTCTCACACGATACGAGTGGTTGGATAAGTAGATTTTCACTGTGTTTAACATATTTCCACGAACCCTAATAGCGGAAAGATCGCGCAAACTCCCGAGGCGCCATGTCGTATCGTGTGCTTTCTCTAAATCTAGAAATACCGAAAGTAAGAACTGCATATGTATACACGCATCTCTTATGTTTGCCTCTATGCTAGCAAGGTGGTCTGTTGTCGACCTACCTTCTCGGAACCCACACTGGAAGGGGTCTAGTATTTTACTATATTCTAGAAAAGAGAATAAGCGATGGTTTATCATTTTTTCATACGGTTTGCACAGACAACTTGTTAGTGCTATTGGCTTATAGCTGCTAGCTAAGGACAGGTCTTTGCCTTGTTTAAGTATAGGGATCACTATGGCTTCTTTCCACGAGGACGGAATATATCCAATAGCCCACATGGCATTGAAGAAATATAGGAGCGTTTCCAGTGCTTCAGCGTGTAGGTAGCTAATCATTCCATACATAATGCGGTCGCCGCCTGGCGCCGAGTTGGTTCAGAAAGCGGGAGACGCCCTAAGTTCAGCAAATTTAAATGGACGACTGTAAGCCTCACTCGATGAACCTTTGTAGTTAAGGGGCTGCCTGTCTTCACATTATTTGAACCTCAGGAAAGTTTCTATATAGTGCGATGCACTCAAAACATATTGAAAGTGTTCGCCTAGATAATCCGCCTGATCTTCTAGACTATCACTTTGGCTACTTACTAATGGTAGAGAATGTGTCTGCCGGCCAATTAATTTATTTACCCTATTGTAGACTTTCGTCTCGTCCATGTATGAATTTATAAGGGAGTTGTACTTCTCCCAACTCACTCTTTTAGCACGTCGACGTGTTCTTCTACCCTGAGGCTTTATTTCTTTAAACTAGTCAGGTTCTTGGTGCTTGGAAAGTCGTGAAATCGTCCCCAAGTTTGTTTTGTCTTTTCCGTGCTCTTCTACATTCTTTATTCCACCTTGGGATACGACGCTTATTGGACAGTCCGTTAGTTTGACGGATGCATTTTGTGGAAGCCTCAGTTAAAAAACGTCGTCTACAGTAAAACAGGCAACAACATCCCGGATTATATATGTTAGCTCCCGGAAAAGTTCCCAGTTAGCTCATTGAAACTTCCACCGGGGAGCGTGTGGCAAGCATCCATCTTGTTTTGTTAAGTTTATTATAATTGGGAAGTGGTCGCTCCCAAAGGGGTTCTTGAGAACGCACCGTTCCCGGTACGGCATTAGTGTACTCGATACTATGCTTAAATCTATGGAAGAGTACGTTTCATGTGAAGTGCTGTGGTACATTGGCTCTTTTTTGTTAGATACATGCTCCTGAGGAAAAAAGGAAAGTGTTCAGTTAGGCAATCTCTCGCATCACAGCGAGGGTCTTCCCCCAAAGTGTCTCCCCCTCGCACAGCAATTGCCTCTAGGGGCGTATAAAGTTTTAATTCCCGGCAAGTAACACCGCTGTCGACTATAATGGTCACACCACCGGATGACACGATAGTTTGATGATGTGATATTTGGCTTTTTTGGAGCGGTTGAGACAATCGTAACTTGCGATTCGCTGATGATATGGCCTTGCTTAGTAACTCAGGGGACCAATTGCAATGCATGCTCACTGACCTGGAGAGGCAAAGCAGAAGAGTGGGTCTCAAAATTAATCTGCAGAAAACAAAAGTAATGTTTAACAGTCTCGGAAGAGAACAGCAATTTACAATAGGCAGCGAGGCACTGGAAGTCGTAAGGGAATACATCTACTTAGGGCAGGTAGTGACGGCGGATCCGGATCATGAGACGGAAATAATCAGAAGAATAAGAATGGGCTGGGGTGTGTTTGGCAGGCATTCTCAGATCATGAACAGCAGGTTGCCATTATCCCTCAAGAGAAAAGTGTATAATTGCTGTGTCTTACCAGTACTCACCTACGGGGCAGAAACCTGGAGGCTTACGAAAAGGGTTCTACTCAAATTGAGGACGACGCAACGAGCTATGGAAAGAAGAATGATAGGTGTAACGTTAAGGGATAAGAAAAGAGCAGATTGGGTGAGGGAACAAACGCGAGTTAATGACATCTTAGTTGAAATCAAGAAAAAGAAATGGGCATGGGCAGGACATGTAATGAGGAGGGATGATAACCGATGGTCATTAAGGGTTACGGACTGGATCCCAAGGGAAGGGAAGCGTAGCAGGGGGCGGCAGAAAGTTAGGTGGGCTGATGAGATTAAGAAGTTTGCAGGGACAGCATGGCCGCAATTAGTACATGACCGGGGTTGTTGGAGAAGTATGGGAGAGGCCTTTGCCCTGCAGTGGGCGTAACCAGGCTGATGATGATGATGATGATGATGATGATGAGACAATCGTGCAGCTCTTTTGGAGGTATGGGCGCCGTCTGTATGGGTGTTGCGTCAATCACCTCTTCCGAGGCGACGGACACCTGCTCTTCTGAGAGGTTTGTTTGCTTGGAAGGCCTCGCCTCGGGACATGAGACCCTGGAAGTCACCAACCCGGAAGTCGATGGCCCCTTCTTCTGGGACGGCGGAGGAGCTCTAGCTGCAGCTGCCAAGGGGATGGATGGCGTCACCGCCGGCTCACTGTGGGCGGCCCGGACAGCCGCCGGAGGCCGTAGTGGCGCTGCCCCCTGACGCGTCACTTCGCCAAACTGACTTTAGGCAGGTGGGACACCCGCCTGCATGCTACCTTGAATGAGATGTTTTCTTTTACTTTTATTGTCAATTTTTTTTCCATGATTGGCAAGACCGCGAGTACGCGGCGTGTTCCCCATCATAGTTTACACAGCGGATAGAGTTTCCACACGATTCAGGGGAGTGCGCATGAGCATTGCATTTAGCACTAGTTTGGTGGCCTCGGCAGTTTTGTGAACTAAACATCTAAGAGGGTTTGCGACATACGGTCTGACCCGGATCCTCACATACCCTGTCTCAATATTCTCAGGGAGCACACTACAACCAAAGGTAAGTATTAGATACTTTGTTTTAATCTCTTTTCCACCGCGCCTCAGCACAATTTTCTTAACATTGATTGCATTTTTATCGCTCCAGCCTTCTAATAGTTCAACTTTTGTTAGCTCCATCAGGTCATCATCGGAAACAACACCACGAGTGGTGCTCATCGTGCCGTGCGGGGTCACTTTGACTGGGACATCTGCAGATGATACTAAGTTACGCAGTTTCTCGTGTTGCTTGTTGTCGCGGAGTTCCAAAAGGAGATTGCCGTTAGCCATCTTTGATGCTTTATAGCCTGGTCGAAGTGCCTCAGTTGGGATTTTCGAAGCAACAAAAGCCGAGATTATTAATGCTAGTTTTTCTCGTTCTTCAGACTGGATCATATAAAATCGGGGAAGGTTTCTTTTTGGCCACCAAAAAATTCGAAGATTTCATCGGCGCGCCCTCTCTTCAGGGAGCGATCAGGTATGGGGGGAAGGAACTAGCCATAAGTGAGAGAGTATTCTTCGGCAGTAATGCCAGCCACCCATCATGGAACTCTACAGGGGCACACTGCAGGACCTGTAAAAGAGGCCCTGCAAACGCCAGCTATACGTTACCACTATAACCAAATTATCTTGGCTACCAAGGTTGGCTACTCAAACAAGGTTAACGCTTGCTGCCTGGAGTGTCCGAAGTAATAAAGAAATGAGTAGGAGACCGGAAAAATGAGAAATGAGAGAGACAGACGAAGATAGGAGAGGAGGATAGGAAAAGGCAACTACCGAATTTCCCCGGGTGTGTCAGTCCGGCGGTGCCGTCTAGGTGATGCCGAGGCCAAAGGGGCATGTTGTCTCAGCCGAGGGGCCGTAAAAATCCAAACTCCCGGCATCAGCTCCGCCCCCCGAATCCCCTTTTCCCCGGAAACGGATAAGCCACGCACGGTTAAACGCAGGAGGATCCGACCCCATGTGCTTTGGTACGTGGTGGCGTAATTCACCAAACGCCTGCTTACACAGACAACCCTGGAGGGAAGTACATTATCTAACCGCCATGCAACACTGTGCAATAATTTTATTCAGAGGCCTCACCATATGCTGCGTGATATCGATCGTCATCACATGGACTGCATCTTATCATACAAAGAATGTTTTCGCATCACATTGCCTTTTTTTTCATCAATTTGAGCGTCATATGATTTCTATCTTTTCGTCTCAAAACAATATGGTTAGCAAGTCATCATGTCAACAGGCTTTAGACTTATCAAGATCATAAGGTTCGCACCTCAGCATGTCAAGAAGGCATCCACATCACTTGTTATCAAGGCTTCATCTCCACAAGATTTCTGCATGAGAATGCAGATCAACTGGTGCCTTCGAGAAGAGCAGCGGCTAATATTCGAGAAAGTACGTTGCATTTGCTTCCGTTTCTGAAGTAGTCGGAATGGACGGAGATCAGGTAGCACGATTTCGTGAACAGGAACGAGGCTCTCAGGCGGAACTACACCCAGACCAGTATTACTGGATATTCCTGCATGTAGCAACACCTGCACTGCCACTACTGTCTAGTCGTGAGAAACTTTCTTTTTTTGTTCAACTATGCCTCGTGCTTCCAACAATAGAAATGACGTACGATACATGTCCGTAGAATCCACCATGATTTAAGCCTATTTATTTGTTTGTATTAAGGATATGGTATATTCCATGGATATGTAGGAGCTGGAGCAAGGCTTTCCTTGATGTTTTCAGAAATCATAGAGCAAAGGCTTGTGAAACCTCAATGTTAGTGACGCAAATATTCGCACAAAACGGTGCCTATGCAGTACAGTGTTGCACAAATGTACCGTTATTGACAAAAACGCCGGGCAACGTTTATGGAATTGCAAGGTAATTGCGCAAATTTAACACAATCACGCAAATGTTTCGCCATAGGGGCGGTGCCCACAACAGCTCGGCACAAATGCACAATGAATGTACTACGTGCGACGTGCGTGTCTGTTGCTGTTCTGTACTGCTTGTCACTTCAACGACTCACAAGAAATGCAGTTTATTTACGTTACGAATTATCAGTAACGCGTAACTGTTCGTAATCGGTGATGCGACTTGAGTTAGTGTCATTTAACATGGTTTCATGCGCATCGTATCATGACTGTCAGCTCGGCACGTAACTGCCAGCACACGCAAAGTGGAGGAAATAAGTGGTAAAAGAAGATTCGCTCACGATATGACATACAGGGTGTTTCAGCAAACACTTCCAAAATGTTTAAAGGTTGTCTGTGCCATATAGCTCAATTCTAGTGTCATGAAGCGGCCTACCCTAAAGTAACAAAAATAGACTAATTATCATTTTAACTATTTACTTTATGACCCATATTGCAATTTACAAATTCTAGCCGTGGAGTTAGCAAGGCGGATCCACTTGGAAGGAATTTTCAGGACGACACCATTTTCGAGGTATTAATACCCAAATTTTGCGGAGAAATGCATTGGTGTTCCAGTTACTTGCGTGTTTCAATGCATAAAACGACGTTTTATTAACAAATTGACTGAAACGTCAATGCATTTGTCCGCAATGTTCGGGAATTAATATCTCGAAATTGATGTCATCCTCAGAATTCATACCAAGTGTGTCCACCTTGCGGTCTCCACGGCTAGAATTTGTAAATTGCAATATTGGTCACAAGGTAACTAGTTGAAAAGTTAATTAGTTCATTCTTGTTCATTAATTTTACACTTCAATTCCTTGTGCAAGTTGTGTCCTCCACTTCGACTAGACCAGCTCAAGAAGTAGAATTGCGATAACTGCCACAGGTAACCTATAAAGACTTTTGTAAGCGTTCGCTGAAGCACCCTGTACATATGCTGCTCGGGCCAATACTATGCTATCAGTGTCAACAACATTCTCTATTGGCAAATTAGACCTCACTGCTCGAGCTTTCTGATAGCATCTCTGTGCAAGAGGACGCGTCGCTCAATTTTCAACTGCTGCCGGTGTCTGGGGAATCTCAAATGAAAACTCTTGGCCAACCATGTTCGATGCTGAATAAGTATTGAAGTGCTCGAGTCTGTTTTCCCAAGCTCGTACCATTCCCTCGCCCTCGTTGTTTACCCCGTGGTTGGAATTCGAGGCCAGAGGCGTGTTTACCCCGTCAAGGGTTCTCGCGCGAACTCTTGAACAAGCCCGTTTCCTCTCAGCACGATGCAAATGCGCGAACTCCACAACACCTGTCGGGGTTCCCTCGAGAAGATTGATCATAGTTTCGCGCAAGAGAGAAGCCGGATGTTTACGTTTTTGCTCGTGTTCTTTTTCCAGTTTGCACGTTAACTTGGTGTTTATTCCACCCGACCCATTTCCCCTCCAAAGTACAGCCCATAATGACACCTAAAGCCTCCTCGGTGGATGCCACCTTCGCATTACTGATAACTGTTCCTTGCACTGCATGTCATAAATGTATTTACTGAGTGAAAGTGACCTTTTAGGTGACATTATAATCATCCTATTCAACGTCTGCAAAACTTTTTCGCTGCGTAGAATCACGCACACCTCGCAGCAAACTGTCACCCCACTTCAGTCGCAGCGTGCGTGATGATAGGCACGCTAATTTGTATAGCCCGTTTGCGAAGAACTTAAGTTGATCGGGTCATTACATCGCGCGCAACAAACCTAATAAACGTGTATCAAAATATTTTGTACATATTGAACATCCTGTCTGCCAAGTCCGAGAATAAGAAAATTATGTGAGAGCGTTTCCGTGATCAACTAATAACAGCACGTAAAACGAGGGAAGAACATAGAAGAGACATACACAACGCACTTAAACGTTCGCTCATCGTTTTACACACTGTTATTAAGTGATCATGAACAACCGAACAGCCGGATCTGCCGCTCAAATGTTTTCTTGCTGGAACGCACAGTAAATAAGTCGCAATCCGCTTCAAGTAGTATTCAGTTGTCACCTGTATTTACTAAACTGCGACTTCTGTTTCTGCTATCGGTAACTTGGGTAATGTGTCGTTGCTATGAACATTGCCACACTTTTGATTTGCTTCTGTTTATACAGCAGCTTTATTTGAATAACTTTTAGCTGTTTCTTTTGCAGATGTCTACGTCCCTGTGACACTGCCTTTACTGCCGCGTGTTCATGTCAGACACTGTAAGCCTTTTGCCACGTCGCAGAAGATAATTTCCTCTGTATATCGTCTCGAATGAAAACGAAGAGCAAGATCGACGTATAGTTATTTAAGGCATATTTACCGTCGCTATTTTAGTATCAAGCAAGCCAGCGCTCGGCTGTAGCCTTGGCTCGGTTGCACATGGCCTCCGCGGGGAAAGTGAGAAAAATGGTTTTATGACTTAACCTCACGAAACTACACATTACTTATGAGGGACACCATTCTGACGACCTCCGGATGAGTTTCAACCAGTTGGACTTCATCAGTCTGCACCCATCTCACGGTACACGAGTGTTTTCGCATTGGGCCCTCCTATAGGAATGCCGCCACAGCGACCGTGATAGAATCCGCGACCTTGTGCTCTGGGTCATAGCCTTGACCCAGAGCACATATCATGGCCGCGGGGCCACTGCGGCAAGCGGATAGCGAAATTGTCGCTATTACATACGATGACCTAATTTCAAGCCTGTGGCGTTTTTCTTCGGGAGTGAATTTTCTTCGCCCAAATTATAAAATCGAAGCAGTTCGTGAAGCCATCACTCATTTAATGACATGGCGTGAACACGATCACAAGATGTCCGAAAATGTGGAAGCTGCTTTCTACTGATTGCAAGTAACGCAAAAGCCAGCACTGAAAGTACCGTAAGTGTATATGACTGAAACGTGCAATGCAAAGATGAACGCCCCCGCCTCCAAACAGACATAGACTTAGTTTGTTGAGCAGCCACGTGTGGTATTTTATCGTTTCAATTGAATTTCTGGAAGGGAACTGCACGAATCCTGCCTGCGTGCCACGGTGGCTGATTGCCTACTAAAATGCTCGAGGTGGCGAATTCGATTCCCGGCGACGACGGCGGCCACATTCCGATGCAGGAGAAATGAAAAAAAAAATAAAGTTCGTGTACTGCGCTTTCGGTTCACATTACAGAACCCCAAGTGGTGAAAATCAATCCACAACCCTCGACTACGGCGTCCCTCCAAACCCAGTGGGCTGTTTCGGCACGTTTGAAATCCCAAAAATGGTTAATCCCGCAGTCAGCCTCGGCAGACCCCTCTGTTTGGACATCCTCTGTTCTCACAACTTCTCGTGAATTAGAATAGCCTCTGTTCCATCGATTCAAGACAGGCAAGGGAAGCAGGACCAGATTCAGTAACACAATACTAGGATTATGTTTCGAAACAAGAAGGGAGTCGTCACATGGTACAGAATAGTGCCAAATAGAACCGATGGAAGCGAATCCTGCGCATGTTGAACCTAACAGAAATTGGCACGAAGCAGACTGCTGACGCCGTAAAAGGGGGGGCCTTCATGTAAAAGAATCGCGGTGATAGCGCAACGAAAGTCCGAACGGGTCTAACTACGCAGTCGTTTCGCGCAAGCATTCCCGAGACACCAATTTCGGCAAAGGGCCGGCCGGCTTTATGACGGCGAGGGAACGCGGCTGCTGTATTCCGCGTGTATCCTGCTTCTTTGCTTCCGAATGAGAGGTCATGCCAGGCGAAGCGAAGAAGCCACGTGTCGAATGGTTCCAGACAGGCGGCGCAAAAAGAACGGAGTGTCTACACTTTAATTTTTGTATTGTCCTGACTCAGTGCGAAAGCCGAATGCTCAGAATGAAAGCTGCTGACATGTAAGGGTCGAGAAGCACGTGCTGCCACACACTCGTTGAAAAGCCATCGGTAATATGCTCCCGGAATGTTCCGGGAGCATTCCGGGAGCATATATATATATATATATATATATATATATATATATATATATATATATATACATGTCGTTCACTTTTATTTCCCTTTACTTAATTATTACTACACGTCACTGAAAATTACTTCACCGTTTATTTTTCTTCGTTTCTTTGTCCAATTCATAGTTGGCTCATGGTACGAATCGTCTCGTGTACAAGCCAATACTTTCATGCACACAGAGAGCGCGCGCATGAGATAACAGAAGCTGAGCTATGGAATATAATAGGTAGAAAGAAGATGTTCAAACCACCAGCTTTTGATAATATCCACGTACAAGATCTGTACTACAACATTACCAAGTAAAAGGTGTGATTCTCTAAATACTAAACGGAATATTAGAAACCAAAATGATGCCCAAAGAATTGAAAATTTCGATAGTGAGACCTGTGTACAAAAAAAAACAAAGATTATCTGTTTTAGAAACCCACACAAACGAATGCTCCTAGGGGAGTCTCTCTTTTCACATAACTCACATTGCGATCCGGGCACATGTAATGCAATACCATTTGAACAAGCAATCAGGAATCTCGGAGTAATATTTGATGAGCATATAACATGGAATGATCATGTGCAATATATATGTAACAGGCTTAGAGCTGTCTCTGCGATGATGTACAACGGATGAGGTAAAACTTCGATGTACTTGAGGCGCACCATATACATGGCGCTGGCTAAATCTGTTATAACCTACGGTATTACATTTTATGGAACTTGTTCTGATCACAAAATGGGAGCCATAAAACGCATAATTAAAAGAATAATAAACAGTGTAACCTACGGAACTGCGCTGCAACAGGCTGACAAGGAGGAACAATACAATAGGCTTGGCATACTGAAAATGCGTGAAATATTTTATTACACTGTGCTCACACGTCATTACTATGCAAAGGATTTCAAAGGACCTGTCAAGAAAAACGTTGCCCTAAGAAAGACAGAAATATATATTAAGCCACGATGCTTTACACATTACGCGAGAAAATAAGGCGATACTACGTGCCACAGATATATAATGAACTTGGAGAAGCCTTTGGAAATTGCAAAACTAAACGGAAAATGACTAAATCAATAAAGAAATGGTGCTCATCTTTGCAGATAAATCACTGATGACCTCTTGCATGTAGAAGGTTGCTTTCCTGGGTTTGCGCCTTAGATGTTCTGCGAGTTGTGATATGGCTCATTGTCAAGCTATTATGATGTCATTTCTTTATTTATTTACTTTCTTTTAATTTTCCTCGAGTTGTACTCATAAATGCTCATTATGTCTCTATAATTTTGTATAGTATGCATAGCATGTACTAGCATGCCTTACTTCATTGTTTCGTGGCACACATTCGATGATTCACTTTGCTGCCTGAACTACCAACAAGCACGCTGTGCTTCGGTTGTACAGGAAATAAAAACCTATGTACCAAATGAAGATGAATAAATTTTGATTTGATTTGATTTGATTCCCTCCGTATTGGAACGCCAAGTATTCCGGGCCAATTTGATACTTGTTTATACGATGTCATGCCCTTCAGGTGCGTTTAATCTATCTATCTATCTATCTATCTATCTATCTATCTATCTATCTATCTATCTATCTATCTATCTATCTATCTATCTATCTATCTATCTATCTATCTATCTATCTATCTATCTATCTATCTATCTAGCTAGCTAGCTAGCTACCTAGGCAGCCTCTTACGCCAACCCTGTTGCGCAAGCTACTTAATAGTTTCGGCCACTATAGGTGTGCTCGTGGTCGTGATGCCATTGTTGCGATTCCGTCTTAGTCACTCCATATTCGTCATCCAACTCTCGTCCCACGGTCGTCGTCACGTCTATGTCATCATACACATTATCCTCCCATTATCGCCATACCGTCGTCATGACAGCGTCCTCAATCGTCGTCGTCCTTCAGTTGTCGTTATGCATTCGTTGTCATACCGTCATCCTGATGCCGTCGTGGTTGTCACATCGCCGTCATTATAACTTCGTCATCCGACTCTAGCCACGCTGCTGTTTAGTCATTGCCGTTACTTCAGTGACGTCATCCCATTGTCGGAAGGCCATTGTCATCATACCACTTTCGTCGCTCCATCGACGCGCGCCGCGGTGGCTTAGCGGTTTTGATGTTTCGCTGCTAAGCACGAGGTGGCGGATAATATCCCGGCCGCGATGGCCGAATTTCTATGGAGGAGAAACAGAAAAACTCCGTTGTCCCGTATAGATTTTGGGCACGTTGGTGTTCAAAATTAATCCGGGGTCCCCCACTACGGCGTCCCTCCTAATCAAATCGTGGTTTCGGCACGTAATACCCCAGAGTTCAACTCGTTTTATCGACGTCAATCCTTGTTTGTCAGTCTATTGCAATCGTAATTTCTTCCTTCAGTCGTACGTGTGACGCCATTACGTCGTATTATAGTCGGTATGATGCATCCACTGTCATGCGACTGTCGCCATGCCTTCGTGGTCACGTCATCGTCCTCACTCTAGCTTCATCATCCGATTCCTCACGCATTCATCGCACGCCATTGTCGTCATACATTCGTCGTCAATCCACTGTTCCCATACAGTTTTCAAGCAATCATCATCATTTAGTCGTCCTCATGCATGTGTTGTGATACCATGGCCGTGACTTCATCGCGGTCATTCCGTCGTTCTCATTCTAACTTCGCCATGGAACTTTCCTCATGCCGTTCTATTCGGGTCGCCATTGTCACACAATCACCGTCATACCATTGTATTCGTGCAGTTTTCGTCACGCTGCCGTTTTACCATCGTCATGACTTCTGTAAAGTCCCATTGTTGACATGCCATCGCTGCCATACCTCCTTTGTTATTGATCAACGTGGACCTTTTATTTTTTGTAATTCTATCGTAAACATGCTACAGTCATTTAATAGTCTTTATGAGCCATTGTCATGTCATCGTCGCTGTTACCTCATGGTCACACAGTCGCTACCGTAAATCCGTTGTCATACAGTCGTCATACCGTCGCGGTCGGGACAAAGTCACCATTCCAGCTTCCTCATCCAGTTGTCGTCATACCGTCACCTTAACGCCATCGCTGTCATACACTCGTTATCATCCTATTGTCCTCATCTCCTCGTCATCACGCTGTCATCGCTATACCAGCATCATTTAAAAATCGTGATCTCGTTGGCCTAATGCCATCTTTTTGCCATTCCATCAGCATCATTCCTTCTTAGTCATTCCATCGTAGTCTCGGTGTCGGCGTCATACAGTGATCGTCATGCCACCATGCTCATTGACAACGTTGGCAAGCGAGCGCCATAGCAAAGTGGAAGGCTGCAGTAACTGAAGGCTCACAACGACCACTATACGCTTGTTAAATAACCGCGAATTCAGAAATACAGTGCTTCGCTACATTGCCCGAATTCTAACCGCATTACTATCAACAGAAAGTTGTGACGCAATTTTTTGGACAGGAAAGGCAGATATACTAACGGGGCTCTTTTTTTTAGATTATATTTTTATGACGAAAAATTTACTAGGCTTAATGACGCTTCAAATTACATGCATTCTTGAAGAAAAAAATGAGACGCTTCATTGCTCAGACTTATAGGTGGAGGCTGCGTGAAAGACAGTGAACGCCATTGGTGCCATTATTACGTTGTGAGCATATAATGTAGAAGCTGAGAACGAGAGCGAATTCAAAGTTAAGGTGCGAAGAATTGGTAACTCTAAACCGAATGAGATTCTATACACACGTTATTTCAGTATTTATAAGTTTCAGCGAGCATCAGACACGAAACCTGGCACATACCAGCGCCTAGCACGTAGCCGTACTAGATTACATTCTGCATTTATTTTAGGAGCGCCAGTGAAATCGGGGGTGTGCATCGCGCAGTGTACATTGAACACGAACAGAAAGGACTGCTTAAAATATTGCCACATTTTAGTGATTCGCTGTACTGAATCACTGAGAATGGTTGCTTCACAGTTCGACATCGGCATTCACCGGATTTTGATAACCCGTGATTGTGTTCACTGGACTCTGACTTGCGACTTCGCCTGCAACCTGGACTCCCCCGTCGTGAAACAACTTTAATGTGTCGCCTGTGGTTGGGCATAGCATTCACAAACGCTTATTTATTACTCACGGGAATGGCCACAGCTATCCATGCCACTCTTGGCGACGGGATGAAACAATAGAACACATTCTCTGCCGCTCAAGAACCTACGACTGCCAAGGGTCTGCTCTGCGTTCGTCTTAGCGGCTTAGACAACAAACCGTTCTTGGAAGAAAAGATCCTGGGGCCTTCGCCGTAGACCTCTTGTATGCACAGTACCACAGAAGCCCTAATTCGCTTCTTGAAAGGAAGTTGACTAGACGAGACTATACGTGAGCAAACGTTCATCTGCGGGTGTGGGCTCACTGACTCACCTCCTCTCCTCATTTTTTTACCTCTTTACCCTTGATTACCAGTAGGTCAGCCAAACGGACACGACCCTGGTTAACCACCCTGCCATTACTTCTTTATCTATATCTCTCTCAGCCATCAAGCATTCCGCGTACGGATGGTTTTCGTTTCGATACACTACATTTCTTGTTAATCTTTAGTTTCGCGTCCTTCAATACACGAAGTAATAGATTGCATGGTAAGGTGCACTTCGTTCTTTTCTTTAGAGCACGGCTTTCTTAGCCTATCATCCAAAGGTTACTCCTGGGCCGGTTGCTTTGTCGGTCACTGGTTGAGTTCTCGCTGAGTAATTTGCTCCTCACTCATGCGAAAATTGGGGCAGAAACTTCCCACTGGCCAATTGTTATATAGTGCGTAGCATTCTTAGAGGGTAGTATGAGCCTTCTGCGAGTGGTCAGGATGTTTTCTGGAAGCGCCCACTTCACCTGTCTGTCATGCGACATCACCTAACCACAACTCAGCATGTCAGAGTAACGTGTACGCAAAAAAGAGGCTATAATATTTCGCACAAAACTGTTCTTTCTTTCTCTAGAATAGCCGGCGACTGCCATTCTGAGAGGACTAGAGGACGTGTACCCACTGATCACTCTGCCACTGGCTACTCAGAGCTGCCTGGGAGAATAGATTTATTCCTGTACCATAAAGAAATTGTGTGACAATATAGAATATCAGAAGAACTTACCTGCCACCTCACCCAAGCTTTACTAGGGAAAAGGCAGTAACCTTCAGAAAATTACAAACCAACAGCTATGTCCACGGGATCCTATTTCACCGACTCTCACCGACTCAGCATCTATACTTCTGCACGTATGCTGTAATGTCCCAGGCACCTTATGCCATATGGTATAGGTACGTGTCGGAAAAAATGACACCATAGACACCCAACCATCACCGAAGAGTATTGGGAGGCCAAGCTATCAGACTCGGACCCGAAAAGAGAGCGCAGCCTCATCGAACGGGCACGGAAGGCGGCTACCTGCAATAAGGAAGCCGCCCACCTAGGCCGCAGACTACGCTTGTCCAGAATAAAAGCTTATTCTATCTGTGTGTGTGGCAATATAGCGTTGTCGATCCCTTTGTCGATCTGCCAAGAGTTGGCAGATCGATGTCGACGACATCTATCTGCCAACTCTTGTTCGCTGAGGATCCGTTTTACCTGCATCTTTAACCTTCCGTTGCAGGCTGCTGCTATTTTCGACCAGCCATTGAAAGCTAAGCAAGGGGAAGCTGGCCAATCACTGACACCGGCTCCGCCCTCCTCACCCAGTTGTCTATTTTCACTGCCCTAGCTCGGTCCCATGAAGCCCACTCCACTTCTGGGTGCTCTTCGCCTCTTGTCAGTCGGTTAGATAAGAGAAAGCCTGCGAAACTAGGCAGTGCTGTTCTATTTGAAAACAAACAAAAGTGATGTCCTATAAGTGAGAGCACGGTTTGATTGTGCGGTTCAAACAACACTGCCCGTCACCGCCCGATCCTTGTTACTGCGGTGGTGTAAATTTGACGTCAGGAGATTGAAATATAAGCAGATTGGACTAGATTTCCGTTGTAGGGCCCACGATTACAATTTTCATACTATAGTGCATACCTAGTACGGGAAATAGGCCAGGACGCAGCCGGTATATTTAAAATAAATAAGAAGGAATGAAGAAATATAATCCATGATAAGATTTATCAGATTGCAGAGGACGGGCGCTCGAGAGCCCATGTGCGTACCAGTTTCATTTACTCCAGGGATGCTGAAATGAAATGGCAGATTTATAACATTCTGATGAATCGTTCATCATAGCTTCGCTTGACATATTTCCTAACATGTTCGTTAGATCTGCATAATATTTGGTACTTCCATACGGTATAGCTTAGCAATGACGGATAGAGACATTTTTCTTGAAGGTCCGCGTACAGTCAACCACCAAAGTTTACGTACCATGGTATCTCAGAAAGCGTTCAATTTTCGAGTGGCCTGCAACGGTAGTCAGTGAAACCGGACACCACAATGTTGTTCACGTGTACTGGTAGAGGCTGCAAATGCGAATACTACAGGCTACGTTGTCAGAATGCGCAGATATTCAGCTTTTTCTCAGATTTCGTGTTCCACAAAATTTTGTGGTTGACTGCACGTGCATGCTCAATCAAGTCTGTTCCTTAAACCTGTTCCTTTCTCAATGAAGTCAATCGAACCATCGACCACACTTTCAAGAGCAGAATTGTATGGTCGCTGATTCAGTGCGACTGCAATGTCATGCTCGTGCGTAGGGGCTTTCATTATGTGAACATTTCGGCATATTGATGAACACGTGTTTGGCAAAACCCACCACTTTTTACGGTATGTGAACATTACATACAACAGAATGTTTTATGCGTTGTCTTTGCAAATGTAATTTTCGAGGCTATGATGGAGGCCATTTCGAGATGCCACCGAGTGCTTAAAACAAGGCCGCTATTTGGCCTCACAACCTTGTGCTCACTCTAGCCAAGAATCATAGCTAATCAGCCACTGCAGAAGATAAGATATAGTATACTAGCGCTATACACAAGAAACGGTAAATTGCATGACAATAATGTGATATTTTGTTAGTAACATTTCGGATCGCGTGAGTAATATAAGAGCTGATTTTGGCTTCCACCTTTCCAGAGTTTCATGACTTTAGTAGTAGATCGTGAATTTAGCAAATACAGAAGTAAGGACTGCAAGAGCGCCTATAATGACCTTAAGCGCAATGCGCGAATACGGATACAGGACATTCCCTGAGTTTTACAATTTCAACGTTCAAAATGTATTACGAACCAACTACAGAAAAAGCGATTCTCCCGTAATATAAATCGCACCGCTCCTCGAAAAAAAAAATAGAATTTGGCTAAATTTATTAAGGCTCTATTGCTTTCGTCTTCACTTTATTTCCGAGTTGTTCGATTTCGCAATAATATCAGTGCTCCTGGCTGTTTTTACTCCAGCAATGGAAGTTCACCCCCCTGTAACGTCATTCGATTCAACCTGTTTCCAGTAGTGCTCGCTTTTCTTTTCTGTTTCTTTTTATACTTCCCCCACAGTGGAGGACTGAGTGATACATTTGACGCCGGAGCAGTGAAGTACCGCTCCCTGTGAATCATTGATGCGTGACGTCAGCCAATGGGAAAGGAAGACCGTGTGCAAACAAGCCACTGCGGACATGTATATATATACATATATATATATACACATGCAGCTTTTATGGCCGGGCACACACCGGATGTGCCGAGCTCCCTCGCTGTCTTGCGCTAGCGGCGTATTTATGTCGCCGCGTTTCTTTTCGGTAAGTGCCCCTGCTCTTAGTAACTGGCTCCCGCTAGCTCGCAATGTTCGTCGCATGGCTGATACATTTATGACACGATACCTTGGATAGCTTTCTGCTGTAGGTGTACTTCTGCGGTACAAAACGTAGACGACCTTGTTGTTTTTGTTTTGTTCATTTGATGTTGTTTTTGAAACAACAGAAGGAACGACTGCATTAGGGATGTTTTATGTAGTGATCTTCTGCTGTCATGTGCCCTGCAGCAGCTCAGTGAATCTGGCGTAGATCTTCTTAGCACGCGATGTCGCCGGTTCACTCACATCCACGGCGGCCGCGTTTTTATGCAGAATAGAAAGACGCCCGTGTACCATGCTTTGGGTGCAAGATAACGAGCACAAAGAGGTCAAAGTATAAACCGGAGCCCTAACTAGGGCGTCCCTCATATTCCACTACATAATCTACTCATAACCCACTTTCGTGATTGTGGCGTTCCATAACGGCATAGATTGCTCGTGCGCCTCACGCGATCAGACCCTCATTCACAAGTGACTGACCGGTTAGATCGGCGGCGAGACAAAGCTGGGTCTTGGCATGCCAGCAGGTAGGCTATTGTCGAGCGAGGATGCAGCTCCACTGGAGACGCCAACAGGAGCCGTCCACAACGGCGGAGGGGGCCTCGACTTCCGAGGTTTGGCACCACTAATTGTCTCGACGTGCCCACGGCCGACGTCTTCTGCGGATAGCTAATCAGTCCTTGCTTTCCCCGACTGCGTCTCTATTCACCTTGCAAGCGCCAAAGAAGGTGCAGCAACATGGGGGTAGTCCTGCGAAGAGTTGGTCCCCTCTGAATGGCCGGGAATTGAGTTGGTTTATTTATTTATTCATGTTACCCCTGAAAGGTCCCCTGGTTCAGGGGACTACATAGTGAGGTCTGGTACAAATAGGATTACAGTACTGTGAATTGTATTCCAAGCAAACAATAGTTAACCAATTCGTAGTCCAGGCGCATAAAAAATAATACAGTACAATAGATTAATATAACAATGCAGTAGAGTTATCGGATTCATTTGTATAGGTACGTGGGGAAGACGACTGCTTAAAAAAATATTTCGTGAGCGTTTCTCAAGCTTTCCCAAGAGTCTTCTACTTACTGCAAGAGAATATCTACCTTGTTCACTTTTTACGCTCGACCTTCCTCATTCCTACACCTGGAAGGTTGATGACTTGACCAAAACACTTGGTCAGGGCATGACGTCACACGATCAACAAACAAGCAGTGTTAGTAGAAGCGGTGTAGGTGAACATTAGCGCAAGCAAATGTAAATCAGTGCATTTCGGAGATCCCCTCGGAAAAAGATAGGTCTCGGGCTGCGTCCTGATTATCTGACCTGCTGCGCGACAAAAGCGAGGGAAGAAATTAAAGCAGCGTCGTCATGGAGGATGACCGACCTTGGGAGGATGATGGCTACATTTAAACGTTTCGAGATGCACAACACAACACGAGAACCTTCGTGTTGCAATGCCAGCTCGAAGTGCCGCGATTAGGTTATACTGGGTCAGCTTTTCAAAATCACATACACAGCCTAAGAAAGAAGCCGAGCTCCCGATTACTTTCAACCTTCTTAGGTTATCTAACTATTCTAAGCAATCCTACGTGCGCGAATATTTTTGCATTTCACCCTCTTCCTTATGCGACCACTGAGGCTGAGAGACGAAACCATGACATTATTCTCAAAAGAAGAATGTCATAGCCAACGAGCCACCACGGTGGGTCACACCGGCTCACCCAGGTATTCATTTCACTTCCGCGACGAAGCAGTCTACTTTCTGATTACTTCCATTTTACAAATGAAAGAATGTAGCTTAGAAAACTTGTCTGGGTAGCTTCCTGTACCCCGCAAAATGCAAATTTATTACCCTTAAAGCATCCAAAGAGCCATTTTTCCTATAACCATGTTAGGATACACGGCGGATTACTGCGTGAGCAACAGCTCAAGTAACTAGTGCAGTAAGCTCGCGAAGTGAACTTCAGATGAAGAAGAATTCACCTAGCGTGACTTCTTTTGTAAACCAAGCTCCTCTTTTTTTTTGGACTTGCAGGCTGAACGAGGGGTTACGACGCTGTGTGCTTTAGTTTAAGTGTCTAAGTGCCCAAATTTGTTTAGAAATATGCCGCACCTGCAAGATAAAAGTCCCGACATTATCGGTAATAAACGCTATTTCAAACAACGCCCAAACAATAAAGAGAAAATAAATAAGACTTGCGAAATCTGCACTGTTTATTCTTTCTTTTGATTTGGTGTGAACATGCAGTAACCCCGCTGTTAACTCTGCGAGGTGGTAGCTTGGGCGCGTTGGTTCTGTTTGAGTGAGTTGCTAGCGTGAGGTTATGATGATTCTTGATGCTTGAATGACATTGCCATGTCTGTTCTGTTAGACTTTCATATTTAGTGGCAGTTTGTAGGCATCTTTCCTTCTTTGCGTCTGGCACCCGGCAACGTCGTGTTATCTATGCGAGCCCTGTGTTTTCTTTTATTCTCGTTTTTCTTCGTTTTCATTCTAAGAAAAATGTAAGTATAAGACAACTGCTGTGAGATAATCATTTAGAAGTATAGCAAATGTGTATTTTCCCTTTCTGTTTTGCACTGACGAAATGCTGACTCTGGCCACAATAAGGAACATTTTGTTGTATTTTGCGTATTTTGTGCAGAACAAGCTTCTGAAGGCTAATTAGGGCAACAGTCGCTTTTTGTTGCTCACGAGACTCTCCCGTCGTTCTTTCGCAACCCAATTAAAACTTTCGGTATGCCACTGCCAAAGCGCTTAGGGTAAACATGCGCTCAGTTTGAAACGACCAAGCGATGTCGCAACAATTAAACTGCACGCAAAAAAAAAAACTTCTAATTAGATATTCTACTTCGCAACCAACCAATGCTATAAATGTTGCAGGGACACTGGGTGCGACAGAGAATCCAGGATACTGCGTACTGCTTCTAACGAAAAAGCAAAATCTCCAGCACCGTGAGCCAGTGTTGTCGAGAGACGTGCTTCCCAACGGAGTGGCGAAAAGCGTGCAAACCTGGAGACGTGGCAGCATCGCTCTAAAGTGAAATGGACGCATTCGTCGAAAAGAGGCGGCGTCGGGGTGGACTGTGGTGCATTTTTTTTGGCGCTGGTTACCGTATACACACGTGTAAGCGCCACACTTTTATTTCCTTTTCGACAATCTTGACAAACTGCGACCCTTACGTGGGGGGGAGGGGAGGGAGAGGCGGCCATTGTTGTCTAGCTTTGCCAACCGTGCGTAATCTAGTTGAGGTATTTATTATTATTATATGGCGCCCCGGAGTAATATAAACAATATTACTCAGGTGGGAGCCCCGGGAAGACGCAGTCCCTGGAATGAGTTCACCCCGAAATAGGTGGTTCCGTAAAGCGGTAATGCTCTGGTGCTGTCCGGTGCTCTCCTGTCGGCCCTTCAAAAATCCGGGTGATGGAATGTACTTTTCGCGCTGGTCCGTAGCTGCATCCGCAGCAGTTCTCCAGCATGAACATCCTCTATGTCGTAGATAAATGTACACAAGGAAAGTCGGCAAAACGTATCGCTAGACCTTGGGAAAAGGATCGGCTCGGAGGGATGAGCTGCTCGGGCTGAGGTCCCGAAGCAGGAACGGCACTGCACCGGGACTGGGCGAGGCTAGCTCTCCGCCGTGAGAAGTAGCCTGGCGCTCCCGGGCTGGCCAAATTCTCCAACAGGTGGGCATCCTCTAGAGCTTTCTGAAACACCCGTAGCTGCCGAGCAACCAGGCCAGGAGCGCGCTTGTAATTATTTCACCGGTAGACACCCGGTGACCAGCACTCGTCCGGCTCCCACAGACGAGGCTGACGCTCTTATCATTTCGTTGACGCTGTGGGTTTATTATTAACCCGCAGCAGGAGTGAAATGTTATTATTACTGTTTTATTTTTGTTATTTATACTACAATTAAAAATATTATAGTAGTATTCTTATTGACCTTATTATTATATGTATTTGGGCGTTTATTTGTTCCCGCATGCACATGTTCATCTAGTTCTCGCATGCCGCTGTCGCCACTGCTTAGGCTCCGTTCGGCAGCCTACTCGTGCATACAACTGTCATCCGTGCCATCCAGGCAGAAGTGTAGATGGACACTGTGTATATCCAACGCCGTCGTTAAACATAGACAAGGATTCGCGAAAGCACCGCAGGCAGCGCACTAATATTACGAGAGCAGAGAAGCTGCAGTGCGCCTTAGTCGTTCAGTCGGAGTCTTCAATATTGTATGCAGCATTGATTTTTTTTTTTAATTTTCGACCCCCAAGTTGAGTGCGTGGCTCTTACACTGATGCGGCCCTTACACGAATGTATACGGTATTCGATGTTGCCTAAGCCCTAAGGTGCCTCTTTCTGTAACAAAGTATGGAGAGCGAAAATCGCGAAGTTGGACGCCACTACAGTATCTAATGTACTACGTTTGCTTCTGAAGCAGGGACAAGTATCCACGTTCTCCTGTCTCCATTGCAGCGAACGCATTGTCGTCGCAGCATTTCTTTCTTTGTTGCGAGGTGCAATGCATCCTTTTGAATAAAAGGCGTGACCTCTTTGTGTACGAGCATAGTGTACGTTTTTTTTAAGCATTCGTCACATCATTTCTTCCACGCCCTCATTGACTACGCTGTTATTATAAGATTTCACTCGCTTTAGAATGCCAAACTAATCTATCAGTTAGAATGCGCTCAATGCAAAAAAAAAATATATCGTACAGGTACGGCAGTTCCCGAACTATGAAGCGATGCTTGTAGCACTGGATAGTTTAA
Source organism: Dermacentor andersoni (assembly GCF_023375885.2). Taxonomy (NCBI): domain Eukaryota; kingdom Metazoa; phylum Arthropoda; class Arachnida; order Ixodida; family Ixodidae; genus Dermacentor; species Dermacentor andersoni. The sequence goes on from NC_092823.1 coordinate 54,013,014, forward strand.
CTCGGTTACCGCATACATGTTACTGCTCATTCATATTTGGAATTATGTGTTAATGTTTTATCTATTTATTAGTATGCCAGTCAACAAATTGAAGCGTACTACGCAGCCTGAAGGACATCACGTGAAGGATACGCGATTGCTTGCCGAAACATGTAGACCATTCTCTTAACTCCTCATATAATTGATGTGACTTGAATAAGCATAACGACGAAGCCAATTCGTATGGAGCCTTCATTTAAAACTTGCCGCGCAAGAACGCTGCAGTTGATATGTCTGTAAATGTTACCTCATGAAACTCTATCAAGAATAGTTTATATAACATTATTTTTTCCTCGATGCAAGAGTTCAATTTGTCAAGTTTTCTCTTCGAAGTCTTTCCTCTCGTGCCGTATATTTATTTCCTACAAGAATACCGAGCGACATTTGCTATCTTTTTTCGACCCCACGAAGTCCCACGTATAGTTGTCAGTGCGGTGAGCTGGCAGCGCAAAATTCATTTAATCGTTGCAACCTTAACACAAGAACTCACAGCGGCGTTGTGGACACGCTGTAGCGAAGTTTCGGTTAGAGATAGCTCAGCAAATCAAATAGGAAACAAATAGTTACTATACAAAATAATTTGTAATTGAAATCTCATAAATTTTTTTTGAAAAAATAAATGTGCCCTTCATGACCAGAAATAAAGGGGATCGAGTTCCATTCATTTTCGTTGACGCGGAATGACATTCTGTTTTTCTTTTTCTTTATTCTTTGGCGAGGGGGGGGGGGGTAAAGCAGGCGAAGTCTCTCATTCTACCCTGACCATGTAGCCGCTTCTGTGCCCGGTTAAGTACTCGTTAGCCTCATTTCCCGTTAACGACCTACGCGTCGCATTTAGCGTTTCTGTAGTGCGCGGGACCATAAAGGCTTCAGAAGTGCGATGGAAAGCTTCATTAGGGCGTCATCTAGAGTATGTGTGGCAGAACACCTACAACGTCCATCGTGCTAACAGTATTCTTATGTGGCGTACATTTTTTTTTTTTTTTTTGTCAGGCAGCTTGCGGCTCTCTTGACGGGCAGAGTGATGAGACGCCAGTAAATCTAAGCCAGGAGCCTGTTTAGGTGGGCCTAGCAAATATGCTTCGGACAGCTGGCACAAACTATACTGTTTCATTTTCAGCAATAATAAATATATTACTCTTTCCTGCCCCACTCTCAGTCACATTTCCTTTCTTTCTTTTTTTTTTCTTTTTCTTTTTTTGCCGCCTTCCCATACAGGAAACTTACGTTTTCGACAACATCTACGAAACTTAGCATTGCATGAGAACGCCGTGCAAGCGCTGCTCCGCATCTTGAGGTCCACTGGCCTGTCTGAACGCCTCGAATTCCAACTCCCTTCCTGTTGAATTTCTTTTGTAAGCCTCTGTTTTTAACCTCTCCTCTTGCAGCTCCTTTTTTTCCCCACTCCAGTGCAGGGTCGCAAGCCACAAGCTCGCGTCTGGCCAAGCTCCGTGCCTTTCTCCCTCGCTATCTACCTATGTTCATGTATGCGTGCTAGGCGTTCATAAAACTTCCACGCCTTTTAGGGCTCATCTTGCGCCCCCACCCCCCCCCCCCCGCCCCCCATTAATATCGTCACTATAGTTGCGTTCGTACCATGGAAGCGCACCAGAGAGGAACGAAAAAGAGATAGACAGTAAGACGCACTGATTGGAAAATAGAAAGCCTGCTCACCACACCTAAACTATATAAGCACATCTTGTAAGGGTACTGTTATGGGCCAGTTGGTAACTATTGATTATAAATGTTGCCCGCGCACCACTTGCAGAGAGGACTAAGAAACTACAGACACAAGCGCAAGCGTCAAAATGGTTTTAACGGTAGGGAATGGAGTGGTTTTATACATACATAAGTGTTATGCAACCTGAAAGGAACCATAAAATATGCACGTGCCATCAACAGAACAGACTTCTTGCCCGTATGCACTCGCAATAGCAAGACACCAAGTTAAATTCCAAATAATAAGTTTCAGACCAAAAACACAGATGTCAATGGTGTGCACATCTATCGCACCACGCTTTGTTTACAGGGCGGCGCAAGGGCATTTGGGTTTGCACTGTCGGGATTGCGGTTGCAAGCCGTTTTTTAGCGGCTGCAAGGTTGTAGTGGGCCACAATAATGAGACGACGCCAGAGATAATTGAAGCGGCAGAAATTTTCCGTCTTGGGAAAAACTGTGTCGATGTGGCTTCGTCGGGACTATCACAAATAGAACTCAGTTATCTTAACGGGACCGAATTTTGCGAAAGCTGAGCAATAGATGCGTAGACCATCGACATGTGTGTATAAAACCACTCGACTCCCTACCATTAGCGCCAGTTGAAAGTCTTCGCTTGCGCCTCTCGTTTCCTTGTCCTCGTTTCAAGTGGTGCGCAAACAACATTTATCGACTATAACAACAATACACAAATTTTAAGGCAACTTATCCTGTCCAACGACGATAGCTGTCACCTGCCCAACGTGGATCTTTTTTTTTAATTATCCATGCTTGTTCGGGGTACTTGTATCCCACGAACAGCATGCGCATAAACCGGATGTGCCGATCCATTTTTCTTACGGCGCTTGTTTTGTAGACGTCAGGATAACTCCGGACAATCGATTTGGCTTTACCCAACGCCACTTGCAACTTTCCTTTTCACCAGTATGACGTCGCTCAAGTGTTTATCGTACCCTTAAAAGAAAGAATGAACATTACACCATCACCGTCGTCGTCATCATCGCGTATGCACGTGCTGTGGCAGGTCGCGATAGCTCAAGGATCTACATCTACAGTAGCGACTGGAAAGCGCCGAGCCCGCACTGCTACAGAAAAGAAATTCACTCAAGAATCATGCACGCAAGAAATGCTCTCTAGTGTGAGTGTGTCAGCTTCACCGGTATTTATTTATTGGTTCTGCAAGGTCGCACATGCCAGGCTAGAATTCTCAGTTACAATTTATCACCAGTAAAGTCCATCACTTTCGGCTGGTAGAAGAACGCATTGCATCCACAATATCGTCGTCAGCCTTTTTAATGCTATCAGCATTCTTTGCGACATTTATCTAGTTGGCGGTATGCATGTACGTATGTACGTATGTATGTACGTATGTACGTATGTATGTATGTATGTATGTATGTATGTATGTATGTATGTATGTATGTATGTATGTATGTATGTATGTATGTATGTAAAGCACGTCACCAACAACTATGCATTGACTATCAGATCGATTGTTCATAGCTATAGAGCCACCGATCATCTCTGAATGATAGACGCACAGACAATCTGTTTATTATTATTATTATTATTATTATTATTATTATTATTATTATTATTATTATTATTATTATTATTATTTGCACTGCAGGACAAAGGCCTCTACCAGCGACAGACCACCACTAGCCGAAATTATTCCGCGGTTACAGCTTAATAAATAGAAATCTGGTGCATGGTTTTCCATGCTAACAGTTCTATGCGTCGCAACCACTCCATTCAAGACATGGCGTCAAGTGCCAATTCAGCCAAATAAATTAGAATATGCATCGGACAGGAACCCTTCTGCGAGCAGACGTAAGAAAATAAGCGATCACGGAAAACACTTATTCCCTCACGCAGCACAGCCGAAAACATTTCCTGCCTTCAGCCGGGACGGGAGAATGGGGAACGAGCTAGGCACAAGACGTCCCGCGCATGATGGACGACATCACTTAATGAAGAAATACGGGCTCGCCAGGCGTCAGGCAGCAGGGAGTGACCGCAGCTGACAGGCATTGCAGCGCGCATGTTACGTGAGTGGGGTCGCAAAAAGGCATCGCAGAACCCCCGCCGTTACTGGCTTCTGAACAAGAATCTTACCCACGTACTATCGAGAAGAATCGCCTAGCATGAAATGAGACTTGTTACTTGCGCATGGACAGAACGTGCTGAAATATTGAACATGTCAATTTCAGAACTGAATGTCCAGCGATGTTATCAAAACCAACAAGGCAAGGAAGCCACCGTTTTGCCTCCAATATCAAGGGTCAAGTGGAAACGCCCTCGCACGCCTGGAAACTTAAATGAAACTCAGGCTGGCAAAACAACGAGCGCAAGATTGAACTAGGTCAGGTTATACGGGACGGCTCAATCCTTCCCTTAAATATTCATTAAACGGAAAACGAGCCCAAGAAAGAGGACATAATGACGGCTTCAAGAACCCATGCATTTTTGTTATTGCTACTCGGGAAACAAAAAAAAAACGCGTTTAGCCTTGACAATGTTTACACGGCTGCACTAATTAAGGTTTGTGCGATTTGCAGGCTACCAAATCTAAACCAACAAATCTGGGAACATTTTCAAGTGGTGGAAAAAAGCCAAAGCAAAAGCGAAGGATAAGAAGCGCCAGAAACTAGTTAGTTAATTCGAGTTTAGTGGCGCCAAAGCGACTGAGGCCATGCTGCGCCAGCCACAAGATATTATCCAGAGACTAGAGCTAGACTAGACTAGCTAGACTAGACTAGAGACCCAAATTTTAGATGTATGGCGCTACGCAAATAACTGCTCCATGCGTTTTAGTTGTCTTAAAATACAGCTATTTCCCTATTTCCCTATTCCCCTATTTCTTTTTAGCCAAATTACTGCTGCAAATGCGAAGTCAACATATCGGTTCTCAGGGGCGGACCTTTCTTGTACAGGCCCGGCCTTATCTGCCATTGTCAGTTGTCGAAGCTGGCGGTTGTGCTTCACACGTCCATGGAGTACGAGCAAAGAAGTGTGATTCGTTTTCTGTAAAGCCAGGAACGAACACCCACCGAAATCCACAGGGCAATGCAGCCCATGTATGGGGAAAGGTGTCTCGCTTTGAGAAGTGTGAGGTGGCGGTATTGCGAGTTCTCAAAAGGCCGTGAAGACTTGCATGACAATGAGCGTTTGGGGAGGCGGCGTGCGTCGCTGACTGACGACAGGGCCATTCTACCAAACACCAACATCTACCAAATATCATATAATTAAAGAAAGCACAACTAATGTCATACACTGTGCTTCCAAACGCCTTATTATTTTTTTACGACAGGAGCAGACAACACGAACGCGTTTGCAATACACATAGAAAGCTAGCGTGAATTCGCGAACTTTCCTCTCGCCCTCGCTTTAAGCGCCATAAACCTCAGCCATCCGACCGTACGCTGTAAAACAAAGGCCGCCAAGGCCAGTGAGCCTGCATGATACGAAATTGCAATCGATGCGTTTGCTTTTAGAAAAGACCGTTGTGTACGAGGGTGCTGCTGCCTTTTCTTGAACTTTTGTCTTGCGTTTGCTTAGTGTAAAGCCGTGCCAGGGTTAGCCGAATTCGTGGCAGTAAAAAAATTGTGCAACTTTACGTCGCTTCGAGGCGCAACAGCTGTTCTTTATATCTTTTGCAACAGGGGACAAGTGTGAGAGACACAAGTGCAGAAGGTTGTTCTCCCTGGTGGACTGAGAGAATTCCTCAAGTCGTACTAGTATAATTTTTGGCGTATCTTTGCAAACCACGGCTATTGTCTTTGTTTCCTAATTCCGGTGATAATACGCACAATTCCAGACTCGTTTTCTTTTTCTTATTGTCATGAATAAATAAGATGTTCGCACCAACGTATGGTGACGGCTCCTGCTCTTCATATGGGTTACATGGAAGTGTATCCCATGTTATCGCATATTATAAAAAATTTCACTCACTATCACATGAATCAATGGTAAGAAAATCCATTATATAATAACACATGATAAACTAATGCATCATATGTGTCGCAAGCACTACAGGCATAGCACACGTCCACCAATTATCACATCACAGAAAGATGCCTGCAGTCCACCGATACCGTAAAAACCGGAAAATAGGTCGAACCGAAATATAGGCAAAACACGAAATAAAAGAAACTGTATAAGCCGATAAAAAATGTGTGGTATATAAGATGGGGTTCACTCCGTGGCACGCTTCTTAAAAAAAGTTCGACCTGTATTCCGGTTTTTACGGTACTCATTGAGCATACGTACTTCTCTATTATCGCCACGCAAACAATTCCTGTGTTTATGATTTCACGTACTCCTTCAGAATATCAGTGACCTCCAAACACTCTGCAAGAGAAGCCAGTCCATGTTCCTGGAGAGCAGCTGTTGGCCTACCGCCTGGGGAGCTCCTTTAGTCTCATTGGCCTGCGATCAAGCCTCATTAATTTTGAAGCCATGCCAGTCGGTTTCTTGGCTCACATTATTTGTGTCATTCCAAATGTACATGTTGTACATTCTCATCTGCGCTGGCACGTTCGCAGTGACGGTTTTTAGCACGGTCAGTCCGATGTGGCAACCTTTTTGTGTACGCCGCGCTCAGACTAAAACGGTGCATGAGTGTTCCGAGACGCCTCTTGTGCTCTTTCGCTGTGTGAAATTCAACAAGCGGATCAATATTATACATATCTGTAGTCTTATCAGAAAAGGGGACATTAGGACACTAACGGGATATATTTAAGTTTAATGCACGGTACAGTACGTTTCTGTTGCTTCGTAAAAATAATAACCATGCAAATTTGGGAAGCGGACAACTGCCGCAGAGCGTGCAGAAGCAGAACCGCATCAAAGCGCACCGTAGGGTGAAGGCGACAGTACGTAAACGGTCATACGTCAAAGCAACGCTTCTGTGCACCCATGGGTAGCTTTGCGGCAATGGCCTTGCTCTAGGTCACGGATTTGACCCCGACCGCGGCAGACGCATTTCGACGGGGGCGAAATAGAAAACGCACATGCACTTAGATTTTGGGACATGTTAAAAAACCCCACGGTGTGAAAATTATTCCGGAGTCAGGCACCACGGCGGGCCTCCTAATCATGTTGTGATTTTGGCACGTAAAGCATTATAATTCAATTAAAGCTTGATACTTCTGCCACGATGTGGTGTGCTATGTCAGCCAAGCTATGTCACCCTACGCTCTCAGAGGTTATGAAATTGGCGACAGTGCCTCAAGCAAACACTTCCCCCTGTGTCTTCTGCGCACTACGCAGACAGAATGCAGTGGTGCATGCAAGGTAACGTTGAACATCAAGTCACCATTCTCATGTTGGACTAAACGTTGAAGAAATTAAACATTCGTTATCGACCTCATTGCTATAGTTCTCGTCAGTCAAAGCAAACAGCACAGAAAGGTTCGCTTACATCAATTCCCACAGTGCTTGGGATCCACATAATTTTTCTAGCTGTTTCGAATCCACTTCTGCCACTGGCTCTCCACAATTGGTAGAAAAAAATAAAATATGAGCTACGCTCTCTTCGTCTGTGTGTTTCGCGACGTCACGAAAACTGCGGAAACTCTCCATCTCCTACAAGGCAAACCAGAAAATATTTGCCCCTATCTTTTTTTTTGCCAAATTGCGACTGTAAATGAGAAGTCAACATATCCATTTCCAGCGGTTGACCTTTCTTGGACGGGCCCGGCCTTATCTGCCGGCAGCTCCGCGGCACGGCGCTGCTGTCAGTTGTTGAAGATGGCGGTTGTGCTTCACACGTCCATGGCGTACGAGCAACAAAGTGTGATTCGTATTCTATACGAGCAAGAGACGAACGCCCACCGAAAATCCACAGGGAATTGCAGTGCACGTATGGGGAAAGGTGCCTTGCTTTGAGAAGTGCGAGGTGGTGGTGTTCCAGCTCGCGAAAGGCCATGAAGTTTTGCATGACAATCAGCCTTCAGGGAGGCCGCGTGCGTCGCTGACTGACGACAGCGCCATCTCAAATTCAGTGCTGCGATGGTACACATATATGTCTGAAGTGGTGTGGTGAATATGTGGAAAAAATAATGTAAGGTGCGTCGAATAGTACCTATATTTGTAGTCACCTGTGTGTACCTTATTTTGGTTAGTACACAACAGGGGCAAGGACTTTGTGATTCGCCCTCGTATATGACGTCTACACACTAATAATGCTTGATTAAGCCGAACAAAAGCACAAAAAGTGTTTTTTGAGTAGGCGTCTCTCCCGCGAACAGCTCTGTGCTATCGGTCAAAAATTATCGGGTCGCACCCACTTTGCCTATCTGTCACGCGGCGTCACAATATCGCAAGAACTCACAGCATCAAAGTGAGGTAAGCGCATTAAAGATGCCATTATTATGCCTAAAAGACTAATTTTTTTCGAAATAGCTGGAGATTGCTGCATTCCTAAAAGCATACAAGATGGCTGCCCGCCGATAACCCTCACGCTGGCTACGGAGGGCACCCGACGAGAATGCATTTCTTCGCGTAGAATAAATTTTTTTGGCGTAGATGTGTAACCTTGTCAAGCCCTTTCAGCATGCATAGGACATCGCTCTGCCAACCTTAGGGCCCGTTTTAGCAGCATTTTAATTCTCCATTGCAAGTCGCCTCGAGTTTTGACCAGGCACCAAGGGCTAAGCAAGGGGAAGCGGACCAATCGGAGCCGCCGGCACCAGTCTGCTCCCTCGATTATCAATTTTCACTGCTCTAGCTCGCCCCAGCGAAACAGTCTCCTATTCTGCATGCTCGTCGCCTTTTGTCAGACGATCAGGTAAGAGAAACCTGTCAAAGTAGCCAATGCTATTCGCTTTGAAAGCACACAAATGTGGCCTCTATAAACAAGGAGTGCGATTGATGGGGCTCTCCAAACAACGGTAGCGGGTCACCACCCGATGCTTGCATCGGTGGTTATGTAAATTTCGCCTCAGGAGATTCGAATACCATCCTATTCGAATAGTTTGACTTTATACGGGCCCCATACCTATTTTTTAATAATTCCTTCCGCCGGGGATTTCATACTTGGAACCACATGTACCCATACGTGGCAACCATTCTTCAATACTCATGAGCCGGCGATATATTCATGTGCTCTCGTATAATAATGCGAAAGGTACACTTGTCCCTCTTTAATCATTTTAATGGGGGCTTGTGATGCGATGACTCAAGACAGCGAGGAACCGAAGTCCTGTGGATCGATTTCCAGCGTCCTCTCATCAAAAGGCAGCCAGTTTCGCTGTAGCCAGAGCGGATTTCCTGTTACGCAAACTCCTTTTTGCTAAGACAAAGCCGTGCTTTTGGGTGTGTACGTTACTGAGCGAGCACTTTTCGTTGCCAAGACACGAGAGGCTTATTGAACACGTTTTGCGAATTTGCGTATCATCGTTGTCATCATCAGCCTAATTTACGTTCAGTCCAGCGTGAATGCCCTCCCCAGCCAACTATAATTATCCATGTAACGTGCCAGATGAGTCCGTCCCTTTGCTTACAAATTTCGCAATTTCATTAGACCACGTAGTTCTCTGCCGTTCTCGACTGCTCTTCCGTTCACTGAGCATTCATTCTGAAAATCCTAATAGGGCACCGTTAATGGCCCTGGGCATTACGTGGCCGGCCCCAGCTCCATTTTTCCCTCATAATGTCAACTGCAATGTCAGCTACCGCCGTTCGCCCTCTGATACGCACCACTTTCTTCCTATCTCGTAAATGACTCCTCACCAAGCCCCAAAGGCGACGAGCGTGCAGAATAGGAGACGGAATAGGAGACGAGCTAGCGCAGTGAAAATCGATAATCGAGGGAGGAGACTGGTGCCGGCGTCTCCGATTGGTCCGCTTCCCCTTGCTTAGCCCTTGGTGCCTGGTCAAAACTCGAGGCGACGTGCAATGGAGAATTAAAATGCTGCTAAAACGGGCCCTAAGGTTGGCAGAGCGATGTCCTATGCATGCTGAAAGGGCTTTGCAAAGTTACACATTCCTCCCCGTCCCTCTTCCCCAGTGTAGAGTAGCAGGCCAGAGTAAGTTATAGCTCAGGCCGACCTCTCTGCCTTTCTGTAAATAAATTTCTCTCTCTCTCTCTTGGTCATACGTTGGAAGCTGTAAAACGGCGTCTGATGAGCGTTTTACCGAAATAGTTTTTCAGGCCAGTTTATTATTGGAGGAGACAGAGGAAATTAATTGTCCCGTTACCATGCCGCCAATAAGCGAGTTTCAATGCGCAACGCAGACACTCTTTCCCTCTTCCTCTATACTCGCGCAGCTCGCGGACAACTTTCTGTGGCTATAAAGGGAAAGCTAAGGGAGCGGAGTTTCTGCACGTGTGTTACGGCGCCCAGTAGTCCGCCAGCCTTTCACAGTGCTTTCGGTTGCTCGGAAATGACGCTGAATTGGCACAGCTTCCCCGTTCGACGGTTTCGCGTTCGCCTAGACGCGGAAGGGACAAGCCGCAACATAAGTAAGCTTTTACATTCACTGGTGTGTTTTGTTTTATTTAATTGTTGCTAATAAAGGTTTCATGTTCTCGATTCCCCAACGCGGATGCAAATGCGGGACTTTTTCTCACAAGCGCTCTCACTTGTGCGCGCGCTGCCTCCGTAGCTTTCCCTTTATAGCTACAGAAAGTTGTCCGCGAGTATAGTAGCTTTCCCAAGCGCTGTTCCTTCCCTGCCTTCTCTAATACCGGAGCCGAGGGGCGCACCGCGGTGTAAGCCACACATCCCTTCTTGCGGCGTTGCGCCTTAAGGCCCAACCATTGGCTTGCGTCAGCACGCTTCGGCGCGTGCCGAGAAGCGAACGCGTCGCTTCGCGTCGGTGGGAGCGAAAGGGCACGCAATCACTGGACACAAGCTCTGACGCGCGCAGACGCTCGCTCCTCGGCTGCGGCCACGGTGTAAGAATAATATTCTTACACCGTGGCTGCGGCGCGCTGTTGTTCGACCATTTTGTTTTCAACCGTCGAAGTCCGGGCTAAACAGCATGTAAACTGAGTTTGCGAGAATAAGTTAGTGATGTGTATGCTCCTTTAGATATAAAAAAACAACCGTTTTATTATACAATATACGCCGGCCGCAACATTTCCCTTTTACGTTTAGAAGTACCAAATCCTTGGAGGACGCTTTAGCTTCGCTTTTAAGAGTGGAACGCGATAGCATTCAAAGATCCTTGACTGCTTCGCACACTTCCGGCAATTGGAGTGTATGTAACCGTAACGTTTACCGGGAATGCTGGCCGCGACTGCTACACACGAAGTCGGGCTTTTTCATAGAAACGCGGCCTATTGCGTGGGCCGCGATGCGACGGAAGCGAGCGCCAGCTGGAGGCGTTGCAAGAAACCGGGCGCGCCGCTCCGCTGCCTCCGAGACGCCCGCGCGTAGGTGCGCGCAAATGGCGGTCGCCGAGGCTGGTTTGTGCATGGTATAAATGCTGGAAAAGGGGTTTGTTTGAGTGTTCGCGTAAACAGAATTATGTTTTCGCATATAGTCAAATTACAATCCGAGAGCTATCATGTCTGTAGGTTGTGTGTAAATCATAGTTTACGATTTTTCTACGTATTTTAGCTTGAGAAATTCAATTAGTTCAGTAAATTCCTTGCGTCACGCGTAGGGCCTGGGTATGGGTGGTTCGAAAATCTTTCCGGGGATGATGACGTCCAGTGCACACATCGGATGTTCTGCGAAATGGGCTCCAAGGTAAATATACCTGGTAGCGAAGCTTCCATAGGAGCCCATACGTTCAAAACATGGCGGTCCATCAGCGGTCCACGGGGCTTAGCGCCATCTGTATGTGGTGGGAACACTTCCGGCGGAAGAAAAAATAATGTGACGCCATGTCCGTTAAAAGTAGAAGTGACGTCATTTTGTTTTCGAAGGCGCGAAATTTGTATACGTAGAGGACAACATAGAACCGGACCTTCTCGAGGAGCGATGGCTAAGCGCTCTGACTAGCTCAGAACTAAACGACCAATTATGGGCTATCCAGCGGGCCCGGGCAGCGGTGGAAAGGCTATGCCTCACCGCACACAATGCCCGGGTGGCCTGAGCCCGGGCTGGCAACCTCGCAGGTCCTTTTTCCATTAAAGTTTTTTCCGTCCGTCCGTCCGTTCTTCCTTTGGAGCTATATATTCAAATGCCCCGCCATTCGACTTGATGGGCGTTTCGAGCTTTCAGCGTGGAAAGCGATGCAGGAAAAAGGCCAGCCGTACGGTTGTCGAAATCGCATCCCTGCACAGAACATACCTTCTTTGGAGGCCGACGAAAGCTTTAGGTGTAGAGTGCTGATCCTATTGTTGGATGCCAAGCCCGTCGGCCAGCGCAGTCGCACGAAAACAACTACATAATTATCTGGCGGTCGTAACTCACTACTTTTGACTGAATAGATTAAGAAGCAATGAAGCTACCCGCGTCACCAAATTCAGACAAACTTCGACAAGCAAGAAAGCACAAACTGTGAGGGGGGCGTATTTCAACAGGTGATACGAGTGCGCCTTTCTGCCCATTTCAAGACGTGCATTGCAGTGCGAGTGATAGTGGCGTCAACGCCCCCTGTAGCGATGGGCGCTGAAAAGAAATGCATTTATTAATAATAATAAAATTAAACTTGTATTTTCTTAACTCGTCACGAATATATAAAATTGACTAGGAATTTTATTTTCGTTGAATGAATCTAACTGTGTCTCGTTTGAATTAAAAAAACGCGTTTTTATTTCCCAATGTTTGTTCCCTCCAAACGTAGTCGCGCTTCAATCGCTGCTCCCATAACCCCCCATGCTGATGTCGGTGACAATCTGTACTGAACCGCTTTTCGCCCGAAGCTTCGCGACCTATTTGAATCGACCTTGTGGGCTCCTTAACGCTATCGCCTAAATAGTGCACAAGATATCGCCATAAGCGCTTGCGCTGGCTGCCCTTGTCGTCATCTGTCTACAGGATCGCTTTCCTAACACCTGCACGGCTATGTCATATCATTTCAAACGCTGTCGCAGAATTTCATTTTTCGTAGCTCATTGCACAGCGAACTATGTAAGAATTAGGTGCGCAAAATATCATTGAAAAATCTGTATCAGAAATATAATTATGCTTGCTGGCGTATGAAAAAAAAACGCGAGAACGTGGACCTTGAGAAAATTAGCAAATAGAATTGAAACACTTGTAGCACTCAAACACAAAAAAAAAACATTTAGAACCGCTAGAATTTCCAAAACTTGTAGCTTGTCTTCTACTGATTCTTGCGTCAGTCTAATCTTGCCCATCGACCACCTCATTTATTTTTCTAGGTTGTTTTCAAGCATCACATAGCATAGGGAGGCCTTCACGTTGAGCAGCATTGACTAGAAAAGCTTTCACTGTTTAGAGGACATGTTCTATTGTAACTGGTTTCAACGTGCCAAGTGTTTCTTTCTAGTCAATAATGAAATGACATACCGTCAGATATTACAGACTTGCGAATCGAAGAGTTTTAGTAGGTGCCTTTTGTGGCGCTTTGCCAAGTTGCACTATTGCAGCACTTAGTCCAATATAGAGGAACAGCTCAGTTGTCTAATAACACACACACACACACACACACACACACACACACACACACACACATATATATATATATATATATATATATATATATATATATATATATATATATATATATATATATACAGATTATTTTCACGAGTTATACATTTCAAGTCGCCACACAAAAAATGAAAAATATCAGTTTGTTCAGTGTTTACCATTTGCAGTGATGTTTTGGGTGACAACGAAATTTTTTTTTTTTTTGTAAGGCACGCAATAATTGCTGTGCCCTATTATTTTACTGCACAACACTGGACACGGTAGTCAACCGTTATGAAACACCAACCGTTATTAGCGCAATGCATATGATCGGGCACACAGGTTTTTATTGCATCCTAACCGATGCTTTAAAACATTGTTACACTATAACAACATTGCACAACAGTTACTGCGGTGAAATATTGTAATAGTACATACTTAAAAAACACAATTTTATGCTCTAATAATAATAATAATAATAATAATAATAATAATAATAGCAACAATAATAATAATCAATCAAATTTTTCTTATAGTGCCCAGAAACACTAGAGATCCTTTGTGATGATTATGATAATGTCTGGAGTGGCTGAAGGGCCAGAAGTGGCCAAAGAACGCCAAGGCTATGATAATAAGCTGCCATTGGTAAATGATTAATGATCATTGGAATGCGGGTGAAACACGGCTGTATAGAGGCCCAGATATATTAATTGGAAAGTACGTAAATATATTCCTAATAAAAGTAGATAGGGATACATGATATGTGCTATGGAGAAAGGATGTACTACGAAGAGGTGATGTACTAAAATATGGCGCTGCAAGTTAGCACTACTGCGCCACCGAAGCCCTTAAGCGCAAGGGCCCGGAGCAATCTGCCGCACAGGTCGCTACTCTATCATAGCATCAGACTCTTGTGAGAGTACGTGTTAAGCAATATCGTGGGCTTACAACGCGCACAAAGATCATTTGTACTGATGGGCTTAAAAAGAAAGCGAGGAAACAAGAAAGCGCAAAAGAGAGTCAATTATACAACCTTATTATCTACATATATACAAAGCACAGGAAATGAACCCTGAAATATGTCAGTACAGGAACAATTCTTAATACGTGTTTTTTAGAGTCAAGCCATATATAGGACCGTCTTTATTGTAAGAAGGCCAGGCAGAAAATGTGGATTTCTGCCTGGTATACGGTTGCAGCACGAAAAATCGCACATGATCAAGTTTTGGGGAATGTATAATGCCATGGATCACCTTATAGATGGACAAAAAGGTCTGGTTTAATTAGCTTTGAGCCTAGAGCTGCAATCTTAGATGTACTTGAAGTTGGATCATTGTTTCCGGAAGGGCAAAAGGGGTGCTTGAACATAGACATCTATTCTGGACGCGTTCAACGAGGTCCGAATTAGATTTGCACACTACACCTATAGGAAATACGCTAGTATTTCAAGGCACTCAGCAGAATATAATTTCATAAACAGAACAGGTGAGTGGAAAGCACGCAATATACGACATACAATTTCAAGAACTTGAGGGGCACATCGTGCATATTGAACGTGTGAAGAGAAGCTTAGCGTTTTATCGAAGCACACAAAGATCTTCCGTTTCACCGACCCGGGGTAGTAGAGCGCCTCGCGTGAACACTGCACATGGTGTGTTTTCCGCCTACAACCTAATACCATAGTTTTCGAAGCATTTAAGAGATCCTTAGTGCTTCTGAACCAGTTTGAGAGCAAAAAAAATATATTTTCGGAGGTCAATGCAGTCGTGAACACTGTTGACAGTCTTAACTAGATTGAAGTCGTTTGTATACAAAGCTATGTTGTTCATCTAGCAAGATGTTCTGAGCACTAACAGAATACAGGCTTTTGACGCAGCGCAGAGCATAGATATAGGCCGGTACTAAGTAACTCCACTCTAACACACGATTTCTGCACGGGCAATATCCATGCTACCTTCCAAGTGCTAGAATATCTACTGGACTTTAGGGAACTATTGAAGAAGCTTGTGAGAACAGGGACAAGTACGCTTCTGTACATGTTAAACAGTGCAGCAGCATATACCATCAGCACCACAAGAAAATGAAAGTTTGAGGCGCTTCATAGACATGAAAACAAAGTCTTCATTCACTGATAGCGTGCACACCGCGCTATACTGAGATGGAAGGTTATTTGAAGCATCTTTTACACCACATAGAGAACAAAAATTCTCTACAAAGGCATCAGAAGTGTTCGAGACAACATCACCATTTTCATCAAGAAGACATACATCATCGGCGCTCTTTTTAGAAGAGTGAGAGCGCATGCACGAAGCTCCTGAAATATTTTGAATTGCATGTCATGCATGCTAGCTGCAACACATTCAATGAGGTCGTAGTGATGCTTGTAATAATAATAATAATAATAATAATAATAATCTTAGCAGTAACATGGCACTCTAGAAAGCTCGCAAGGCTAAAAATATATGTGCATTATAATGTCTCATAGAGCGTCTCATAGCCAGCCATCTAGAGCAGGACTTGCAGAGCAGGACTCGCAGAGCACGTCACACACACATACAGGGCAATAACTGGGCAGTCGACGGGTGCAGAATGCGCAGGCGCGCCCATTCAGTCCGGTCGCAAGGAAGGGGAGCCCGAATGTCTAGGGGTTGGAGAGAAAGCTATGTATGACAGATATAAGCATGGAGTTGCGGTGTCGGGTGATACAGTCGTGATGGGCCTCAGGCTGTCCCAACCGCTTGTTCAGACGGACTGAAGAAGAAAGATGAGTGCGGTCCAGAGAGCCGTCAAGTATCCTGCAGAATAGACGGACTAGTGCAATGTTGCGCTGGTATTGCAGGGCGTGCCCCTTGAGGGCTTTGAGGCGATACTCGTAGGCTGGCATGAGCTTGCGACGACCAAAAAGACGGGAGTAGAGGGTGCGTGTTGCGCGGCGCTGAACAACCTCGAGTTTATCAGCGATGCGAGTTTGGTACGGGTACCATACTTATGAGCAGTACTCAAGCCTTGGCAGAAGAAGAGCAGTGTAGAGTGCTCTGAAAACCTCAGGCCGAGAGGGAAGGGAGACACGGGACACAAACCCAGGAATGCGACGAGCTTTAGATATGGTGCTGGTGACACGTGCGGAAAAGTCGAGAGAAGGGCTGGTTGCTGCACCCAGAATGGGAAGGGCCCAAACAGTTTTCATAGGGGCCCCTCCGAGGAAGTAGGTTGGATACGCTGCCCTTTTGTTGTGGCTGATACGCATGGCAACACCTTTTACAATGGTGACACAAAGTTTGTTATTGAGGGCCCAGTCGTTCACCTTTACAGGACGTATTTATTCTAGAGAGAGAGAGAAAGAAGAATACAGGAAGGCAGGGATGTTAACCAGTCTGGTTGGCTACCCTACACTGGGGGATGGGAGAAGGGGAAGAGAAAGAAGAGAAAATATTCTAAGTGCATATGCTGCGTACCGGCATAAGGTTGCAGTAGAAGTGTTAACACATTCCGCGAAGGCGAATTAGGAACTTGGTTTTGAGATATTTTTTCTCACTGCATGATTCAAGATGTAACAGCGTGACTTCGAACGAGGGTACAAACAGAAGAGCCGTCAACGAAAATGAGCGATTATCCTTCTCCGTTTCTTCTTCCCGTGTGCTTCATTCTCCTAATTCGCCATGTTACATTTAGAATCTTCTTAGCTAACATCCACGCTTCGGCCTCATATACAGTAGTACCGGCGACCATAGGTCCGCAAGATAAACGGAATTTGCTCAGACTTTTTTCGCTTAGGGCTCACTTGAACTCAGACTCACAAAAATTCCACCGAGTCGTGTTCACTCAGATTCCCGAGTTGGTCTGAATCTGAGGCAGTGTGAGTTAGCCCACTTGAAAGTAAGTTTGGAGAACTATGCCGGTGGCATGCAATGATTGCACACACTTATGCTCAACGGTAATGCTAAATTCATCGTGTCATCACATTGCCAGTCATCACATACGAATTGTAGTCGAAGCGTGCTTGGAAGGGAAGGGTTTGGGAGGGTTTATATTGCCTATATTACTTAGAACGAGAAATAATCATATTTTGTATATACGGATTGTAATAAATTGCAACACAATACGAACGCAAGCCCGCTGTGCCGTGTTTATGAATAGTCGATTGCGACGGCATAGATATAATGTCTCTAAAACAGCTGGCTACCTGGATCGATTTCGCGGGTGTACAGAACAACATTATTTAAGAACTCGTCTAAGAACGTAAGACTCGAGCGACAATGGATGATTTATTTGTTCTTATATAGTAACACAGCAGACTGCCGGAGAGCAAAATCAATCATCCTGTTTGCATGGCAAGGCTCATCTTGCTTCGCACATCGTGGAACTTCATCGCATAGCGTTACACTTTGTCCGAAATATTACTCATTTTGGTTCCTTGAAGACAAACAGTACTGTGGCGCATTCTTGCTCTTGTACTAATATGCTAAGTGGGATGTCTGCTCTAGATCATGAAACATCATGTATCTCCATTTAAAAATTCATATGCCCCACAGTTCCAATAGCCAATAATGCGATATGAAACATATAGAATGCCATACAAAAACCAGTTTTTCCTACATGTCATATGATGTTATCGGATATAGGAGTTATGGGAATTACGGGCTTTTTTTCAGTAGGGATGTTTGTCGCCAAAGTACGAAGTAGATATCTAGGCTACTAATAATGAAGTAGATAATGAAAAATTTCAGTGGAGCGGTTTGCGGCAGCTTGCTAGTTCTGCGAAGCTCGAACGAAGTGTCTAGCGGGACGAGTGTCCTGCGGAAAGTATGAGTAATCTTTCGTCCCGCCATCTCTCTCATAATTATCAGAATCTCAATATGAAGGGGAAGAAGACGAAGTGCCTTTCAGGCAGAACGCCGAGTCTTCCAGCTCTACTCATTTTGTGAAGTTCTTGGACTCTGCCTTGAACTGCTGTTTCCTCCTTAACTGCGACGGAGATGGAGTCTCACGCGCGTCCGCCGGACTCGGCAGTGCCCGCGACGGCTGCCTCCAGGAAGCGCAACGGCACCGAGAGCGACACTGACAGCGACGACACGATGCAGTACTATGTCAGCGGTGAAGATTCTTGTGACGACACCTTCGAGCTGGTGCGGAGTCGTAAAGCAAAGCGAAGATTTCTCAGCGCATCATCGAATTCGAGTGAGTCCACCGTGAGATCTTCGCGCAATACCGAGGAGCTCACCATCCTGTTCGCGCCAGTTCTCGCCACTGACAACCTGAGACGCCTCAACAGGCAAGCCGTGTCTTCACACCTAGAGGCGCTAGTTCCGAATGAAATCAAAGACATCAGAGTGAACACCCGTAAGAACGTCCTTGCGATTGACGTAGAACACGCAGCTGCGTTGGATTCTTTGCGCAATGTCACGGAACTTGACGGGATGAAAGTCCGCCCTTATATTCCGCTGGGCAAACAAGTCAGTACTGGCGTAATTTACGATGTTGACGAGACCATTGTCGACTCCGATCTGTCGATCTTAATCAAGCCGGCTACCGAAAAAACCGTCATCACAAACGCGTTTCGTCTCGGCACGTCACGGTGTGTGAAGATCATATTTAAGGGCGATTCCCTCCCATCGCATGTAAAAGTGGGCCACTTTCGACACGCAGTTCGCCCATTTATACCAAAACCGCTGCAGTGTTGGAAATGCATGAAGTTTGGACACGTGAGTAGTGTGTGCAAGAACACTACCGTCTGTTCTCGCTGCACTGGGCCCCACACCACTAACACGTGCAAGGCCAATGTGCTGAAGTGCACAAACTGTAGCGGCCCTCACGATGCATCCTCGAAGGAATGCCCTTTGATACGAAAGGAAATGGCAATATTGAAAAAAATGGTTAGAGACCACTCGTCTCACCGAGAAGCAGCAGCATCTATTAAGCGACGACGATCACGTCGCCGACGTCGATCAAGAACCTCCAAAGCCTCTGCAGAACGCCAGCCGCGGACATTACCACCCGCTCTTCCACCCCGGCCAAACGCAATCAGCTCAAAGGACACAGGTGCATCGAACAGCACGGCTGCTGACGCTTGGCCTGCACTCCCGCGGCTACATGCCCCTACTGAGCGAAATCAGAGCTATACAGCAAGGGATACCTCATCTGTTCCTGATAAATTGTCAGACCAGGATCAACAAGTTGTTGTCATGATAAGCTCTCTGATGAGTGCTATTCGTGTTCTCCTGGACAAGCTACAGACACCAACAGCTCTAAGTGCGTTGCAAGTGCTGGATGCCATCAATCCGGTTCTTGAGAGCCTTCAGAAGTCCAGTGCTTGAGGGCTTCTACAGCGGAACCACGGCTCATCAACAACAACAGCGATCGTTCCGGGATTATGTCAGAAGTGCCTCCATATTCCAATGGAATGCCAGAGGCTTGCGGTCACGTATTTCGGAGTTGCGGCAGTTCGTGTTTGACAACCACTTCCCTATACTGGTTATCTGTGAACCGAACTTATCAGCCTCCATAAGACTATCAGGGTATGAACCTTTTGTTTCAACCACGTGTGTCCGAAGTAGTAAGGTTTTGGTTTACATCCGCAAAGACCTTACGTATTTTTCCCAACCCGTAGCGCCACACGACGGTAACCAATATGTCTGTGTTACTGTGAAAAAGAAGAGGCTGTCTTTTACTCTTATTGGCGTCTACCTATCCCCAACCAGTCAGTTTGATAGCAAAAGACTAGAAGATATCATGACTGCTACTCCCGGTCCTTGGATAATAACAGGGGATTTCAACGCTCACCACCATATATGGGGAAGCTCCAGGATAAACTCTAGGGGCAGGTCACTAATATCTTTTGCATCTGGCCACAACCTATGTCTTCTAAACGACGGAAGCCCGACATTTCTGCGAGGAACAACGTACAGCAGCTGCCTTGACTTGACTTTTGTGTCACGTTGCCTGACTTCGAGCGTGCAGTGGTTCACCGATATTGAAACCCATGGAAGTGATCACATTCCGACCTATGTGAGAATCGATGGATTAGACGCCGCATTACCGGTTGTATCTCGCCAAATCGACTGGTCAGTCTTTCAAGCTCGTGTAGAAGACACATGCAAGAAACATATTGCACGGAAATTAGAAGAAATAATTGCTGACGCAATGCAAGATTGCACGCGTTGCTTCACACATTCATCAAAGCGTACAGAGAATGACATTGAGTTGGAAAGGCTTCGTGCACTACGTCGCCGAGCTGAAAGGAGGTACAGGCGCACGAAGTCAATTCTTGACCTCAGAGAAGCTCGGCGCATGCAAAAGAAGATAAAGCGGCGAATGGATAAGCTAGCGGATCAAAGATGGAAATGCTTTTGCGAGTCACTGGACCCCCGCAAGCCATTATCCCGTGTGTGGCGCACCCTACGGGGTCTTAGCTCAAGCCCCCAGCAACGACGCCCTTTCAACGCCCTTGCTCTCTATGAAAACCGCCGCGAGATAGAAGTTGCGGAGGATTTTTGTGCGAAAGTCGCCGGCGGCACAAATTTAGTCTCTGACATGACTTTAGGTGACATCCCCGGTCCACGAGATACAAGTATGGACGTTCCATTCTCTATGGAAGAGTTAGAAGCTGCTATGGCGCTCTGTAGGTCTTCATCTTCACCAGGGCCCGATGGGATAACATAGTGCTTTACGCCACCTAGGTCAAGAAGCACGAAGAGAACTCCTCAGCCTTTTTAACAGCTCATGGTGAGATGGTGTCGTCCCACAGGAATGGAAACGAAGCCGCCTGGTACCGCTACTAAAAATTGGAAAGTCACCGCTCGAACTGGCATCGTATCGGCCGATAGCACTTGCCAGCTGCGTCGGGAAACTCATGGAACGTATGATCCTCATGCGTCTCGAATGGTACCTTGAACACAACAAAATTTACCCTGACTCAATGGCGGGATTTCGACGAGGCCGTTCATCGATTGATAGTGTCATCGATCTGGTATCATCTGTAGAACAACAAAAATCTCGGAAGCGATTATCAGCAGCACTCTTTCTTGACGTGAAAGGCGCCTACGACAATGTTTCCCATCAAACCATTCTAGACGCACTTCTGACAGTTGAACTAGGAGGGCGAGTATATCGATGGATCAGAAACTACTTGACACAAAGGTCCTTGTTCGTGCGTACGGAAGATGGTCGCACTACCGACCACTACACATGCCGAGGCGTTCCCCAAGGCGGTGTTCTAAGCCCTGTTCTTTTCAACCTCGCGCTTCTTGGGCTGGCTGAATCCCTACCGGAAACAGTGAGTGTTTCAATATACGCCGACGACATCTGCATCTGGACATCAGCGGTCACTCGCCTGCAGGTTCGCGCAAGGCTACAGCAAGCAGCAACACAGGCATCTGACTATCTTCGGACACAAGGGCTTACCATCTCAATAGAAAAATGTGCGTTAGTCGCTTTTACGCAAAAAGCGATGTCTGGATATCCAGTGTACATCAATGGCCAGCCTATCTGCTACAAGAAAAATCATCGGTTTTTGGGTGTCATTGTTGACCGGGACCTCTCTTGGAGCCCTCAGGTTGCCCACTTGAAGAAGAGGCTCACATCTATTGTTCACATCTTCAAGTTCATCGCCGGCAAAACATGGGGATCGTCAGTGGGCTCCATGCTACAGTTATATCGAGCACTCTTTATCGGATTTCTCGCTATAGTTCTCCCGTGCTTACTAAAACATGCAAGTCAAATCTTCGAGAACTTCAGAGCGTGCAAGCACAGGCACTACGTGTTTGCCTAGACCTTCCGCGGAGCACCTCAACAGCAGGAACCATTATAATGGCTCAAGACCATCCGATCACGACTTACATCAGCACCGACTCGCTTAGGGCCCATGTTCGTCATATTTCACGGATTCAATCAAGCTTTCTTGCCTGTCTGCCAGAACGACGACCACAGGCATCCTTCTCCAACGAGGTCAGCAAGCATCGTGCCTCCCTACCATCGGGCTTCACACCATCAGCACGTTCAACCTCAGCTTTGTGGTGTTTAAAACAACCTCAAGTGCGTCTTACGGTTCCAGGGATAAGACAGAAGACCGACCTGCCTACCTTGGCCTTGAAGCAAGCAGCTCTGGATTGTTTGCACACTTTCTACTTTGACCGCGTCCACATATATACGGATGGCTCTTCTACCCAGACCGGCTCCACCGGGGCAGTGGTTATACCATCACGATCACTAAGCATCCGATACAAGATTTCTCACTTGACAACATCGACCGGTTCGGAGCTTGTTGCCCTCCGAGGTGCCGTAGATTATATTAGCAACCAACCGGCTAATCGGTGGGCAATATTCTGTGATTCAAAGGCGGCCTTACAATGTCTTCTGTCATCTCTTCGTCGCGGGTCCTGTGAACAACTAGTGTCGGAGATACGAGAAATGCACCATGGTATCATAGCGAAAGGACACGACGTCGTGTTTCAGTGGCTGCCTGGCCATTGCGGTATCTCCGGCAACGACGTCGCTGACGAAGCTGCTAAGAAAGCACATGAAGGAGCAACCCTTGTTTCTATACCTTTATCGCGGACTGACGCAGCCCAACACTTAGGCAAGCTAGCGCACCGTATGACATTGGAGAAGTGGCACACACCTGATTTCACTCAACATCGATTGCATTCCCTCGATCCATCTATGCAACTGCGGCTGTTACCAGGGCTTCCGCGTAATGAGGAAACAATGCTGTGCCGCTTACGCTTGGGCGTCGCATTCACGAATGCATATACGTTTTTAATTGGAATGGCTGATAGCGCCGAGTGCAATGCCTGCGGTGTCGAAGAAACTATAGACCATCTACTGTGCTACTGCCCATCATTTGAAAATGAAAGACAAGAACTCTGCACAGCTCTGAACCAGTTAGATAGAAAACCGTTCACCTTGAACAAGCTCTTGGGACCATGGCCTCGCATATCGCAGCTACAAAAGGCCACAAAAGCGCTGCTGCGATATTTGAAAGATACAGGGTTGAGTCAGCGTCTGTGATCCGGACTGAGTGACTGAACGATATCCCCGGTGGACTTTCTCTTCTTTCTTTAATCTTTCCGTCCCCGTTTCCCTTTCCCCAGTGTAGGGTAGCCAACCGGGCTCAGTCCTGGTTAACCTCCCTTCCTTTCATTTATCATTTGCTCTCTCTCTCTCTCTCTCAATATGAAAGGCTAGACAGATCGTGGGTGTATTAGCGTCCAGTTTGAAAAATCTTAATGATTCTGGGTGAGGAGGAAGGTGGACGGGGGATCTTTAAGTTCGAAAGTCAGAAAGCACCCACTTCCCTTGAGCACTTATGCTGACTTTTCTGACAACGTAGTGAGCGCTACGGTACGGCGAGTTTTGACACATGGCAAAGAATTGGGTCCGTTCCTAGAGCTCCAGGTTCTTTTTTTGTCATGCGCACCGATTGCAGAAACCTCTAAACAGCGATACTTTAAAAACACTCCCATTACGCATGGCTCGAAAGTGTCCACTGGTGTGCGCTTACTGCGAATATTTTCGCTTGTTCCGGATATTGTTCTAAGATGCCATTCTTCCAGCCTAGTGTCGGAACGATAGCATCTCGGTGGAAGAACCTGGCCCACAGGCTGTCAAATCAGTAATTTGAACAAATGAGCATGAACAAAAACTACAAATGCTCCACGAGCTTCATTTCCAATGAAACACTGCTTCTCGCTTGAACCTGTCTTGAAGCGCAAAGTCTCACCGGCGCTCATCAGCACGTTCAAAGCGACGGAAGATTTGCGTATCTGGAACGTTCAGTGTGCATATCATTTCATTTTTTTCGCATGTACATCTTAAGTATCATGCCAGGGATGACCTCTCCAGAACTCATAAAGGATCTTTCTCTCTCTCTCTCTCAATTCCTCGACTAAAGTGTTTCGGGACTTCACCAGACAATTGTGCAAAAAAGCAATTTGAGAACACATTTCGGAACGTGAGGAGCGTGAGACACCTCCGATTCTTGGTTTTTCGATAATAGAACAGGATTTATTTGACGGAGGGCAAAATCCATCATCATGTATTCATGGAAGCGCTTGGTTCACGTTTCACAAACGAGGGTCTCTCGAGTAATTGATGCGAGCGAAAGCATTTCGTCATCATTTGAGGCGCCTGTCGATGACGTAACTGCACCACAGGGTTGCAATCTGAGCCCTTCGTAGCCACGGCGTATCACGAGGCGCGATGAATGTAAAGGAAGTGCCTAAATAACTACACAAGCCATAAGACATAAAACTATATGAGATATTCCACTTTCTCTTGGGAAATCTATTGCTCTTACTGTTGAACATGATTCATTCTCGACTGCCATAGTCATCAATGTCGTCTTTTTTTCGAGCTCAGTGATGAAAACAGGATTGCAGAAATAGTATTCCAATCTCTCACACATTTCAATCATCGAATACAAATTAAAGAGTGGTGACGTCTATACATACGTTTTATATATTTCATTGAGAATGCCCAACACCGTCTAGACCGATATGCTGGCCTGGTTGCGAAAAGACAGGTAATTTGGCTGTGCTACCCAGACACAGCGGAATGAATTTTATTCTTGCGTACGGTAAAGTATATCAGTCTAGACAGTGCTGCAGGATTCTGAATGAAATATACGAAACGTATGTATAGATTTCTATGCATAGGGGCTGCTTGACCACAGCGAAATTAATTTTATTCTCGCATTCGCGATTGTATGTCAGTCTAGACAGTGTTTCATAATTCTAAATAAAATGTAAGAAACGTGTGTATATACTTTAACACTTCTTTCGTTGGTTTGTATGTACGTTTGGACATGTATACTCAACGAGAAAATCATTTGTTCAATTCTAGTGCCGTCGTGAAGCTTGAAAACGCAGATATTGATGCCTCTGAGCGTGAAGAATCGTGTTTTATTCAGAAGTAAGAGCAATAAATTTAGTTACAACTATCGTCAGAACAAATAAACGACTGTGTAGGCCACTTAAAGAAAACATAAAGTGAGTGCCAGGTTATTCCTTCGCTCACCATACGAACAAACCGTAGAGCTCAATTATACGACACCCATTTGCGTTAGCATCACCACGTTTTCTTGGCCATTTTAACACCGCGGTTAGCGTTCATGTCTTTTACTTACTTGATATTAGGCAAGTAAATATTTAAAAATTTTCAACGTTTTACCGTCGCATGAATAAGGTAATGATGCGCCGTAGCCATGCTCTCCACCAATATGAAAGAGAACACTTCGCTTGTGTTAATATGGTGATTCTAGCAAACCTGCTGGTCAGAACTTCACTCACCAATATTTGTTATGCTCTACTGGAGATGAAGAATCCCGTTCACGGAACTTTTCCTTGTTACAAGCTTACCCACAAAGAAATTACAGTTGTAGAGACAAATTCGCTGTGCTCTTTTACATTAACGGGTCGTGTCCGTTCCACAATAGCAACCAACGGGCGATTGACACCATTTTTTGATATATACATATATATGATTAGCACCACCCACTTTAACTAGCAAGCTATTAAAAAAAATCTGGTAACTTCCAACCGGAGCATGATGCTAATTTATTTACTAAGGCTATGAGTAACCCATGTGTGAGCACTGCTTCGCTGCTGTAATTTTGTCGGAAAATACACTTTGCTGTTCACTTAACCGGGCACTAAAAAAGAAGCAGCCTACTTTACAGCGACAGATCATACGATGTGTCTCATAATCAGATCACACTTTGGGCACGTAAACCCCCATGAATCATTTTAAAATATTTCAACAAGCCATCATACGACAAAATATGTGCCGATCCAGAACGTGTGCAGTGCAGTTCAAGATTGTGGGTTGATCCCGAGAATAGTGCAGTCAAACCTTTTATGCAGTCCGATGGTCCTCCTACTTCCCTCAAGCGACGGGTGACGTGATAGAGTGCCGTGTGCAAAGATTGCATTGCATTCTAACACCCTACTCGCTCTGGAAGACATTGTCTGTCGTCGACTAAAAACAAATTACATTCTGGCGTTTTACGCGCCAAAACCATGACACGATTATAACACTATTATAAAGGCTATAAGATTATGAGTAGTGAGTGACTCGAGAATGAGTTTGGCCCCCTGAGGTTCTTTTGCGTGCATTCGATGCACGGTACATGGACGTTGTTCTATTTCGGTCGCCCTCCCCCCCCTACCGATATTGAAGCCGAGCGCTTGTGAAGTCATGTAAGCTTAAAAAAAATTCGAGGACAAGCACCGCCTTTTCAATATTCGTACTCAAAATCTGCTAAAAGATATCGTGGCATTCCCGCTAAGGATTGTCCCGCACTGCTCGGGAGTGTTCTGAGAAACAATGCCAATGTATTCCGTTGTACGTTTTGAGGTCCTGCATCTCGAAAGTGGAACTGTCTGGAATTCTCTAAGCGAACTTGACTGCAATAAAGCTCGGGTACAATTTCGCAGGCCGCCTAAATTCAATAATTACAAAAGTTATTTCCTCATTCGGTTCAATCGCCCGCCCACACATTGCCATTTGTCGTGCAGGTAACGGCAGCCTAGTCGCGCGTTCTACCTGAACTGATTGCACAGCGGTACATGTTCCATCCATTTGCTTCTTAATTTGCTCAAAACACAAAACTGATATTGTCAGGATATGGAAAAGATTCATGATATATTCTATGGGACGATAAAAAAGATAGGAAACAATAAAGAACAACCTGGCCCGATAATGAGGCAAGCAAGGCAACTTTATTCACCAAATCCTTCTTTATTCTTATAGAAAACTACAGATTCTAAAAAAAGCGTTCACAATAATTGCGCCATGGCGGCCAGTACTGCGTCTAGTCTAACTTGCTGCCATAATGGAAGAACGCAGTTCGGCAAGAAAAGAAATAACGTTTTCTTAGAGCGGATAACTAAATGTAATACAACTTATCCTCAAGATACAAAAAACTGAGATAAGAATGGCTTGTGCGGGAGAGCCATAATTAAGCGTGCATGGTTACCGTTCAAAATAAAAGAAGAGCGCGCGCACGCAGTTCCGTTTGTGAACGTTGGGCTCGGAACACACCTGAACATTTCTATGGGTTTATTTCTCGCTTGCGGAGAGAAATGAGAGCTTTCAGGAACGAGATTTCGTTCAAAGTATTTTCTGACGTAGTTTGGCTCGCATGTACGGTTCTTACCACGTACCTTTCGAGCAAGGCCGCTGCTTTATATGACTTAAACGTACCACAGCCCACTAATGATAGTGCCTTGAATGAAAACATTACGCCGGCCGATTTTTGGAGTAAAGGATTGTTGTTTCTTTTTTATTGATATGTTTTTTTTAGGTGGCCTCATGTGCACTTTTCTGAGAGTACGTCCTTTGGAGTTTAGTGAGACTTAACCTATCTCTCTTTCGAGAGCCAACGCAGCGAAAAACCTTTCCGCGCTTGTGCGTGACCTAACATTGACGTAGTGAAATTCAGCCTACTTCACAAGTGCACGCCTTCATACCTTGGACCCTAATTTGCTGCTCCGTATTCCGCCCGACCTTCCACAACGTAACTTGCACTCTTCTAGCCCGCCTGTGGCTTGGAGTAGCATTTTCAAATCCGTAGTCATTTCTTATCGGAATGGCCCACTCTGTGACTTCTGCGGGTGCAACGAAAGAATAGCGCACCTTCTTTATGAGTGCCCTCGTTTCAACCCGTAAGGACCAGCCCTCTCAACCACCCTAGACCAGCTGGACAAGCGCCTAATAACGAAAATCAGCATCATTCTAAACTGGCCGACGCGGACATCAGCGCGATCCGCTATGGAGGCGCTTCGGCGTTACTTAAAAGACACGGGACTTTGTAAGAAAGTGTGACTGTGCACTGTGTGACGTAGGATGACACGGTGACACTGCGCAGCACTAGGAACGCCTTCGCAGACTGCGTGACAGTGCCCACAGAAACAGTTCGTGTGTATCGTGTGTACATGTGTGTGTATGGTATTTTCTTGAATTCTTCTTCTCTCATCTTTCACGGCCCTTAGCCCCTCCCCCGGTACAGGGTAGCCAACCGGAGATAATCTCTGCTTAACCTCCCTGTCTTTCCTATGCCTTTCTTTCTCACTCTCTCTCTCTCTCTTAAGCCTATGTTAAGCCTCTTCCGGCTGCACTGAACGTTAACATTTGACTTAAGATAGTTGAGCGTAACTTAATTAAGAACAACGTAACTAAACATAAGAAAAAGCTGAGTATGACAATGACTAGAACAAATTATGAATTCATGCATGCAAACATCGTTGGAAATACGTTCCACTTATTTGTTGGAACCTTCGTCTAACGAGATTTGATTGTTCCAGTTAGTGAAACATGTAGAACAATACGGACAGCGATATAATGCGCTGCGTTTTAGAGCGCAGCTTTTAGGCGCCCTGCGTTGATCATCGACGTTCTTGGCGTAACCGAGCGAACGAGCAAAGCGAAGGATGAAAGCGCGAAAACGGAGCGCAACGGGGGAAGAAAGACGGTCATAGCGAAGAGAGCGCGAGGAGGAAAGCGGAGCTAGAGGGTGCAGCGCAACCATGAGACGGAAAGCGGAGGAGGAGAGTGTGGCAAAAGCGTGAGAAGAAAAGCGTAGCGCCACGCAACACGGGCTCTGCGGCGACGACGGCTACGGGATGGCACCAGACGAGGTCTGTTCACTGATGACGCCATGGATAAGGCATGCGGTGACCGCGTCCAATGATATCATATATATGGAAACAAAGCGCTGCATGAGCGGAGGTCTGTCTACGGCGGCTGGTGTAAATCGCGCCCACGCGTCACTCGCGTGCTGCCTCTCGCGATCTCCCGATTAGCGAGGCAGTGGCACCACACTACGCTCCGTTTGCAATGTGCCGCTTGAGACAGATTGTCCGCGCCAGCCACGCTACTAACAGCGCTCTCTTCTTAATATAAACCGTGCCTATGTACAATCATAACACAAAATATTGACATTAATACTCTTTTCGTGCCTAGAGCTGTGCTCAAGCTTCCCACAAGGGAGTATGGTAATCTTTCGTGAATTTTCCTTTCTTTGACAACTTCATTCTGTTTAAACTGCGTTTCCAAAATTTGAAAGACAGCCTGTTCTTTTCACCTAACAGTAACGCTACCGTTGTTTTCATGAAGGCGTCCCTGTTTGTCCGTTAAAGAAACTACTTTTATTTCCGCAACTGGCCAAAGCAGGTTTGCAAACCTCCACACAGGGTGTCAAAATTCTCCCCTGTTAACCTGCGTAAGAGCCACATTATTCTCTTTCGGCTGATGGGTGCAGCACCGGCCAAGCACAATGACCTCAAAGAACTCCTATCGAATCTCTTAATTAAATGTTTTAATTTTCGCTCCCTGTACGAAGCCCAGCAGTAGACGAATGCGTACTCAGAAGCAATGTGTTGAGACAGGCAGGCCGTTCTTTTCCTTTCTCTATATACTGCTTCTTGACGAATTCTTGTTTAGACTTATATCGCAGAAAACTGTTTACTGCGATAACGTTGAGCAAAATATTTGGTAAACTGACTGTACACTCACTTTACAATGTGGTGGCGGGGGAAGGGGCTGCAGTTCCTGCGTTCTCTCACCATATTGTGAAACATCATGAAGCATTCAGAGAAAGTAGGCTTTTCGCTGTAGGACATCAATGCTGGATTACAGCGCAAGATCATACGGGACCGAAATACGCATGTGTGTACTTAGTGCAAGTGACACACACATATATATATATATATATATATATATATATATATATATATATATATATATATATATATATATATATATATATATATATATATGTGTGTGTGTGTGTGTGTGTGTGTGTGTGTGTGTGTGTGTGTGTGATATCTCTTTTTGTCTTTCATCCATTGATACACGGGTCGACCCAGCTAGCTTTGGCCAGAGTTTAAAAAATATGCGATTGCCACATAACTGGACAGAGTCAAGGTAGTGTTGTTTGCCGTCGCTCGGAGATCCCCAGATACTTTTTTTCATTCCGCCTAATTAGAAAATTTGCCCTAATTAATTATTCAACTTCTCAAATTATATAATTAGATTAAAGGTGTCAATTAGAAAATTGTAGAGCGACCTGAAAACTCCCGATACAGCTTTCAGTTGCTCAATACGTGGCACATAAAGGTTTTTCCAAGGGTGAAAGACGCCCGTGAATACATGCAAAGTGCCTCGAGCGGCTAGTCTGGCGGCAATTTTGCGTGCATCGGAAAAACACTTTTATGTAGCACGTATTGAGCAACAGAAAGCTTTATCGGTAGTTTTCCATGTCGCTCTGCAATTTTCTCATTGACACTTTTAACCTAACTATAATATTTGAGAAAATGATTAAGTCATTAGGACTAATTACTTATTTAGGCGGAATAAGAAAAATAATTTAAGTGTCTCCAAGCAACGGAACACAACATTACGTTGGTTCTGCGCAGCCACGTGGCATTTGCATAATTTTTTTAACTCTGGCTAAGGTTAGATGGGACACCCTGCGTATTACAGAGGAAGTATCAGGCCGAGCCTTTCACTAGGTTAACCTCTCCAGTTATCACACGAAATTTCTACTTCTTACAGCCATAATACGGCCTGAATTCGTAGATGACGTCGCTACTTCATCGTCCACAACCTTAAGCCGAATACGGTGCGAGGTCGTATCACCCTGTTCCTGCGGACGTCGGAGGACATGTCATGCATGCTTGCGAATGCCGGTTGGTAATTCGACATCCGTAGCTTCCCTAACCGAGTGCTTTCCAGCTACGTGGCATAAGGCCGAGTGTCGGAAGGCTGGGCTCTCGGGAAAAGCTCGCATCTATGCCAAGCCTCGTGACACCTGCAGATTACAACAGTGGTGCAGCGCGAAGGGGCGTTGTACCCGCCGCATGCCTCTGAGGAGTTCTTGAGCTAGACTTCGTAAACAATCAAGACAGAAGTGTTCCTAGCTGGTTTGAAGCGTGCAGCACCTGTCGTGTGTTCTGGTTTATTTTTCTTCTCTTTTTTTTCATTGTCGCTTGGCTTAGAGAGCGTTATCTTCGCCAGTTACCGGGTATTTGGGCACTTGGACAAAAAGTTAAGTTGTGAAAACAATGCACCTTCTGTTACATTTCTCCTTCTTTGTGTTCGTCCGGCCACGACGCCCAAGTCGCCAAAATACTAACTCGCCCACCTGTCTGTTCTACCAAAACAAAGTTATTTTGCCTGCCCACTCGACTTGCGCCAAGCGGCTCTTTAACAGTTGAGTAAGCATGCCCAAACAAAGTCGCGGTTAGAGTCCACAACCACGTGTAACATCGCAGAAGGATACAGCTCTGCTGTCTTACTTCGTCCAGAGAAATCAAGTTTGTGCTTCCGTAACGTCACGTCTAACGAGCACTCTAAGTCAAGGCACGGTAAAAAAGAAGATAGATAGACACTATCTAGAATAGAGCGCCGAGAGACCGAGGTTAGTTCCACTGCAACAATGTATGAGTAAGCGAGCGAAAGATCTGAGAACCGTTCGGACCGATGTCAGGAGCCGAAGAAACTTTTTTTGCTTCTTCTAACCTCTCAGCAGGAGACGCGATACACACGCGCAGGAGCGAGCCATATATAAAAGGCGGCTGAGGAAGAGTACGATGGCTACTGGAGGGCTCTCCTCCCCCTTTTTTTTACGAGGAAAGCAGCGGGGCAGTGGTGCCGAACAAACAGACTTTGCTGCCGGGCGATCGGGTAGATCCGTCGTTCCAGAGAGAGTTCGTGCGTGTGCGGCATTATTTTGCGCTTGCATGGTTTGCTCACGTCTCGGTTTAGAAGGTATTCGAAATGCAAACCAGCGTCGGGGTGCGCTCCTAGTTTGTCTAACTGTCTCTTTTGTTTCTTCCTTTCTTTTTCTTATCGTTATTCTCTTTCCCTTCTGACGAGATAAACCGCGGCGTTGCTTTACGGTGGAAGCTGACTTTACAATAGAAAGGCGCGTTCGCTTGGCGCTCGACTGCTTGCAATCAGCGACGCTGGTTAGAGAACCCACACCAACAGGTAAGCCCACGGGAATCAACCGGTACGCTAACGTAGTTCGACAGTTGTCGAACGAAAGAGAGTAAGCAGACGAGAATAGTAGGCGGAAGCTTTTAGTACCGAAGGAGTGTGTTTTCTCTCAGGATGCAAAAGGGGCGCAAACAAAGGCCCTAAGCCCCTGAGACCACCGCCAGCACGAATTGCACCCACTTGCGAAGAGAAGGAGGCGTGAAAGCGGTCGTTTAGAACGCCGAATTTTCGACAGGGCTAAGTCCCCAAGCGCCCGAAGAAAGGGACTGTAGAGTCAGTTGCTCAAGATCTCGCTTGTACCACGTGCAGAAGAGTTTTGTGCAATCACTTTTCGCACACCCGGTTGCCAGCCTGCCTCGAAGTGTTCCCGCAAATTGGAGCTGCGTAGCAAACGGTGAAGCTGAGTGCGCACTCTATGTTTTCGTACAGTTGTTGAAATACAGTTAAACCTAGGGAAGTGTGTTAGAGAAATGTGAAAGGAAATGCTGGTTTAGTTCTAAGGTTTACTAGTTTAGTCTCTTTCGCACCATTATGGCGAACCTCATATGATACATAACCATTTTCATGGGAGAAACACTTGGGTGCGCGGCCAAGAAAAAGCTACACGAGAACGGCCAGCCAGAGCCTCGGAAAATTATTGGAGAATTTTTTAAACATAACTTGTTTACATATGTTTGCTTGAAATATGTTTGAAATATAAGTTTGCATTCAAAACATTCAATATATGGTTTGTTTAGGTTTTGTCTTTACACTTATTCAGACATCATTGCTACATTTGGGGCTACACTGAACTCATAATTTCCGAAATGTGTTCTTGTACCTTCATTGCATTGCATACCTTCGTTGTTATTCGTCTTCCACTGAGTAAGAAATCATCTACCCAAAAACTAATCTCTGACTACCGGAGAGGTAACTATGAGGCCATAAACAGTGGACTAGAGTCATTTTGGCAAAACTTTCAGACCACTTTTTCGTCACGCTCAGTGAACTCCAACTGGGAGCTATTTAGAAACGCAATGTTAAAGCTAAAAGATAAGTACATACCCACTATTGTCGTAAAATCAAACTATAACAACCCTTGGTTCACTAAACGTGTAAAATCTTTTTTAAACGTAAAAAACGTCTCTACAGGAAAGCAAATCAAAGTAATAGCACTGCAGCATGGGAAAGGTATCGCGCATGCGTAAAACTGTATATTCAGGAGGTTAGTCAAGCTAAAGATAAATTTAACAGTCACGATCTACTCTCCATTTTCCAATCAAATCCAAATAAATTTTGGCGCATGCTCTCCACTAAAGACAGATCTAACACCATAGAACTTGTTGACCTCGATGGTGAACCTATCCATAATGATGGATGCGCAGCCGCCCTAAATAACTACTTTTCTTCTGTATTTACTGCTCCCATTCACGTACCTGACCAGCCCACACTTACTGCTTCAGTGCAAACTATGCCAGACCTAGACATATACGCGGAGGGCATATTTCACCTAATCAATAGCCTTAAACCATCATCTTCCGCTGGCTGTGATGGTATTAGTAGTAAACTTCTGAAGAACACCTCTCATGTATGAGCACAAATACTCTGCGTACTATTCCAACAATCGCTAGAAACGGGGACCGTTCCAGGTGATTGGAAGAAAGCTAATATCTTGCCCATTTTTAAATCAGGTGACCGCTCAAACTTTACCAATTACCGCCCAATCTCCCTTACAAGCATCTCCTCAAAATTACTTGAACACATTATAGCCTCAAACCTAATGAAATTCCTTGAAAGCAATCATCTTTTCTACCCATTTCAGCATGGTTTCCGAAAACACTTATCGTGTGATTCCCAACTCGCCGAATTCAGCCACGACATTCTGCTTATCATGGACAGGAACCTGCAGATCGACGCCGTTTTCTTAGATTACTCAAAAGCTTTTGACAAGGTGCCTCACAAGCTCCTACTGCAAAAACTATCTGGACTTGGAATCTGTAATAACTTACTCAGATGGATTGAGCAATTCCTATCCGGGCGCACACAATACACTTCCACAAACAATCACCGCTCACCTCTTACCGATGTGACTTCGGGCGTCCCTCAGGGCGCCTGTCTGTCCCCTTTATTATTTCTAATCTATGTAAACGACTCGCCTACTAGCATACATTGTAAACTACGACTTTTCGCAGACTACGGCGTAGTTTACAACACTGTTCAAAGAACATCGATGTTCTTTGCCTGCAGCGTGACCTCGATGCCATCTCGTCATGGTGCGAAACATGGCACATGCCTCTCAACTTATCGAAATGCAAATCTATGTCTTTTACCCGAAAAACGCAGTCCTTTTCAGTCCACTTATCGCATTAGCTCTGTCAACATCAGCGCCACTTCATCTTACAAGTACCTGGGTCTTATTTTGACGTCATCACTCTCTTGGATAACACATATCGAAACAATACGTCGCAAAGCTGCGCGCGGGTATCTACAAAGAAATCTAAAGAAGGCGTCCCCAGAGGTAAAGAAGTTGGCGTACTTGACATTTGTCCGTCCACAACTCGAATTTGCTTCTGCTGTCTGGCATCCATCTCAAGATTATTTGTCCGTCCACAACTCGAATTTGCTTCTGCTGTCTGGCATCCATCTCAAGATTACCTAGCTGCATCATTGGAATCCGTTCAACACTGAAGTCTCACCGCATCATATCACGTCTTTGCTTGCTGCACTCTTTTTTTTTTACAATCCACGCTCAAGGCACCACCTTCTTAAACCACCATTACGAACTTCCTCTCGCATAAGTCACAGCTCTGCCATAGCACGTTTACCCAGCCGCTCATCTGCCATGACCACTTCCTTCTTTCCTGATGCAATCGTTTATTGGAATGCGCTCCCTGACAACTTCGTTACCTGTACTGACCGCAAAAAATTTCGTGAATACCTAACAAATCACTTTGAATAACTTTCTGTTCGCAGTGTACATCGTTCATGAACCCATCATAAACCTATCGGAATAGTCTACCCTTGTCAACCTTTCCACCTAGTCTTTTTCTTTTGTTTCTTTTATTACGAATGTATTGCCGTGCTACTTCTTTCAATTCGAATTTTTTCTTTGATTGTTTAAAGTCGTACAAAATCAGCAATGTGTTTTTTTTTCTTTTTTTTTCGTTGTTTTTGCAAGAAACCACTCTTACACGTGTTTGCATTGCCCCCCCTTGTGTAATGCCTTCGGGCCTTCAAGGGGATAATAAATGAAGTGAAATGTATATTCTTCTATTGTGGTGCATGGTGTTTTGTGGTCGTCTCTATGAAGTTAAGGCGAAACTTTCTTTTTGCCCTTCAACTTTTCCACTGCTGTCGCCACTTCCGCCACCATCGCCGCTGTCGCTGTGTGTCATGCTACGTCGGGAGGTGGTGGTTCAGAGTGCGCATATAGATGATAGGAGCGCTGCAGAGAGGAAAGGCGATGTGAGGAACTCGTTTGCACATTTACATCGCGTCACCAGAATGTCCTCTGAAGCTACCTGGGCGTCTCCACAGTATCCACATTACCCTCTAAACTGCTGTAACGTGCAACAGTCCAAAAGCAAGGTAAATGTATTGGCAGAAAGTAGGTCAGAAGAAGAGGCAGAGAACAGGCAGAACCAACGCCAGGTAGTGTTGGAATTGACAATGCCAACCATTCCGGAAGCTGCAAACAATGGCGCACAACAACGCCTCATGCAAGCCCGTTTGGCTGGGTTTTCTGTGCACTACGCATAGAACAAGCAGGCTGGCACGCAAGGTAACGTTTAAGATCAATTCACCACTTTTGTATTACACTAAACGTCAAACGGCTTAAGCATCCGCTGTCAACATCACCGGCAGTTATCGCCAATCAACGCAAACAGAGAAGAAGGCATCCTTCACACCGATTCCCAAAGTGCATTGGATCCGCACGATTGTTCCCATTTTTTAACCTTCTTGTTTTGATTTCTTTCACACGGACTACGGAACTTGGATTGCGAACTTGCAGCTAAAGTGTCACAGTATGTGAACTATTAATGGGAACTCGTTCAAGAGTACCTTACTGTGTCGCTGTAGCTTTGTTCTTGCCGGAGTGTTTCTCTCATTATCGCACCATGGAGAATAAGAGCAGCCGGTGCTAACACCTCCTCATATACATTATTATAACAATCCGAATTTTATCTTGTGGCCTTGGTTGGTCTAGATTTTTTTAGTAACTAACAAGCATTTCCGGCGTAGTGTACCTTGTATTGGTGTTGCAAGAGAGCCTGATCATCACTTACAGAGACCATTATTATGAAAATAGTTCTCTACCTGCAGCAGGGCGCGAATAGAAACAAGCGCTTTTGCAGAATCTTTCATCCTTAAAAAAGGCCTGATTTTTATTAGTCAGAAGCCAACAAACACTGACCCCAAGGACAACATAGGGGAAATTATTTGTGCTTAATAAATCAAATAAAGAAACCATGAGGTATGGAAATGAAAGTGGATGAAAATACGACTTGCCGCAGGTGGGGAACGATCGCACAACCTTCGCATTTCGCGTGCGATGCTCTACAAATTGAGCTACCACGGCGCCGCTTCCCCATCCAGTTTCTTGGGTATTTATGTTTCCTAGTAGAACCCATTAATTTCCATTTCCATTTCGAACCGAAAAAATTGTGCCGGGCTCCTAATAATACGCCAGCGCATGTGCGTGTGACAGTTAAGAGATCCTGCATAGAGCTCACCAAACTCATCAGCTGCCACGCCGGCGTTCATGGAGCAATAGTGAGTTAAGCTATTAGGTCTGCGCCGCACGAGATTTTGTAGGCGCTGTGTGACGGAGAGCTTTCCGTACAGCTTTTGCTTTTGCGATACTTTGCGATACGTTGCTTGCTTGCTTGCTTTGCTTTGCATTGCTTTTCTTTGCTTGCTTGCTTGCTTACTTGCTTGCTTGCTTGCTTGCTTGCTCACTTACCTACTTACTTACTTACTTACTTACTTACTTACTTACTTACTTACTTACTTACTTACTTACTTACTTACTTACTTACTTACTTACTTACTTACTTACTTACTTACTTACTTACTTTTCTCACTTATTTACTGACTCACTCACTCATTCACTCAATTACTCACCTATTCCCTCACTTACTTACTTCACTTACCAGCTCACTTAGTCGATCGATCGATCGATCGCTCTTTCAATCACTTATACTTTAATTCTCAGCTTACCTACTTACTTGCCTACTCATTTATGCCTTCATACATGCACGTCATAGCCTGAAGCCACGACTGCGATGCAAAGTGACGCGACGCTTTTTCACAAACAGTGCCCAACTGCTCCCTCCGAATTGAAGGGAACCCTCAACAGATTTCATTGGCAGGCATCGCTCCGAACGGTTCGGATCACCCCAAGGCAGCCGAGCATTTACATTACGCTCGAGTAAGCCTTCGCCAACGGACATTGCCTTAACACGAAAGGACACTTTGTAGCACGAATCCCTCCCACGTGATTGACGCTTCAGTCTGGACGTCTGTCGCTTGGGCATCGCAATTCACGTGGCACACCGAATGCTCTCCGAGGAACGCTGATTGCCCGAGAACAAAGAGGGCGAGAAGTGAAAGCTTCTGTTTACAAGATGGCGACGAAGTTGGCAGTATGCCTCTTTCGTGTTCTCCCCGCCCTCTCTCTTCTTTGTAGACATTCTGCGACCAGTGCTGCGACGCCCAAGATGACGCCCATGTCTGATTACGAGCAAACACGTGGAGTGTGCAGACAGCCATTTGTGCATCGCCCACGCTTAATTTCCGGCTAGGGCGGCTGAGTATACAACTGAACATCTAGTTGCAATCACGGAGTTATACGGAAAAGAATATATGAGGGCAGTACCCCGGGTGAGCCTGTGTGGAAAGTCCGATTTCTGAAAAAAAATAATAATGAGGTCTTCATCTTCTCCATTATAGTAGTTAAAAAACGTATAACAAAACAATGAGCAAAACGAGAACAAGGTAAACGCAGGAACCAATGTTTCAACAAGTGCACTTGTCTTTTATAAAGACAACATATGCTGTTCTCCGCATATATATATATATATCTATCTATATATATATATATATATATATATATATATATATATATATATATATACACTGCACCGTTTTGCTCATCTTGAATTTCCGTGTCCCGCCTTCCCCGTGTTTTCCCTGGATTTATAACAAAACAATCGCTGGCGAGTCTGTGTTGCTTACCGCGAACTGGATTTCCAAGCCGGGACGACAAATACAATAGACAATAGCTATGGCTTCCATGGGCCTTCAACAATCCTGAGCAGCACTTTGCAACTTATATTTCTCTTGCTCCTAGAACTAAGAAGCAGGCACAGACATTGCATCTCAGAAAAGCACTGTCAGAGGTCGGCGTGAATCCATTTCATCGTCTTAGACTGTCTCGATATTAAATTAAGCTCGTCCCCAATTTTAATCTGTCTCCCGCTAAGAACACACGCACAGATAAAAAATACCGATGGCATTGCGTCTCTTTTAAATCACAGTCTTCGACTGCCAAGGAACAAAACATTCGACGATTACAGTGGATATGCAGCAGTGAATGAAACGGAACGGGTTGCTTGCATCGACAATTCAACGGGAAAAAGAAAACTCGCTAAGTCGAAGCCCTTTTAAATAATGGATTGTCGCGTGCGCACTTCCAAGAGGGAGGCCTTCGTCGGCTCGAAACTTATCGCGCTTTATTTTTGCTGAATTTGGTTGTGAATGTAACCTCCTCCTTTCGAGCATCACTTAATAATTTTCCATCTCGCTACAGTTGGCTCACCAGCCTAGGGCATTTTCACGTTCTTTTTCGTAGCATAGATAGTAAGACAGACGTTTTCAAGAGGGAAAAGAAAAGAAAAAGCGCAGCAACGTTGCAAGCGGACGTAGAGAGTTAACGCCAGAGACTTCGAGAACCTGGTTTAAGCAAGCGAGGCAGTCACGCCGCAGAGAAAAGAGCTAAAAAATAAAAACTAATTTAGGACTCGTTAAACTCATTTGATTCAACGATATGCTTTAGGAGGAAAGCTCAAAAAAACATTTTCGCCGTTCTATATTTTTTTTTTTTCTGTAGAGCTCTCGACTTCTGCAGGATAGAGCTAAAATGCGTGTATATTTTGTCGTTCGTATGAAGACGGAAAAGCGAAACGACAATTAAAAATGTATTACGTGCGATAGTGTTATTTAAATAAAATATCTTCTTGAGCACGTAAGATAAACGTATAAAGCCGCCTATAAAGAAAGCATAGGGGTTACTATCTAATTATGGACTTAATCTGCACGCTCTAAATGTACGTCAAACTGAATACCATAGGTGCGGCCTTACTGCGCATTCGCTGTTTTCGAAGAACGTTTTAATAGCATGCGCGAGAATTTTCCATACTTTCGATGCAGGATAAGGTAGTGAAAGTTGCCAGACACAAAGTCGGCGGAACCCATATCACGATAACTGTCGATGGTACTGCGTTCAGCATTGAATCGACATAGCGATACAACGGATTGCCACCTTCTAAGAGAGTTATACAGGAGGCGTGTACTACAGAGGGGCTTCTCTTTCGCGTCCTCCTTACTGTGACATGACTGCCTCGCTAATCAGGAGATCGCGAGAGGCAGCGCGTGGGTGGCTCGTGGGCGCGATTCACAGCAGTCGCCGCAGGTAGACCTCCGCTCATGCAGCGCTTTGTTTCCATTCTACTACGCTGGCGCCATCTCGTAGCCGTCGTTTCCGCACAGCCCGTCTTGCGCGCTACTACGCTTTGCTTCTCACGCTTTCGCCTATACCCTCACCCTACGCTTTCCTCCTCGCGCTGACTTCGCTATCACCATCTTTCATCTGCCGCTTCACTACGCGTTCTCCGTCATCCTTCGATCTGCTCGTTCACTCGGTTTCGAGGTACGACGCCGGCGCAGCAGCGCACAGCTAACAGCCGCGCTCTAAAACAGCTAAACAGCTAGCCTAGCCCGACAGCTCCCTGAAAGTCTGTGAAGTACCCCATGAACGCTAATCACATTAATACAAAGGAAACGTTCATTGGACCCTTGTATTCGTGGTTTAAGAAAATAATAACGCTGAAACTAGTGCAATTATTATATACAAATTATATTTTGAATGTGTGGTTTTGCGCGTTTTGCCCCGACCCCATGGGCAATGTGGGACAGGTCGAGGGAGCAAGATGACAACAACAAAAAAATAACACGATTCCCTACTGGCGAACAAGACATTTGTGGTAGGGCGCGTGGGCCACCAAGGAGATTTCATGGGCCCACTTACGGCAACTTCTCTGGTGAATCCACACAAAATCAAGGGCTGTATTGCTGCATCTATTCTTGGGAACCAAACACTGGGCCCGTTCCCTTTCGTACTATTCGCGTGACTTGCAAAAC
Organism: Dermacentor andersoni; assembly: GCF_023375885.2. Classification (NCBI taxonomy): domain Eukaryota; kingdom Metazoa; phylum Arthropoda; class Arachnida; order Ixodida; family Ixodidae; genus Dermacentor; species Dermacentor andersoni. Next base: position 54,053,723 of record NC_092823.1, read on the forward strand.
ACTTCTTCCTGACTTGCTCGTGCGCTCACTGAACGCTGCTTTCATTTATGTTCTTTACGGTTTCTTCATTTTGGGCAGGACTGCCAGACTTCTAGCAGTCTTTTCCTCCTACTTGGCCTTCCGAATAGATGATGTGAGAATAATGCTCAGCTCTGCATTCTTCTCCCGTAGTTTTTCTTTCTCTTGGTACTGGAAGCATTTAAGGTTTTATCACTTTGAATACACTCGTCATTGTCCAGCGGGTTTTCACGAATGCCTTTGCAGAGTATGTTTCGGCACACCGAAAACTCTAGGCGAAGCTCGCATAAACTCGCTCCGCTCATGAAGGGCTTCAGTTGCACGTTAAGTGTAACTTGAAACTAATGCAGGACTAACAGTCTTTTTATTGTACGCACGCACTATCCAAGACAAAATCGAGTAAATTGCGTAGACAGGTAAGATACAATGTCCTCCGTAAAAATTATAATGAGGATGGTTAGTGCGTTATGCTCCCTCCCATAGAATAATAATCAAATAACTTTCTGCACTGAATGTTCACACGTGCCATGCTCAAATTTCGGTAAAGTGTAGCAAGTACAGGGAAGAAATATAAAAGGAAATTTCCCTAATGAAGAACAGTGCCAGGACTGCAGGGTACAGTGCCATACAATTCTGTGCAGTGTACGCGAGCTTCAGCTCAACTCTACTGCGGGCGCTGCCTGGCACCGGCTGTTCGCACCGAGATCGCGCGTCTAGGAGCACGTGCAGCGTGATAGACATTGCTGAACTGCTTTTGACGAGTGGCAACGTTGATAAGCGCCTTCATTTTGCCTATGCATGCACTCAGCCTTATGGCGCTCGTGGTCTCGCTGCACCTCGATGCGACAGATTGACGTGTATGGGCTGATAACGCTCTGCCGATCCTTTCGCAAAAAAAAAAAGAAATGGTGCACGCTGTAAGAGTGTTCGAGATGCCGTTCCTCTTCTGCTGCCAGTCGACGAGCCATGGCGAAACTGGAAATTCAGCAGTAAGGTTTTTGGTGTTCGTACAGCTGCTTACCAATTGCACGCGTGATATATGCATTTTATCGGCTGATGGCATTATCTGAGATGAGTGCAAAAAGCGGTGTTTATCCCATACCAAGTTATCTGAGGCTCCACGCGGGTTATCAGCCCATGCATGTGGTTGCATGCCCAGCGACGCGGTGATAAATAGCCACTAGGCTGCGCACACACCCTGAAAGTCAAAAGTATTTACCGAAATCCCGCTTGTTTAAGGCAACACGCGTGCCACTGTCCATCACTTAGGCCGCGCACGCGCCTTGGCAGTGTGTCTCGGACACCCAGCAACCACCACAGGTGGCGCCCCGCACAGTACGGCAGACACGATGAATGAGAACCTTCAGAAATCCCAATACAGCCAATCAAGCAGCTCGATCCGAAGAGCAAGGCACCGCTGAGTGATGCCACTGAGATATGGGATAAACCGCACGAGATATTCGCGGTTGGGTGGCGTGAATAGTTGCGAAAAGTTGTGGAATATCACCGAGGACTGAAGCAAAGGTACCCTCTGTCTCGATTGTTGTTCACGCTTTATGTTAATGGCATAGAAAGACGACAGAATGCAATGAATTTTTATTATAGGGTTTTAAGTGCGTAGTGAGGGACTCCAGATTAATCAAAGAGCATGTTTTTTCTTTTTTTTTTTTGCATTTCGCCCCTATGGAAATGCGGCCGCCAAGGCCGGGATTTGATCCCGTGTCCGCGGGCTTATCAGCGCGACACCGAACCCCCTAAGCAACCACGGCTCGTGCAGTAAACTATGTTTTGATCTGTCTTACATCTGTAATAATTAAGCAAAAGGTACAAAGGAAGCTCCCTGGGCTAGGTTGTACGCGGACGACATATTGCTATTCACTAGCGGACAATGCAAGGGATCTACAGAGACTTGAGGATATAAGTGGCAGTGCCGCGACGAATGTAGGTCTTAAGTCAAGGACAGTGAAATGGGGAATGATGACCTTTAATGAAGAGACAAGTGGTGACGGGATATCAATTCAACAGGAAGCCATACCTATTGTCAAGCAATATATATAAGTGCGTGTATACATACACGAAGGTAAAACCGTCTCAAGCGTCCTCCAAGATAAATTAAAAAATGAGAGGGCAACGGAATACAGCAATAACGAAACATAGAGCAATTTGAGCCTACACTAAATGCCAGGTGGTGCGAGGAATTTAGAAAAGTGTAATGTGGCAGCACTAACGTTAGCAAATCAAATTCTGTGCTATGAATAAAAAATTAGTTCGGGATGGGAGATTAACCATATACCGACAGGCTTTGGGGCTGCGCAGTAAAACCAGAAATGAGTCAGCGTAAGGTGACATGGCTTGGGATTCTTTTGAAGCTACGGAAGTGCAGACCAAGTTTTATTTTGAATAAAGAATAAAGATCAAGATGAAAAGAAATTGGCGTTTAAAGCGCACAAATTTTTGCGCCTGAATAGCGTGGATACAGAATGGAGGAAGAGGTCAAGAAAGTTGGCAACCACGTTAGCGCTATTGAAAGTGCAAACATGACCTACATGACACGCATGTCATGGCATTCATGTCATGACCTATCCCTTATGTTCGTCATACACTGTTGTCATAAAATGATAGTTTTGGTACCCACCAAGTTAACGAAGCGACCACAAGAACAACAAGACGTAGGGGGCTGTTTCATGACCTATCGCTTCTGTTCGTCATACACTGTTGTCATAAAATGCCAATTTTGGTACCCGCCATGTTAATGAAACGACCATGAGAGCACCAAGACGTGGGCGTCTGTTTCGTGACCTACGTGACAAGCATGTCATGATATTCATATCATGACCTATCACTAATGTTTGTCACACAGTGTTCTGATACAATGCCAATTGTGGTGCCTACCAAGTTAACGAAACAACCATGAGAGCACCAAGACGTAGGCGGCCACATAGATAGATACTGTTGAAGGGGCAATGGTTCGCCAAGAAATGCTTCGCATTTAAAAGCAGGAGGGCCATGGATTGCGAGAAGGTGAGGCGAGACCTGTATTTTATTTCAACTTTCTTAAAGCAAAAGAGGATCTGCCGCTATTCCCCACCAGAATGGTTGGTAGCGCCATCAACTAGCCGAGATGTGTCACGCTTCTAACCAATTTAACAATCAGCTACTGGCCACAACCAAATCTGCCGTTGACATGTAGCCACTGACACCAACCTCGAATGCGAACACTGCCTCCCTGAGACACATGCAGCGTCAGAAATCTTAAGACAGGTTTTCACGGGAAGGAAACCATGATCCAATAAAACATGTCTACCAATCTAACGCTTCGGCAAAGGGACGTTTCTTCATCGAGGTCCTGACGATTACTGTTGATCAAATGCAGCCGTAGAATTATCTGAAAAAGTTCAACTGACGAATGCATCTTAAAGCGATTGCTAAATAGCTAGCGTGGGCGCCGACTTATTGCCGTGTTTACGTCTTTGCAACGTCATTCTCGGTAAACTGATCTATTCCCCAGTTAAGACATTACTTCAGACTTCAAACGAAATTCAAGCAATGCATGTCGAACGAGTCATTCTTTAGTTGGTGAAGACGAAATAGTGTAGCTGTGCCGTCGCGCAATCATTGTCGTATAATTGTATGTCGAGTAATTCATGCCCTGTAAATGAAACGACACTGATTGCAAGTTGGTATCCATTCGGTAAAAATTGAGGCTTTAAATTAAAATTAATTAAAATTCATTTATGGGGCTTTACTTGCCGAAACCACGATCTGATTATGAGGCACACCGTAGTGGAGGACTCCGGAAATTTGGACTACCTGGGTAGCAGCCAAAATTCTTTAACGTGCACCTAAATCTAAGTATAAAGGTGTTTTCGCATTTTGCCCCCATCAAAATGCGGCCGCAATGGCCGGGATTCGTTCCCGCGACCTCATTCTCAGCAGCCCAACACCATAGCCACTGAGCAACCACGGCGGGTAAAAATTGAGGCTTTAAAATGCTTTACAATATATGAACGTTACTCAAATGGACAGGAGAAAAGTAATTATAAAGCAGGCCATGCCCGAAGCTTACTACCGTAGAACAATTATTAGTTTCTCGAGCACATGAAAAATAAAAGTTATCCAAACAACTGAGGTGTAAACAACAAAATCTAAAGCGAACTTGAATTTCAATTCTGCGATTTTATTAAAATTCAAGTGTCATATGTCACACATTTACAGCTTTTTCTATGTCATTTTCCCTGTGTTACCACTTCTGTGGCCTTAGACATTCAAGCAATATCTGTATTCTCGTTGTGACGTGCGTTTGTTCTTCGTATTATACTTGTGCCAATTCTATAAAGCTTGCATTCTTTAAGCATGGCTTGTCATTTTTATTTTATGCGAAACAAAACAGACGCAATATCCAAACTCATCGTTTTATGCAGTAGCTTTCCTGGATACTTTTATTTTAATCACTCCTACCGTCACCATAGGTCGAAAGAAACAAGATGAAAATTCAAGTTGGAGTTCAACCTCATACGAGCTATTCTTCAAGGGCATATTCATAGCAGACACACCCAAGACAAAAAAAAATCGATAGTGAAGCTGTATTCATTCTCATTTCTACGTGCCCATGAGGTGGAAAAAAAAATCTCCGAAACGACAATCAAGCGTGCACAAGTTATCTGCACTGTAAAGCGACCCAGTAAGCATGAACACCAGACTAAAGTTTGAACTAAAATCTTAGCCAGAACTATTAAAGCGATCAAGCTGCAGCGCTACGAGATCTGTTTCGTGGGCAATAGACGTCAACCGCTGTCGATCTTCGGCGCGAATGCCAAGAGTTTCCAGCCATCCCAGCCATGCACGAACAAACGAGGACAGCAAATGTCACGAGCCTCGCTTCCAATCTCGGAAATGTTACATGTTTTGTCGAATGCATTTGAGATCACGACCAAAGAGAAAGAAATGTGCATACTTTACTAACTTTGTCTCTCCGAAGTGTATAACAGCGCTCAATCCGCGAGACAGTCGCATAGAATGTCGAGGATTTGTGGATACCAATGTCTCTGCCCGACTTGAATACATTGAAGCGAGAAACCAGCGCTGAGAGAGGCGCCACAACTTTCGTGATCCAATATTGAGCTTAAGAAAAACTACAGCCATGGTTTGACCATGTCTCGGCTCAAAGAAAGGACTGAAATGTCGGAATATATTCACAAAACGTGGACAAAGCGCCGAACGTAGACTTCAATTACGACTCTAGACAAAGCAAACTAATTGCAACGAGCAAAAAGAGTACCGGCTGAAAGTCAGAGGTCAAAACGAAATTTGGAAGCATTTGGTATGAGCGAAAAATATATAGCAAAGTTAGAAGACACAATGTTCAGAGAAGGAGGCCAAAAAACCTACTTGCTGCACAGCAAACGTCTGCAAGAAGAAATCCTGAAAGTTCTCTTTCCGCGTACATGTGTCGTTTTTCTCCGGCAGTCGTTTTAATGCGAAGCACTTCTTGCCCCCACACAAGGCCCTTTGCAGCAGGTAGAGGTAGGTAGACCTCTCCAGATATACAGACACTTTACTGATGGCACTTCGATGTTTTGCGATATCTTATCATTACTAAATAATAATATGCATTGAAACAGAAATTATTGAACTATATCAAGTTGTAGTGAGGATGACGTACCACAGCGGCACTAGTCAGGAAGCTAACTGTTTATTGGGCTAACTTCCATCCAGCAAGACAAGAAGCACTTAGCACATGCCTTCCAGAATATACAACATAGTCGCGCATGCAATCTGAATAAACTGGATTCGGCGACAGCATAGACAGCAAATAGAATCGGCGACAACAATCGGGAACGTTAAGATACATGCAAGAACGCCTTCCGCCAGCCTTTTACTTCGAATCTTGTTAGCAGGTGAAAAAAGCCATCACAGAAGAATGTATGCGCAAATACGCGTGTCAGTATAACAAAGGATGACGGACACGAAATTGTTGTTTTTTTAATACGAATCGAATACCAATAGTAAGTGTCAAATATCAAATCGAATCGAAAATATTATATGTTGCATTTTGCTTCCTCTCAGCTAAACGGCTCAGAACGTTGGCGCTGCGTTATATACGTCTACCCTAGGGCTGCAAGCGCCTTGAAAACTCACTGCCATGCATTATTATTAGCACTGCATAGCCCAGCCATCGGCCACACAACATGTGTATTTCAAGAATGTTTCACAAAGAAATCATGCACACCAACCAGTATGTGAAAGTAACTGCGCAGTGGTAAATGGAGTGAAATGAGTAACAAACGGAGTAAATGGAGTGAAAGTCTTGGCGTACTGCTTCAGGTTTATTATATTGCAAGATATCAAACAATCGGAAAAAACGGAGAAATCTACTTTTCCACAAACTCGGAAATGTAGTCAACAGTGGGCACCATGAGATAAACAAAGTGGAAAGTAGAGGTTTATGTCACCGCAAATAAACAAAACCTTACCTATAACTGTCCCTTAATTTCGCCACACCGCCGCACACCCTGCCTCGCAGTATCGCCCAAAAAAAAGAACAAGGATCAATCGCTTAGAAACACTGGCAATGAAGAGTAAACCCTTTTTGTTTATTACTGCATATATTTACCACAGGAACATTTATTTCTGCATAATTAGGTATCATGCCTGCACTGACAAGAGAAAGAAACTCTCTCAGTGAGAAACAATCAGTCCTACACACAAGGTTACTAGTGGTCATTAAAAACTGCCCGAAGAGTTTCTCAGTATCTTTAGAGCCTGGTTGACAACAAGAATAAATGGCGGCTATGTGGGATAGAGGTTTACAAATACGCTAAATAAATGATTCCAGAAAAGAAAGACGTTGTGGTAAAAGAAAAGAGCTGCTGAAAAACCTCTGTGCCATAAAAACATGTAAAACGGCCAGTTGAAAGAAAATGATCTCGGGTTGCAGCGTAAAGATCAATATGCTACAGAACTAGACTGTTAAAAACTACAAATGACAGACTACAAGCAATACTCACCGGCGGTCATGTAGGCTTCCACCGCGACATCCAAAATAAAGTTTGCATTAACCATCTCGTTCCTTCATTTTCTTCGCAGACTTTCGTCGTTGCTTCACTTCTTATAATTTGCGATAATTTGTTTAGCAGATGGAGCACGGTAACCAGTCTTTAACAGTCGGTTGTTTCGAAATATTTAGTTCGTTTAAATTACTCTAGGATACGGGGTACTTCCTTTTCGACCACTAAATATTATTTGGTGTGTAATATTCATTTTGTATTTGAAACTTCGAATATTCGGCCCCATATACTGCATATTCATAAAAGATCGTCGCCTTTTTGTAAGAATTATTCCGCACGATATAGTTCACATCTCTGCGAAAAGTTCAAAGCGCCCTCACGTAATCAGAAATTTGTTTCCTCAAAATATGGATTAAATCATTACATCCCACAATAATGTAAAATACCATCACTTTTTTCCGCAGCAGTGGAAATGGGCGAGAGGACACCTGGTATAATGAGACGCCAAAACCCGATTCTTCTATTCCCACATTCTGTGGATTCTGCATATTTTTTCCTTGTGTAAGTTATTCCCTTACGTGTCGCGTTATTCATTCCCTGCACTTTGATATTGTGATTTTATTACGTGAAGAGTTCCATGTTTCAGTTTCTGTGTATTATTCTTTAACTGCAATGAATACCAGATAGTTGCAGACGAGGGTCCCAAAGCCAAAGACTGCAACGGGAGCCTCGGTTAATAATAACAATGGAGAGACGCACGAAAGATGAGCACGCTAAGTAAAACAAACAAACACAATCGAGAGAACTACAACATAGAAAATTAAATAAACGAAAATAATTGTCAGTATACAAGCATATAGTACATACAAATGGCAAATGTGGTGTAATGAATGATGTAAACTTACTTATACATCTAAAAAAGCTTAAGGGCATGACTGAATGTATGAAAGATGAAGATTTCACGCTGACGGGTAAACCATTCCACAGTTTTATAGCAGTGAATGATGATGTCGCTTTTCCAAAGTTAGCATGAACCATAGGCAGCAGAAAATTGGAGTTACGAGCAAACCTGATAAGATTATTAGTGATGAGGTACCTGGAATCAATGAATTCGTATTAAAGCTATTTAGTAAGTACTTTGTAGAACATTACTATTATATGATAGTTGAACGAGTTTGTTACAATAAGGATGTCATTTTCCCGAAGTAATAGAGTAGCCCCCGTGAAAAAGCCGCTGTTAGCGATAATGCGTATTCCTTGGCTTTGTAAGTGCTGAATAGACGAGATATGACAATAATGCGTGTTTTCCCAGGAAACAATGCCGTAATTAATGTGACTGTGAATTAAAGCTTCTAATGTGACTGTGATTCAGCTTTAATGCTAGTTTCAATTCACCGTATACTGTATGACTGTTTTGTCTTTCAACGGGGCGTATGGCTTAAGGACCTCTATCCCCACATTCATTGAGAGCAGGCAGTTCTGGAATGCAAAGCGTTACAGTCGTCGCAATAGAAGGTGGTCAAAGCGCTACTGATGTTTCTAATCTCATCTGCTAGATTAGAATAACTCTGATACTGTGATCTTTGTTTTGTTTTTTGTACTTCGTGGATCTGCTTTCCTCGCTTCGCTTCTTTGTCACGCCTGTCCCTCTCCCCTTACCGCTCGCCCAGACGGGGGTAGCAGACAACGTGTCTCTCTTCTGTTTACCCCGCCTGTTTTAGCCATGTCCTTTATCTCACTATGTCCTTTTATCACTATATTGCCTCGCTATGTCGGCGACATTTTGGCCAAATATATTTGTACTGAGTATTACTTAACTATCAATCATTTTCATGACTTGCGTTGCTTCTTTTAGAACTCACATTTTGGCCCGACGTTTTCTCTTTTTTTTTCTGTTAATCGTCCCGTACCCATATCGCGTTTTTTGAAATGATCGTCACATTTATGAATTTGTCTGCATTCGCATTCTTTTTGAACCTTGAGAACGAGCATATAAAAAGATTGTGAGCCACGCATAAGAACGTAGCTTTATTTGTCGGCTAAACGGCATTGTGGTTGTTTATTAGCGTTAAAAGCTCATTACGAGCAATAGAAAAGGACCGCTTTGGTACGTTTTCTTTCTTTTTTTTTCTTTTGATTCCCTCGATATCAGTTCTAAACAACACTTCCAAGTGTCTGCCTTAATGCGTTAACCTTCCCAGATTTTGCCGTTTGTTACGTTAAAACTTCAATGTCACTGAAGTTTACGTCGTGCTTTGGCATCTGATGCCAGCGTTGAAACTACTTACATGCGTGTGATTTGCGGTGCATTCTGTGCAGAGTTTATTTCGTTGTTTTATTAAGTGTTGTTGCTGTCTAGTTCGTTCTTTTTCTTTCCTGAGTAGTGTTCGGGGGTTCAGGATAACCGGCCCTAAATAGGCATACTTTGCCATTTTTAGTCACTTAATAATAAATAATACATAATAAAAGCCCGCCTCCTACAGATAAGGAAGCTTCTAGTACGGTTCATTTCTGTTACTAGAACTTAAATATTTTTTTAAGCGAATAGCTTTTTTTATTATTTTCCCTCTTTTGCCCGTTTTTGCGGTTGCTTAGTCGTAGGTGGTAGGACCTTCGCTAAGGCGCCGGTGCAAGGGTCACGTGCTCTCGATCAACCGAGTTTCGGGGCACTTTAGTCGCCCAACACCAAATTTATATTCTTGCCAAACACACGTGTCATTACGCGTGAGATTTGATGTGTCTTAAGGTTTAGATGATCGCTCAGCAACAAAACTGTTCCTTTCTTCGTTCGTTGATTTGGGCTATTCACTTACATGGACATTCTCGGTGGCTTCTGCCTGTCCTTTTTCTCTTTTATAAGCTATCTTTTACACGAAACCGTACCAAACGTTGACTGCGTGAAGTGCGCAGTGATTTTTTTCTTTTATTCATTGTTTTATATATGAAAACGCGAACAGTGCTAGAGAAAACGTAGTGTCCGAGATAGTAGCGTCATGCACGGAGTACTCAGAGTTCATATTTCACAAAACAGGTTGCAACACATAGTTTCGTCCAAATGATTACGCTTTGAGTACTGGCAAAGTTCAGCTGTGCATTTGCAACAGGCATCCTAATGTCAATAATTTAATCAGTAATTCGCGAGATATTAGTTATGATCCATTCGCGATTGCCGTGCAAATTTTGATGTTCCCTATTGCAGAAAAGCTGAGTCAACAGGAACTATCATTGTCTCGAATCGCCTATGGTTAGTAACGAGTGACAGTCGTCGGGGAAGCGCGAGACATAAACCTTTTTCTTGGATTTGCGATGCAGAAGAATACGTGAAGGAGGCCGGACTGCACGTCTCGTGGCAAGCGATAGAAAATGTACTTTGCTGGTGTGCTAAAGCGTCTAGCGAGTGAATGGTGTGGATAATTGGCCTCTCGCCAGCGCCCTTTGATCTACGCCGCCGTTCTTTGATCTACGGCTGTACCGAAAACGCCTCCTTGTGTGCATCAAGAGCGGCACAAATCTCCGGCAAATCAGATTAACGTCTTCCGTGCAAGCGTCCTTAGTCACGTAATTGTGGTAGGCGATTTTTTTTCTCTATCCGAGAGGCACTTTTACAGATGTAGAGTGGGAACGACAGCAATTTCGCCATGTGAGAATTGGAGTGTGCCGACTTTTGTATAGGCATAAAACGACATTAAACCCTGAACTGGAAAACGAATGTGTAAATTCAAAGTTTCCACATACAGGCCCATGGAACGAAAAGAAACCTGATGGAATCTACACGAAGCAAAGCTTTCCTGTGGCGGTTAATTAAATAATATGAAACAAACTGAGGTGCATATAGCCGTCTTCACTGCAACGCCATCTAATATGTGTTCTCTCGGGGGATGTTGATGTTTATCACCGGCAATGGGCCACAAATTTGAAGTAAAGCAATTTCTCTGTTTGTGCAATACATTGTTACCCGCCGTAGGGGCGCAATTGCTAGTGTTGTGATCACGAAGTCGCACCTTCGGTTCCCGTCCGCTGCAGCGACACTTCAATGCGATAATATCTTTAAAAATGGTCGTGTACTTCGATGTAGATGCGATTTATAGAAGCCCAGGTGGTAAAAACCACACAAATTGCATAGAATTATCAGAGAGTAACCGAGATGCTAATGTCTGCGGGGGCCAGCAAGGTGGGTAAATCAACCATCATGGGAATGACGGTTACTACGTGCATTTGTCTAAACTTCGTCCTTCTGGCTCTAAACCGCTTCGTGAATTTACAACCTAATCACTGTCGGAATCGACGTTATGCGAAGCACTTTCTGTAGGTACTGCCTGTCTATTCAGTATTGTTTTGGGGTTCCGCAAACCGCCACCAGATGAACCAACGTGCATGTGTAAGTTGAGCAGTTATGCGTGTGCGCCGCAATCGCATACGAATCTGTGAAGACAGCAGCACGAAGACGATCGTACGGCAGCACAGGCACATCTACGCGGGCCGTTCGACGCAAGCTTACGGGATGACGATTGGTGGCTTCTGCAGAGGCAGCGGGAGAGCTTAAGCGAGTGAAACACGGACTGTGACATCATCAGCTACTGCGTGTTATACAACCGCACACGTGCCTACGGCTATGTCACGTCGTTAAAATGACGATGGCATTTGAACTCCGGCGAAGAAATGTTGAAACAATGATTAAAATTTGGCGACAAGGAAATTGGTACAACGTCGCATCTCCTTGGTAGCGTAAGCTGCTACGAGGAAAAGTGCTTAGGAAAGTGGCTAGGTCCCGGAGATGGCCCAGTTTAACGCGGCGCCTCAAAGCGTGAGCTGTCACAAACGAAGAAGGCGAGGGAGGAAGTGGCACATGGAGAACGCACCAATTGTTTCAAAGAGCTGGCTGCCTTTGTAACTGAGATAACTATGCGCACGCTTATCGGTGTTTTTCTGATTCTTTCAAACATTCATTGGACTGTGTAGCACGTATGCGTTTTTTTTTTTTTTAGTATGTCTCTAAATATAATATAAATCATTTCTGGTCTCTCGTTGTTGTTTTTTTATCAAAGCGAGGCGAGACAGGTAACTTCCTACCGGAGAGTGCAAGAATGAGGCAAAGAATGGTTCGCATTAAAATTGATCGACGGCAGGATTCGGACGCATGACCGGAGCACAGAAGCCCGTTACTGAAACTATTACGCCAGGGATGCGTATAGAAAAAGAAGCGAGGCGTGCAGACAGGACACAAGAGTAGAGAAGTGGACAACACGAACGCACAACACACTCGGCGTTCGTGTTGTCCACTTCTCTACTCTTGTGTCCTGTCTGCACGCCTCACTTCTCTTTTGCATAATGAATCATTGCCAACTAGCTCAGCTTTCTGTCGTTCTAAGCTTAATGCGTATAGAAGTGGGGCCACAGTAATTAACAGTGATTAAGCGTTTCCACAGAGTCTTTTCGCCTTGTGTATATCTAAAAATGAGTAGATTGCTTGTATACGTAGGTCAGTCAAGGCAGATAAAACGTGATAAACAAAGCCACAAGGACGTCTGAAGCCACAGGCAAGAAGATCAGACAAATCTATGTACTAGCCACCATTACCACAGTGGCAGAACGATCCCTGTGCCAGAATGCCCTCTAGTAATTATTGTATGAAATTCTATGGTCAAAACTATTCCGCAGCCCTCCAGTAGAGCGTCTCTAGTAACCCCACACTGTCACTTTCGAACATCTATCCACACGAATCGTTTATTACACCGCTCACAAACTATGCGCCTCGACACAGTGACGTCACGCGACTGAAGGAGACGTTCGTCCAGGAAAGAATGGCCAGGAGAAGTGTACGCAGGGTGAAGCACGACGCTAAGGAGCGAGCAGTGGTGAAGTCGACTATTCTTGCGTTTCATTCCTCCGGTCTGTCTCCTCATTAAATGATAACTGGAATCCGCTCGCGCGTTCTTGCGCTTACTACGCAGTGTGACGTACGCCTCAATCTTCTCAAACAGCTACACGTCGTTCGATTGCGCCCTAATGGTTAAAGCAAACGGCTACTGCAATAAGTGACCAACGTTCGGCTCCACCATCTGGCTCGAAATTACCTTTATTTTCTCTCCGTGAGCAGTTCGGCAGAACCGCGGAGCCAGCAGCCAGCAGTAGCAGCCGTGGTCAGCTTAGGTATGTTGTAGGGTTGTCAAAGAAATATTCGCTTTCAAAAGTAACAGTTTGTGCTTTAAGGCTGCAATGATTGCCTGGCTTCAGGCTTTGCAAATTCGTTTGAAATGCTTTCTTTTTTTCTTCGCTTTGGTGCCAACACTTGAGTATATATGGGGATGATATCACCCTCTGGGTTAACCGGGGAAGTGATTCAGCCGTCGAAAGCCTGCTCCAGGCCGCCACCGACATCATAGTCGATTACGCGGCCGAGAGAGGCCTAGCATGCTCTCCGCAGAAATCAGAATTGTTTATATACAATCCGAAACACTTAAGGTGCAAGGCACCGTCGGAGATCAAAATTAAAGTGGCAGGTAAGGAAGTACCAATAGTCGAGCAAATTAGAATCTTGGGCCTGATTCTCCAGTCACACGGCCACAGTGGCGAGACCCTCAAGAGGCTGCAGAATCACGCAATACAGACCCTGAGCCTAATTAGGTGGGTGGCCAGCGAAGGCCGAGGGTTAAAGGAGAAAATGTTTGGAACTAATACAGGCCTACATATTCAGCCGGGTGAGCTACGCAACGCCATATCTCGATTTGAAAGTGGTGGAAGGAGAAACGATTGATTCTCTAATGAGAAAATGCGTAAAAGAAGAGCTGGGACTGCCCATGTGCACATCCACAGAGAGACTGATGGCTCTAGGAGTGCACAACACACGGGCAGAACTGGCAGAAGTGGTGCGAACCTCTCAAATTGAGAGGCTTAGCACCACGAGGACAGGAAGAGCCATGTTGGCCAAAGTTGGAATAAATCCGGATAGAAGCCCCACCCAAGGAGGGGGAGAGAGAGCAAATGATAAATGAAAGGTAGGGAGGTTAACCAGGACTGAGCCCGGTTGGCTACCCTACACTGGGGAAAGGGAAACGGGGACGGAAAGATTAAAGAAAGAAGAGAAAGTCCACCGGGGATATCGTTCAGTCACTCAGTCCGGATCACAGACGCTGACTCAACCCTGTATCTTTCAAATATCGCAGCAGCGCTTTTGTGGCCTTCTGTAGCTGCGATATGCGAGGCCATGGTCCCAAAAGGTGCAAGTAGATAGGGAAGTGAGAAAAAATCTGATAATCCCCCCCCCCCCTGCCAAAAAAAAAATGCACCCGGAACATAGCAAAGACAGGAGGCATAAACGAGCCGAAGCATTAAAAATTAGATTCGGTAATATCTCGGAACATGAGGTGGCCTATGTAGACGCGGCGGGAGGTAGCGGCAGTTTTACGGTGGCAACGGCCGTCAGCGGCCGGGGTATTCCCGTGACCGCTGTCACTCTGCGCGGGCGCAACATAGAAGTTGCCGAGGAAATTGCGATCGCATTAGCTTGCGCTGGAACGGACGCAAAATTTGTGATCAGTGACAGAAAAACTGCCATACAAAATGTTAGCAAGGGAAGGATCTCGCCCTTAGCGGCCAGAATCCTTGGCCAGAGAAAGTTAGATAGAAAAATTCAAATAATTTGGACTCCGGCACACGAAGCCGTCCCCGGCAACGAGGCGGCCCCCAAGCTGGCTCACGATCTCTACCGCCAAGCCGCTATATACGGGGCCCCTCGATGACCGAGCGAGTGGAGAGCGCATGCTAAAATATGGGGAGATCACGCAACATTATAGATTGGCTCGTAGACTGCCATCCCCGCCAGACCCAAAATTAAACAACAGACAAGCAGTCGCGTGGAGACGACTACAAACTTATACGTATCGGCACCCGGTTATGGCGAACCACATGTTCCACGAGGCCAGGAGCGATAGGTGTAATCTTTATGGGGCGAGAGGGACCCTCGACCACATAATACGGGAATGTCCATACTCTCCCGGGGGAACGCACAAAATAGGTAGTAGAGACACCTGGGAGACCCTGCTGAGCAGCTCGGACTCTGAGCTCCAGCTCCGGCTCGTCCAACTGGCTGGAGAGGTTGCTGGGACCCAAGACCTCCCAGCCTGCATCTGAGGCGGCAGCACTCGCCCCCTGACCTGCGTGTCGGGGGGTGGGTATATCACCTTATCCGTTGGACAATGAAGTTTATTGTATCTTTCTATCGCTTTGGTGGCACTGTTCGCCGTAAAGTGAGGTGTGAGACGCAAAACAAATGATAGGGCTAATGATAACCTTCAATATTTGTGAATGAAAGAACTGAGCAGACGGAAACAGCGAAAGGAAGCTTTTTCTTCTTTTTTTAAGGAAAAGCAGAAATTTCAGCCGGCAGGGCTGAAACATCGTCCACCGCCAGACAAAGACTAAATGCTACAAAGCAAATACTCCAGCATTTTGGAAGGTTATAAGAAGAACAGGTGGGAATACCCGACACCACACTGCAAGCTTAAACAGAGAAGTCCAATGACGTTGAATGCTGCGCGAGTTGATTCATATCAGTGGGTGAAAGAAACTAGAGGAAAAAGCAAGAAGACAAAGTCCGCTATAGTTCTTTTTTGTGTTCGTGGTTTTCCGCGGGTGTCTTTCACCCACTAACCGTGAAGAACTCGTCATACTACGACTTCAGACGGGCAATCACCTCCACGGCACCCTACTAATCAAATCAAATCAAATCAATGAAATCTTTATTTCCAGCGACAGTTGGGGGTCCATTAGGCAAAAAGCGGTAATAACACCACTTGACAATGTGAAACTACACGCGATGTACCTCTCCACGTTTACGAAAGACTGGCCAATCCTGTAATACGCCTAAGACATTTCACCACATCATCTAGGAGTGCAAAAAGAATCCAGAGACAACGCCCATCCAAGCACCAACAGAAGACCAGTGGAAGGCAAAACTAACAAGTGCAAGACCTGAGGATCAGCTACGGCTGGTTAACCGCCCTAAGCTATCAGAACAGGGCCACGGCTACCTGGAATAGGGTGGGTGCCCACCTGCGGGCATCAGCATCTTGGTCTACGAAGCAATGTTTATTCACTCACTTCCTCCTATTTGCTCCCAGGCTTTGCAGTCTTTGCAGAGTAGGTCTCGGCATGTTCTTGTTCCATTTTATTTTTCTTCTCTTCCCTGCACACCCAAATATATTAATTATTCTTTTTTTTAATTTATCATTCCTAAATTTATTTATTTCGCTTTGCTTACTTCATTGGTTTAGTTTTATATGAAAGACGTTTCATCCCCAGCTCCTTCATTATTTTCGGCCTAATGGCGTGTAACGAGCAACAATACCACTAAGGCTTCTCTCCTCCCGCTTCTTTCGTCAATCGATATCGATTGGCATGACGTGGGCAACCGACGCGCTAAGCCGCTGCGACTGCGTAGGACGGAGGCATCACGCAAAGCGCACTGAACTTTGACCTCTGCCTTGCCTTGCTCTAGTGCGTCAATGCCACGTGACGGTTCGTTTTGTTTTCTTATTGCAGTTCAAAGGCGTCATCGCCCATTGCTACGTCGCAGTGCTCCTGTAAACCCGCAGAGATGGTGCGGTGTTGAAAGAATAACGCCAAAAAAGAGTGCGGCACTACGTCAAAGACGTCAACCTGCAATTATGTCGCAATTTCTCGCATTGTCGCAACACGTCGCAGTTTTAGAGGCCCACAATAATAGAAAGCAGGAACTAATCTGAAACAGCAGTCTCTATATTTGGGCACATCTGTTTTTTTTAAAGGTACAAGAATTTTAATACCTGTATAAAAAGAGATATTTGGAAGTATTCCAATGGAAAGGAGCACCAGATGCAGCAAAACACATGCCATCCGGCAGTCAAGGCCGATGCTCGAGGACACAAATTGCAAATATTTAATAAAGCTAATAATTGCTGTATAGAAAAGCAGTGGTAGTGTCCAATAGCCTGGCAAGGGAAGAATAATTCATAATCGTCAGTCAGCTTCAATATTCTATGCAGGATTACGTTACTCACAGGGGATCCCCGATCATGAGATGGAAATTTACAGAAGAGTAAGAATGGATTGGGAGTGCATACGGCAGGTAAATCCTGACTTGGGGCTAACCGCTCTCGTCGTTGAAGAAATAAAGAGTGTACAATCAGTGCAGTCTACCGGTGCTAGTATGTTGGGCAGAAACTTGGCTGTTAACAAAGAACCCCGAAAGAAAGTAGAGAACTGCCTAAATAGCTCTGGAACTAAAAATGTTAGGCGCAACGTAAAGAGACAGGAAGAGAGCGGTGTGTTTCAGAAAAGATTCTATTCCAGTACGACATTCTAGTTCTATTCTAGTTCTGTTCTAGTTGACATTAGGAGAAAAAAATGGAACTGGGCAGGCCAAGTGATGAGTAAGCCGAATAACCGGTGTGCCATTAGAGTTGCAGAATGGGTGCCAAGGGAAGAGAAGTGCAGTCGAGGAAGGCAGAAAACTAGGTGCGCTGACGAAATTACGAAAGCTGCAGGCGCAATTTGGAATCAGCCAGCACAAAACAGGGGAAATTGGAGATCTCTTGGAGAGGCCTTCGTCCTGCAGTGAACATAAAAATAAGCTGATGATAATGGTGAAGATGAAGGCAAAATAACGTCTGGCTACTTTCGTGATTTAAGATGGTACTCTCAACAGCATCTTTTTCTATGTGTACCATATCCTAATTTAAAATGGAGGCAAAAGGCATAGCGCGTCCGAAACAGGACAAAAGAAGAACGTAGACGACACACACGTTTGGAGCTAGCTTTCAACAAAGAGTACTTAAGGGGAAGCTTTAGGTCGGGGGGCTGCTATCTAAATACACGTAAAAGGAGAATTCCTTTTCTCGGCAACCACTGCACCAAACCGGACGAGGTTTGTTGAATTTAAAAGAAACCTTAAAATCTAGTGACTGCTCGTTTAGAATTTCTTATTTAGATCGTCAATTTCTTAATTAACAATTGGCAAAAATCGAACATCTTCACAAAACGAAACTATCATGTTTACAACTCTGTAACTCAGTAAGAAAAAACCATATCACAATTCTGTTAATTGCATCTGATAGTACATCTAAAGCAGACAAAATGTATATGTTACAAATGAATCTAAAAATTATGCAATATGGAAATGAAGCTTTTACAGAACCCTTGTACACAACGTAACTAATTCCCGTGAGATATAAATTAATATATCGAATTTCATGCTGTTTACAGAATTGCGAAACCTGTTCTTGATGCAGAGCTAATAATTTGTAAATTTCATGCTTCTACTTTTTCTGAAATCTCGAATTTCAAAAATCTCTTTTAGCAAAATGCGGGTCCTTAGTCGAAATTCGGCTTCCAGCACTCACTTGAATTTAACTTTCTCTCTCAAATGCAACAAATTTCATTAAAATCGGTCCAGGGGCTACCTCAGAAAAAACGTGTTTGAGTTTTACATGTACTTGAACAGGCCGCGTCGACGTTGGGCCCGTGCTAAAGCTTCCTCTTAATCTGGGATGACTACACATATGTACCCTTCTCACGCCTGCAAAAGAACACGTGCTCCACGTGCTCGGAGCAACCTAATAGTGTCTCTCGCGTCAGAATGGGAGTACGTGTTCTTTTGCAGGGGTGAGAAAGTTTATTATGTATACTGTGATCCCGAATACTGTTTGTTGAAAGTTAGCTCCAAACGTGTGTGTCGTCTACGTTCTTCTTTTTTTGTCCTATTTCCGATGCACTACGCCTTTTGCCTCGATCATGATATACCAACAAGCCCAACGTGTATGCTACCCACTTTAGAAACCACATAGACTCGGGCTTATGTATTATTTGCACTGTCTTTACTATCTGAGTCCTTTCGTGCATTTTTGCCGGCAGTTCAGGTTCGCATTAAGCTGAGCCTTCTGGCTTCCATCTCAACACCTTTCCTTGTTACGATCACTGTGATGGCTCTCAATTTTTAGGTCCCCATCTAGGCTTACTACCCACTTTTATGAAGTGCGAAATTGGAGGAATACCTAAATTAACGGGCTATGCAGAAAATGAGAGAAGCGACCCTTTCCCATTGGGAAAAGGGGCCCAACCCAGTGTTGTCGTTAATAACACTCCAAAAATTTAACAGGCCTACATTACTTGCGATGCTTGTCACAAACCGTTCAACTGATATACCTGACTTCAATGAGAGAGAAAGAAAAAATAAAGAAGGCAGAGATGCTAACAAACAATAAAATTGTTTCTTTGGCTACCCCCCCCTGGGGAAAGGGAAAAGGGGAATGCAAAGAAGGGAGAGAGAGCTAGGAATGCGGTGAAATGGGCGCGTGCGCGGACAGTACGACGTGGTCCAAGGCACTCGCACAAGCCAGCCATGTTCAGAGAGCCGAAGACTGTCTTCGCTGCCATCTGGCTCAAGCATCGGTGGGGACGATGTTCTAGTAGCGTCTGTGGAACATCCAGTTGAATGGACATCGGCTGCCTTTCTACGTCGAACTGAGAACAGTGACTCAATAGGTGGTAAGTGTTCTCCCCTCAGGGCCGCAGTCATCACATGCAGGACTACCAGCCTTTCCAGTTAGTGCTGAATGCGCTTTCATGAAGGCAACTCCCGACTACAACTGACCCAGAAGAGATGCTTTGCCTCGGTGCGGGCCGGCCGGAGGTCCGAGTCGCAGCGAAGTGCAGTCCCGTGTGGTCTTATATATTATGGGCAATATTCAACTCGGCTAGCGAGAGAGCGCGTGCGAGAAGGCGACAATGTCTCGCAGTGTCTGTCCTAGATGGTGACGCAGCAGTTTTCTTCGTGCGAAGTTCGTGCATCCTTGTCTGCGCCATCAGTTCCGGTGATACCGCAATGGCCTGCTATCCATTGAAAAGAAATCTCGCGGCCTTTTGCGTGATTCGCCGCGTGAGTTGGCCGTGTATTTTGCGTCGGAGAGACTGCATACATTGTAATGCTGTCATTATTGTTTCGCAGAAGACTGCCCATTTTTCAGCAATCTCTGTACCCATCCTATGAAGCGCACGCTTTGAGCAACGCACGGGCTGTACCTGTCTACTATTTCTTGTGACAAATTTGTTTTTATTTTGATCTGAAGCAGATTGTTTTATTCGTTCAGGTAGCGCTAAAAGGTGAAATTTCGTTCACGCTTATCTACAAAAATAGTCTTAACAAGTTTATCTTCGTTTAGGTACCACTGAGAGTTATGATCGAACACTGAGCCTGGCGGATGGCCGTCGCGTGACCTGTTTCAATTTACGCTCACAAAAGGACAGGGACGTGGACTAGTTGGTACGACATTATTTAGACAGTAGCGCAGAAGCACACGAACCGTGTGCTTTGCCGTCCGTGCGCTTCTGCGCTACTCTGTAAATAATATCACTCGCTTACAAATACAGAACTGACAGGCGCTGCGTTTAAAAAGAATAGATCCCTTTACTACTCAAGAGCAGAAAGCACGTTGTTTGGTTTCCATGATATAAGTAAAAACAATGCTGAGCTATACGAAATTCTCAGCGTTTCTAACCATATAATTTCCGGCTTCCACATTGCTTGTATAAGTAACCACGTATTTACTGCAACACATAGTATATCGTTTTCTTTTTTTCTTTTATCTAAGAGAATACGCTTTTTCATTTAGGTAGCATACATTCTCGTGAGTATAAGTTTCAAATAGTTATCCAATGATGAATTCAAATAGGTGACGTGAAAGAAGCGTATGATCGCACCACGGCGGATAACTTTCTTTTGCACTTGCTAAAGTGTTCGAGTTTTCGATTCCCTGTTTTGAGTGACCTTTCTCTTCTATGGGTCGTTCTCCCTAGGTTCGGTGCGAAGGTTTTGTTTTAGCTGGAAGGAGACAGGAGACGTTACGCTTACGTTTCGGAAATATTATTGCTCTTCGAGCTTTAACGGTTCACGCGAGCGTCGACATGAAGCCTTATGCTTCTTCGAGTTTTTGGTTGCACTATGTCTTGCTTCGGATCTCGCGTTCACGGGGCAGACACGATGCATTGCCGCAATACAAGCTGCTCAGCTGACAGTAACACCCGCTATTGAAATGTTCATGATATGGTAATTACTGTAAACTCGGTTCGAGTTCCATAACTCTTTCGCAGCAGCTGCCGGTGACGTCTGCTTTTGCAATACAACGCCGAGACGGGTGCCTTCTGCTGAAAGATTTACATTCGTGAAGCATTAGCATTCACTCAAAAATTCTCGTATTCTTTAGGTCGACCCGTGGTTTTCACCAGCACGCTTTGGAATGCGAGAGTGCTGCCTAGCCGGTGGTAAAAATAGGTACCATCTTCCCACAAATAAAACAACGCAGGTACAACCCAGCGACGTGGGTTCTGCGTGAGCGAAAACAACATAACCAACACGTCAGCGCAAAGGGTTAACGGAAACGGCCAAACAAACCCGACACATGTGAGTGTAGATCCATTGCAAATGTACCAAATCACGCAGTGATGCAACTGTGTTTGACGTACCAGCCGAGGGGCATATTTTTTGCTACCGATAGAAATATCTGTCGTGGCGTCTTTTTTACGGTAACGGCTTGTAAAATTAGAACCTCAAAAGAACGTCTTTAAAGACCCAGTAATAAGTGCCATTTAAATTGTAGAGTAGGAAGGATTTTCTTCGATCGTGGCCTTGTCGGCATAACTTCTTATTTGACCGCAGGAAATACAATTTTGTGTGATTGGTAGTCTTCTATAGTGCAGCCAACCATAAAAGAATTTCTGTTAGTCTAGGAGTTTGAGAACTTTATAAAATGGAATATGACTAAAGGCTAGAGGAAATTCTACAATATTAGGCCGGGCTTCACAGCCTTGTTTACTTATTGCGAAGCGAGAGCCTCATCCGCGTAGTTTTATTTAGAGCTATACTGTAGTTGCCGAGTGACAATGAAAAATTTTCTGCAGAGAGGACGATACTGCTTGTGCATTATAAACGCGCAACCACTTTTGATTTCCTTTCGTCCTGTAGCGTTGTTTGCACCTTGTGAGAAAAAAAAAATGCGTTTGAAGTATGGTCACTTACACCGCAGCATCACGTAAGCTCTCGCATAATGGCTGCACAATGTGAGTTCAGCCAAATATTTCAAGAACAATGTCTGCAATCGTTCGCCGAGATATGAAGGTAGGTTTCTCTTTGCCGGAGACATGTAGTGACAAACCATCCAACCAAATCTGGTTTTGCAGAAACGTAACAAGAGTTATAGACCTTCATTTCACGATACACGGATGGCGCCAGCGTAAAGGTGTTCATTAAAACAACGACTTCATGCACTGCGACGTGTTAGACTTGGAATCGCGTTCACATTAACGTTGCGGAAAGATGCCGTGAACGAGCCCTTCGATAGACCGAGCAATAGATGGTATCTGAGAGATGGCGTCCATGTTTCCAATTATCCGTTTGCATTCAGCGCATGTATAGAGCAAAAGCATAGCCTTCGAGATTCATTTGTGTTCCGGAGATATTCATCCCTGGGGCGTCAATTTGGCCACCAACTATTCTGTGCTGCAGGAGAGGGAGCGGAAGAAAGGTATATTACATGCGGTAGGTAACGCAGTAGCAATTTTGTACAAATAGCACCTAAATGCTAGTTATTTCAGCGCGCACTTCTGCTCTTACTGATAACAGAATTTCTCTTTTCGCAGTCTATGCTGCACTTTTACCGCTTTTGTCCGTGTTTAAACGTGAATACGCTACACCGTGAATGCAGACTTCGGGTTGGAGAAGTCTGCCCGAGTTCAACGTGATTATTTTCATGGTGGCAGAGGCCAAATATTTTGGGCTCACCTTCTGTCAAAACTCGTAATCATGCACTTTTAATATCGGCAACCTAAAACAAGAGGGTTAAGGCAGGTCGTGCAAACTGAAGTATACGGATCATCGCATCATTCCTACTTCCTGAATTTCTTCGCGGGCGTGTTACGAAATTTCCCGGGCGCAGAAATGACATTACCGCATAGATAAAAACGTGTTTCCCGCAGCCTTCCGTCTTTCCATCTCCCTTTGCCAAGGCGAACCGCACTTCCTCTTTTATTTTCTTTTTTTTTTTTTCAAAACTCGACTTTAGGCAGGAGCTTCGCTTATACAGCAGCCGCGACCTGGGCGACGTTGCCGTTCTCGCCCGCTTATTAATCTCGCTCGTTCTCTTACTTCCGGAACGAAGGAAGGAAGCAAGCTGCACGTGTCCACAAAAGGCGGAAGCGTCCACGAGCGTAATAATGGGCCGGATATTGCAGGGTGGCTGGCCAAACAAGGTTTACTTTTCTGATTTATTTTCTTTCGTGGCACGCAAACGCAAAGTAAGCGAGAACATGGTCACCGCAGACACGAGCCTGCAAATATTGCAGGGGAAGCGACTGGCGTCATCTCTCTCTCCCTCTCTCTCCCCCCTCTCTCTCTCTCTCTCTCTCTCTCTCTCTCTCCGTCCTCTCTTACCCTCGTCCAAGACGGCCCCACCCAAGTACCGCGTTTCACCGAGCTACATCCCGCAAAATATATACATCTAAGAGTTGCAATTTCTCATGGTGTGAACTGCCCATGGGGATGAAATGTACATGATTTGCATTTCGAAGGGCGTACAGTCGCGGTGGCCCAGTAACCATGGTGTTATGCTGCTGAGAACAAAGGTCGCGAGTTCGATGTCCGACCGAGGCCCCCGCATTTCGATTGGGGCGAAATGTAGTAACACTCGTGCACTTCGGATTTAAGTGTGCGTCAAGTCTAAATTAATTGCGAGCCCTCTTCTACGGCATCCCTATTAAACCTGTGTGCAGGTAACGGAGATTAAACGCCAGACAGACAGACAGACAACGAACTTTATTGAATCCTGAGGAGCTACTTTCGGGACCTCCTAACGGGAGGCCATTGTAGCCGCTGGCCGCGCCCACGTAAAGGACAGAACGCCGTGACGCTCCGCTCTTTCCTGGGCCACAATTTATTTTTTTACGTCATATCCACACGCCGCTTGAGAACAACTGGAACTGGCAGCTCTGCAACTTCGCATACTCGCAGCTGTCTATATGCAAGCCGCTGTTGCTGGCTTAATATTTAGCAGCAAGCTTTAGTTCGAGGGCTTGCATCTAAATAGATCGGAAAGAAGGAAATTGTTTTCTTTGCCATCCATTGCATCAACATTGAAGTGTCAGGTTTTCACCTCTGTACCTCTGTTATAAATGGCGATGTCGCTGTTCTATAGGCAACACCTATTTAGGCACCTAAAGCAGACGAAATTGAAGCATTATACACAGTTATTTAGTAAACCACAAATTTATTGAGCAGGTCACTCTGAGGCAACCTTACTTCAAATGTATAACAGGTTTTGTACCATAAAGAAAGACTAAAGGACCTCGATGCTGTCGATAGCAGACTTTTCGATGTTGAGGTCTGTCTTGATAAAAATACGGGGAAATGCTCTCAGCCGGAAGGTTGAGGAACTAAAGAACCGGTCCAGGTAAAATAACTTGATAATTATAGGGATTATAGAAGAAGGGCGAGAAACTGCAGATATTTTGATGAAAAGGAGAACGATGATGTGTTTAGTGGCATTTTGAAACTTAAGATAACTGCAGTTGAAAGAATACATCGCCTAGGTAAAGACTCAAGGTAGAGACCGTCCCATTATATATTAAGGGTGGCTGACTTTAGAGATAAATGAACAATTTTGCGTCATTCATCTATGCTTAAGGGAACGAATATAAGCGTCAGTGAGGACTATT
Source organism: Dermacentor andersoni (assembly GCF_023375885.2). Taxonomy (NCBI): domain Eukaryota; kingdom Metazoa; phylum Arthropoda; class Arachnida; order Ixodida; family Ixodidae; genus Dermacentor; species Dermacentor andersoni. The sequence goes on from NC_092823.1 coordinate 54,078,487, forward strand.
ACAAAATAATCGTCGAAATAACGAAAAGGCTATGGGCTTCTTCACAAGAGGAAAGGTCAAAAGGTGCCAAGTTTAAGCTTGTACGCGATAAAATCAAAGTCAACAGTGTTCTTTCTGCATGCAATGAACACGCGAAAGGGTGATACGAGTGTCATGCGCTCCCATAGAATGACTCTGCGTGAATTTGGAAGGCAAAAGCCGTAAGATATTTAATGTGAATGTAATAAGCATGCTAAATAAGTTCGAGGATATCGAATAACTGATTCTAGAACATGAATCGGGCATTATAATTATTACTGCGATATGGCTTCGTAAAGAAGGACGACGAAGTGTCCTGTGTGGAACGCTGCCTTCGTGTCTCTGAGAATTTAAAGATACTTTGTGGGTGACGCCACTCCCTTCACTACGGCGATGGACGTGGAGTCGCCTGGAGAGGTTCCTGGTCCCTCTACGTCAACATCGACCGCACCGAGAAAGCGGTCTAGTCGCCCGAGTGACACCTACAGCGAGGACACTGTGATCTACTCAGGGACCAGTGATGAAACCTCGGATGACAGCGACTTCGTGCCCGTAGCGAAGCACAAAGCAAAGAGAAGGCTCGTCAGGACGTCTTCCACAAGTAAGGCTACTGTGATCCCGACGCGAAAGCCATCAGACCTCACCATTTTATATGTGCCTGTGGGTGCTAGCGACAATCTAAAACGGATCAACCGCCAAGCCACATCTGTGGCATCTGAGGCACTTGTTCCGGGTCAGATCAAAGATATAAGGATCAACGGCCGTAAGAACATCCTCGCTATAGATGTCACAAACCGCAGCGCGCTAGACATTCTGAGCAACGTTAAGGTGCTGGATGGCATCAACGTACGCTGCTATAAACAAGACCATCATGACTCTACGGCCGGCGTCGTGTATGACGTAGATAATTCCATAAGCGATGCTGACCTGCATATACTCATCAAGCCGGCGACAGAGGGAATTGCCATATTGCAAGCCCGTCGCCTGGGAAACTCGCAGTGTGTCAAGTTAACTTTCAAAGGAGACAGCCTACCGTCCCACGTCAAGGTCGGTCACTTCCGACACATTGTACGGCCTTTTGTGCCAAAGCCGCTTCAGTGCAAGAAGTGTCAAAGGATAGGGCACGTTAGTGCGGTTTGCACAAACGCTGCTGTATGCTCACGGTGCTCTGGGTGGCACAGCTCCGACGCCTGTCGTGCAGAAAACCAAAAGTGCGCAAATTGTCAGGGCTCTCACGATGCAACTTCGAAGAATTGCCCACATGTGAAAAATGAAGCGAAAGTCTTGAGGCAAATGGTCAGGGATGGTTCCTCGCACAGGGAGGCTGCCACTAAGGTGCGTCGTCGACGTTCGCGTCGCCGGAGATCTAGGAAACCCACCGACCGCAGCAAAGTCATCGTTTATATCAGATGCGATTTCATATATGTTTTACACCCAGTGGCACCTGATGACGACAATCAGTATGTGTGTTTGACTATAAAATGCAAGAACGTCGCACTCATGCTCATAGGTGCCTACATTTCACCTAATAGTCGATTTGACAACGCACGACTAGGTGCAATTTTAACAGCGACACCTGGACCATGGGTTATTACCGGCGACTTCAATGCGCATCATCCGCTATGGGGAAGCTTAAAGATGGACTGTCGAGCCAGACGTGTACTATCCTTCGCGTCGGACCATGAGCTCTGCTGCCTAAATGATGGCAGTCCCACTTTTCTGAGGGGATTGACATACAGCAGCTGCCTGGACTTGACATTTGTTTCCAGATGCCTCAGTGCCAGTGTGAAATGGTTCACGGACAACGAAACGCATGGTAGTGACCACGTTCCAACATATGTTAAAATCGACGGCATACGCAAGTCACACTCTTCTACAGTTCTTCATCACATCGACTGGCCTAAATACACATTGCTCATGGAGAAGAATTGCCAAGAGATCCAGGACTGCCTGCCTGGCAACATCGAGAAGATAATTAACGCCGCTGCTCAAGAAGCCACAAGATATTTCAGGCCTATTACTAAATTTTCTCAATTCGAAGCAGAATTGGAGCGGCTCCGAGCAATCCGCCGTCGCGCGGAAAGAAGGTAGAGGCGCACCAAGTCCATCTACGACCTCAGGGAGGCGAGACGCATACAGAAGAAGATCCAGCGTCGGATCAACTCCCTGCAGTCTCTAAGATGGAAAACCTTCTGTGATACCCTTGATCCGCATAAACCCCTGTCACATATATGGAGAACAGTGCGTGGTCTTCGAACATCACCGCAACAACGCCACCCCTTCAAATGCCTGGCTCTCTACCAAGGTCGCAGAGAGATCGACGTAGCGGAGGACTTCTGTTTCAAGGTTGCTGGTTTACCGCCATCGTTCGCTATACGTGATCCCCGTGATGTTCCAATCTCGCGGGATTCTCGTATGGACAATCTGTTTTCCATCGTGGAGTTGCAGGCGGCGTTGGCAGCGTGCAGACGTTCCTCATCGCCTGGGCCTGACGGGGTGACATACGCAGCTCTTGGAAACCTCGGTTACACAGCCCGGTATGCACTTCTAGATGTGTACAATAATTCATGGCGTGAAGAAGTTCCAGCTGCATGGAAGTCCAGCCGCCTTGTGCCTTTGCTCAAGCCAGGTAAATCACCCCTAGACGTGGCGTCTTATCGTCCCATTGCTCTGGCCAGTTGTCTAGGAAAGGTGATGGAGAGGATGGTGCTGACGCGTCTAGAGTGGTATCTAGAACACTACAAGTTATATCCTGACGCTATGGCAGGCTTTCGACTCGGACGCTCTTCTATAGACAACGTCATAGATCTTGTCTCGTCTGTTCAGCACGAGAAAAGCCTCAAGAGACTGTCAGCGGCGATGTTCCTGGATGTCAAAGGCGCATATGACAACGTAACCCATCAAGCCATCCTGGACGCCTTGGGTGAGGTCGGCCTAGGCGGCCTTGTTTTTCAGTGGATATCCAGCTTCTTGAAGGACAGGTCATTCTTTGTGCAAACAGAGGACGGTGCGTCATCACAACGCAACACCTACCGAGGCGTACCACAAGGCGGAGTTTTGAGCCCCACTCTATTTAACCTGGTGCTCATCGACCTGGTCCATACCCTTCCGGAATCCATCCATGTGTCGATCTATGCAGACGATATGTGCATTTGGTCATCAGGAGCGACGCGTCCTCAGGTGCGCGCCAGACTTCAAAAAGCGGCCACACTAACATCAGGTTATCTTCGAGCACGAGGTCTGGAGCTGTCCTGCGAGAAGTGCTCTATAGTCGCTTTCACGCGTAAAGCAATGAAACCGTACGTTATCAGAATTAATGGACAGCCAATTGCCTACGAGAAGACGCACCGCTTTCTAGGAGTGATAATAGATCGAGACCTTTCCTGGAGTCCTCATATCTCCTACCTAAAAAGGAAATTAGTCATGATAACCCACGTGCTCAGATTTCTTGCGGGAAAGTCATGGGGTGCGTCTGTGAGTGCGATGCTCCAACTCTATAACGCACTGTTCCTCGGTCTCCTGCGCTATAGCTTACCTGTACTGGGTGGGACCGGCAAGACCAACCTCCGTGCCCTCCAATCTGTACAAGCGCAAGCTCTGCGAATTTGCCTTGGTCTTCCCAGATGTGCGTCCACGGCAGCAACAATAGCCATCGCGCATGACCACCCCATCAACACGTAACTTCAAGTCGACACTTTAAGGATGCATATCAGTCATTTCGCCCGACTTCCATCGCATCATCTCGCCTCCCTTCCTGCCGCTCGACCTCGTTCAGCGTTTAGCAAGATTATTGCCGCCAACCATGGAACTTTACCGTCAAACTTCACGCCTGCAACACGACCATCTCAACCGCTGTGGTGCCTCCATCCACTCCAGGCTCTTCTTGCTATTCCCGGTATCAAAAGGAAAACGGAGATGTCACCTTTCGCCCTCAAACAAACCGTGCTTTCAGTGCTACATGAACAGCACAGAGGACGCATCCACGTTTACACAGACGGTTCTGTATCCTCTAATAGTTCAGCTGGAGCAGTGGTGATTCCCGCAGAGTGCGTCACCCTCAAGTTCAAGACATCTCACATTACGTCATCGACGGCTGCAGAACTAGCAGCTATCCGTGCTGCTCTGGAGTTTATCGTTCACAAATCATCACATTCATGGTCCATCTTATGTGACTCAAAGGCAGCTCTTCAGTGTCGGATGTCCCCTTTCAACCATGCACCAAATGAGCAACTAGTCGCAGACATCCGACTGCTCCACCATCACGCAATCAACAAGGGACACAACATCATCTACCAGTGGATACCGGGTCACTGTGGAATTTCAGGAAATGACAGTGCGGATGACGCTGCCCGGTCGGCTCATGATGGTGCCCAGATTATACCCATACCGCTGTCAAGAACAGATGCAGCCACAAGTCTTCGCTCCCTCGCCCGCGAGCTTACGCAGAATCTGTGGAACACCAGTGATTTCACGAACGCACGTCTCCACAGATTGGATCCACGTCTGCAACTCCGCCTACCACCAGGGTTGCCACGAGCGGAAGCAGCACTTCTGTGCCGCCTGTGGCTCGGCGTGGCATTCACGAACTCCTATTCATTCCGCATTGGAATGGCCGACAGCCCTACTTGTGACACCTGCGGCTGCGAGGAGACGATTCAACACCTCCTATGTGACTCTCCCCGTTGCGCAATGCGAAGAAAAGTGCTCGTGACCGCTCTCGCAAAACTGGACAATCGCCCCTTTACAGAGGAAAAAGCTCTAGGACATTGGTCCAGACGGGCTTCGGCACTCAAGGCCTTAAGGGCTTTGTTGAAGTTTTTAAGGACATGCGAATTGTGCGACCGCCTTTGAACGTTGTAGCGCGTAGTTTCGGGTTACTGTGTGAATTTTCTCTAATTTTTTCCATTTTTTCCCTCTTCTTCTTTCTCCTTTTATTCCCTTTACCCCTTTCCCCAGCACAGGGTAGCCAGCCGGTACTTACCCTGGCTAACCTCCCTGTCTTTCCTCCCCTTTGTCTCCTTCCTTCTCCTTCGTAAAGATATTGAGATAGCGAAGTAAAACCTAATGCTTATGGAATGGTTAGAAAAGACCGGAACAGCAGAAGTGGCGGTGTTGCGGCAATGATTCCCGATAATATCGATTTTGCTATACTCCATGTAGTTGACATTGAGGCTGTATGGAATGAGACAATTTTAAACAACCACGCCGTCCACTTTGGTGGCATATATAAGCCCCAAAATTCAGCATTCCAAGTACTTTTAGGTATCCGGCGCTTTATACACTGCAATATGCAACATGGTGATAATATTATACTTTGGGGGACTTCAAACCTACCTGGAATAAACTAGATTGGTTACTCTTCCGGTGCAATCGAAATTCTAAGCTGTGAACTACTAAAACGTGCTTTTTGTTTTGGTTTAAACGAAGTGATGAGTGACTGAGCGACTATACAAGAATCAGCGCACACCCTTCGTATATCCTCAACCTTGTTTTGGTGTCTAATCACATGATGCCTTTTCTACATGACTGTGAAAGCTGTGATAGTATTGATCGGTTGGTTATTTCGGGTTTAATGACACAAAGGCAACTAAGGCCATGTTGTGCCAGTCACAAGACAAAAGGAAGCGCAACGTTAGAGCAGGTAAACCTTCATTACATTATACTTGGTGTAAATAAACAGTTTTCTCTAAAAAAGTCGAACAGGTTAGTAAATGGTACTCGAAGGTCATCTGCTAGTAATAGGGCAGGGTGTAATAGTGTATGTCAGTTATACAGGTTGTATAAAAACATCCGGCTATGTGTGTCGATGTGTGGACATTTTATTAGGTTGTGTGTAACTGTAAGAGGCTCATGACATTTTTCGCAAGTTGGCGGGTTTTCTTTTCAGAGGAGGAAATTGTGCGTCAGATGCGTGTGTCCAATTCGAAGTCGACACAAGATCACCTCATAAAACCGTTGCTGGTGACTGCATGGCTTCCACTCGCCAATTACAGGTTTAATAAGATGTAGCTTGTTGCTTAAACAATGGTACCATTCATGTTGCCATTTTGATGTCAAGGCCTTCCAAATCACATTGATAGTGTCTTTATATGGAAGTGTTGTATTTGTTATGACTTTGTACCCTGGCATAGATGCGCATCTATCCGCTGCTTCGTTGCCCGGTATCCCAACATGGCTTGGTACATGGCATGGTATTTCTGACCATCAGCTAGTAGTGCTGTCTCTATTCTTTTCCCGCAGCACAATGCGCCTTTCCCTCACGAACGTCGTTTTAAACTATGCAGACGCTGATGATGTTGGGGTACTAGGATTGTTAGAGGACTCTTAAGAGAGATTCTCTGAATTTTGTCAGCTAAACCAGAGCCCAGATTATCTCTGGGTGCACTTTTTTAATTTGCTCATGTCTTGTATACAACAGTATATACCTAAGCGTATTAAGAAAGTGTGTAATAGAAGTCCTTGGATAACTAGAGAAATTATACAGATAAAAAGACCACTAAGACAAGAACTTGATAACTGTAAGAATAATTCTAGCACTCAGCTTCGATCCACCATTCAACGTCTCGGCAAGGAACTCAAGCAACTTGTGAAAGAATTGAACAAAAGCTCTTCGGCATCAAAATTTCGAGATTTCTAGGAGAGGCACTTGGCAAATTTTGGAGATATATCAACCCATCGTCCTATGATCGCTCGACGGCATAGTCAGAATACCCAGCCGCTGAGAGCTTGAAAGGATGTTTTTCATCTTTCACAGGAGGTAATGATATTATGCCGAGGACTGAGTCTCCATCTTAAAGGCCACCTCTTACAGACGTCGAAATTTCCGAGCAAGGTGTGCTGAACCTCTCGCTAAATCTGAACCTAAAGAAAAGCCCCGGACCCGATGGCATCCCAAATGACTTTCTGTACCGGTGCGCCGAATGGAATTCAAAATATCTCGCATTAATTTTTCGGTCTTTGCTTCGTAGCGGTATTTTCTCCCAATGTGTGGAAGCAAGCTAAAATGATTCCTACGCTCAAAAGCGGCAGTCCAGACAATTTAGCAAATTTTCGCAAAAAATCCTTAAAATCCAGCAAAAATCCCTTAAATTATATCAATGAACACAATTTATTTTTGTCAACGCGGCTTTCGACAAAGTTTGTCAGCTACATCTCAGCTCACCGAATTACTACACAATTTTTCGTAAACCTTAAACTTTGATGGATATAAAGATATGATCTTCATGGATTTCGCAAAAGCTAAATCATTCGATAAAGTGTCTCACCATAAAATGCTTCGAAAAACTGAGTTAATGTTTAATAATGCTACGTTCACAAATTACTTCTCATCTTACTTTAATTCTTGTGAGCAATATGTTGGGACTAGAGACACGAAATCTCTAGTTTCATCTGTTAGGTCCGGAGTACCCCAAAGTAGCGTTCTGGTCCTCCTTTTATTTCTTTTATTTATTAATGACCTCCCGAATTACATAGACATCTCCATCGGGCGCTTTGCCGATGACTGCATTATATACAATAAAGTACAAACAGTAGCTGACCAGCAAAAACGACAAGGAAACTTGCAGAAGGTGAACAAATCGTGTGATGAATCGCAAATGGAGCTAAATCCACTAAAAACCGTAGTCATGACTGCCTCTAGAAAGAAAAGTCATTTAAACTACTCTCACTGCATTGATAATTATGAAATTAAAGGAGTTTCGCAGCATAAGTACATCAGCTTGAGTTTCTCAAATGATCTTCGCTGGAACGATCATATAGATTACGCTTTTTCTAAGGCCAGTAAGTCTCTCTAGGGTCTCAAGCGTGATTTGCCCTTTGTGACACAAGAAACAAGCGGTTTAGCGTATAAAACACTAATTGGGGCGAATAATTGAATATGCAAAGGTTGTATGCATAGGATGTTTTCCCTGCTACACACACATCAATAACTGAAAAAATTCAGCGTCTAGCAGTCATATTTCCCTTCTCAACTGCACGTACTTGTAGACCTACCGACATTACAGGCTAGGACTAAATGCGAAAGGTTGAAATATCTTTATCTTATTATCAATCATCATGTTCGTATAAAATACGCCGACTATTTTGACATTCTTCGCAGTGAGACCTCTAGGCACCGCAATTCCATGTTTATTTGTACTCCTGCTGTCCGTACTGACTGTTTTAAGTATAGATTCTTCCCAAGAGCTAATAGCGAATGGAATTCTCTGCCCGAAGAAGCCATTTCACCCTCATCAACTGACTCATTCAATAAACACATAGCTGACATACTGATTTGTAACCGCTCATATAATTTTTTGCTTATATTTGACTTGGTGCTTTTATTTGCGAACGACTTTATTTGTTATTTGGTGCCATTGATTTGCCCTTTCACCTGTTAGATTTGAATGTAAAAATATCTCATGTGATTGTTTTCCAGAATGCTAACTACTATACATTTCTATTTCACTCCTGTAATAGCCCTGTGTAATAGCTGAGTGTAGTTCTCGTAAGCATTGTCATAACGTTTTCGCGTAAGATGTGAACTCGTGTCTGGTTTGTCTACTTTAGCTGCTGTAACAGACGCAGCATGCCGGACAGCGATATTTGGTTTAGCGGAGAGCTGGGGGTTCGGGAACTTCGTGCTACAATATTCCTGAAGCTTGCCACTTTTCGCGAATGTCAGTAAAAAAAAGGTAAATGACCCTAAATCAATATCCTCCATCTTACAGTTGCTATAATTTGGCTCTTTCTTTGACAGCAACAAATTTTATTTCTATTCGTCAAGCAGTGGTCTCATCAAAGCATTCCTGCATTTTACCTGCATTTGAATACGGAAATTGCGGTTGGTCTCGAGCGTAAGCTTCATCTTTAGAACGACTGCTTTTCAATGTGCATGCCTGAGAGCACGCGCACAAAATCTTGTTGAATGTAACGCAACAAATACGTGAACGCATAAATAAACAGGTAACACCAGAGACAGCACAGCCTTCCTTGAAGAACGGTAACGCTAGTATACCGAGAAGTCGATCGCTGAAAACCTAATTTCAGTCAAAATTTGTCCTCGCGGGCTGCACATCGGGGGTGGACTATAGTCCGGAAAACATGGTAGTATTTTTTCTAGTGCCTGAAACCCTAGGCAACGCTCGACATCGTTTATTATTCTTCCGCCAGCTCTTCGCCTGCGACTTGTCACATTGCATAGCGTGTGATCGGCTGTGTTTTTTTATTATTATTACCGCTGTTTTTTGTGTGTTTCTTTCTTTTTCTGCTTTACGGCCACAAATATATGTCTGCGGCCTATGACGAGCTTCTGGAAGAAGCTTCAGATCGCTATACGTCACGTGTGCGTTTCTTTACGTCACCCCATCTGTCTGCACATTAAAGATTTCGAATACCGCCCCCGTCAGAAAGCGACTGGAAAATTGTGGGGCTTTCAGACGAACGAAGAATATTGAACGGTGTGAAGAAACCAGCCTGTCGATCTATGCTCTCTGCTGATCTATTTAAACAAAAAAGGATTCATGCTCGTAACATACCAGTATGGTATCATGAGAAGCCAACCAAGAGCAACATACGGGAAATTACTTGTACTTACTAATTGAGTTAAAGAAATGATAAACTAATGGCAATGAAAGTGGATTAAAAAACAACTTGATGCAGGTGGGGAACGATCCCGCGTCTTCGCATTACGCGTGCGATGCTCTACCAATTGAGCTACCGCGGCGCGGTTTCCCTGTCCACTTTCTTGGGTATTTATGTGTTACTACTAGAACTAACCTTGAGAGTGTTAGCCAGCGCCACCACTCACAAACCTTGGTGGCGGATGTGGAACATCCTTTCTGCCGCAGGCGTCACGAGTACGTGAAAATGGATGGAGAAATAGCCCCGCTGTAGCTCAATTGGTTAGATCATCGCACGCGTAATGGGATGACGTGGGACCCACTTTCATTGCCTTTAGTTTACCATTTCTTTAATTCAATTATTAAGTACAAGTAATATTCCGTATGTTTCCCTTGGTGTGTTTGTTTTTTGGCTTCTCATGATATGATAAATAAAACTCGGGCCGCTCGGTTAACCCCCTCTATTCTCGTTCTAACATACGAATGGGCAATATTAATGGTCTCTAAAAGCAATTATTTCCGTTAGCAGTCTTCATATATGAGGATAATGCAAAATAGACTGGCATCTATGAACTTCTGTCGGCGTTGTTGCTTGTTGACAAATGCATAACGTTCCACACTAAGCAGCAGGAAATAGAATACGTTACAAACAGGCAAACATATTCGCATTTCAACTTGGAACCTACTTCGAAAAGCGGGTTGTCCAGTCCGACTTTGAACCTTCAACAGAAGTTTAACCTATGTGACGCTCGCATTGCTGGGGTGGCTTGACATCTATACGACAAAATTATTTCATTTTTTTTTTGTCTGCTGCATTTTGGGGCATGTAAATCATGGTTAAATATGAAATGGTAGGTCATTGCAAACCGAACAGCGAGACAAGATAGACATGGCATTTTGGTGATGATAAAATCTATTTATTGAGGGATGGCTTGAAGGCACATTATGTGGAATGGGACGGGGGACGAGGGAAACATGGCATTTTAAAAAAAAAAATTTAGAGTGGAGCACGGTGGCTTTTAAAGATACCGTACTGCTTCTCACGCTACCCGGGAAATGAAGCTCGCGTAACCGTAACGTTTACCGGGAAACGCTGGCGGCGAAAGGTATGCACGAAGGCGAGCTTTCTGGTAGAAACGCGGCCACTTGCGTGACCCGCGAATTCGTGGAGGCGAGCGCCACCTGGATGGTGCTGTTGCAAGGAACCGAGCTCGGCGTGCCGCTCTGTGACGGGGAGAAACGCTGGAAAACGGGTTTACGTTTGAGTTTCCGCGTGGCAAAGTCATGTGTTCTCGTATATGCAAATTACTAGCCGAGGCCATCATGTCCCTAAGTGCTGTGCAAGTTGTCCTTTACGATTTTTCTGACACACTTTACTTTCAGAAATTCAATTCGTTCAGTGACGTCATTACGCTACACGGAGGGCCTACGTGGTTGGGTGAAAGTGGTCCGGAATTATGTTTTCGCCAGGTTTCCTGATTAACGCTACAGTGTTAAAACACAGCATTAAATGTTCCGCTCGATCACCCCCTGCATGCGATCTGACGAGCGTGCTGAGCTCCTAATGATGCGCGCGCAACTGATGTTCCTATTTCGAGCTCAGCAAACCCAAGACCAGCTCGTTAGACAGAGCACGCACGACGGCCTAAGCGGTCGAAGCACTTCGAAGCGGTCGAAGCACTGCAAACAAAATAAAAACAAAGTGGGTATAACACTAAACGTTCGAAACTGCTCGACCTCGAGCAGCAATAGCGTTATATTGCGCAACAGAGTTTGAAGTTTCGAACGAACTAGGAAGCCCTCGGGCAGTTTAAGTGTTTGAAAAACGGCTGTCGGTTACGTACGTTTGAAAATTGAGATTAAACTATTCATATAACGAATAATAAGTAATTTCTTCTTGTTTCCACGCCGTGGGAGGGAATCAGCAACAAGCAGACGGAACGAAATGGGGCTGTTCATCGTCATCATCGCATCGCGTGCGCTGTGCAGCGACAAGGCAAATAATAGCGTGTTCTGCCTTTGTCCTTCGCAGTCTATGCCGCACCTAGGAGGAAGATTTCGACCGCCTTCTCGCCAGAAATTTGTTGTCTTAGAACACCGCGTGCAATGGCATCTGCTTTATTAATAGCAGAGACACGCTATTCTTCCTTTCGGCCACAAAATTTGTTTAGACCCGCTGCCATTACTTCCGCCTAGCAACGCGGCATGCCTATCACCCGCTTCTTCAGGTTACGAATCATACAAGAGATGCAGACGTACTCGCGACAACACAACATTGCAGGAGCATTCTCCAAGAGAACTACTTTTGGCCAGCTGTTGCTCAATATCCTCAGTGACTCCTATTCAGACAGAGATTTCAACCAAAGTGTCGGGCATCTCTCGCAAGTGCGAACTGCCGGAAATAGCTAATGTTCAAGTTTTCAAACGTCACCATACTTCTTCGAAAGCAGAATTTTTATGCCATAATCTTTGCGCTGACCTTCACGTGCCCGTGACCACACCCATCTAAATGGGTCATTCTCAGTCGCTTTCACCCGCCGTGGTTGTTAGCGTACGTGCTGTCGGGCTGGTCGTGGTATTAAATCCCGGCCACCGCCAGCCGCATTTCGATGGGGGACGAAATGCGAAAACACCCGTGTACGTAGATTAAGGTGCACGTCCAAGAACCCCAGGTGGTCTCAGTTATTCCGGGGTCCCCCACTACGACGTGCCTCATAATCAAATCGCGGTTTCGGCTCGTAAAACCCCATAATTTTAATTTGAACGACTCTCAAGCGTTTTTAGGGAACACAAACTCCGGCAGCATGAAGAGAAAAGATCATCCTCTTGTATACAGACTGCAAAAGATACGTACAAAGGTGATAGACTTTCCTCCTGAAATTTTATTTAAGTGAATTCCTAGCCTCCTGCGGCATTCCAGGCGTCACGGTCACTCGCAGCTTAAAAGGCGTGGCGTGGCGTACAAAGAAAATGATCGATATCTAATACCACTCTCGCGGCGGGATGCACGCGCCAGTTTGCGTCAAATTCCAATCCAAATGTCGAGAGATATTTTGTTTGAACATCGTGGTCGAAATTTTGTTGTGTACCAAATTAATCCGAAAATAATCTTCAATATTCCAGTATTTTCAAGCCGTTATGCTGAAATATAAATACAGAGATAACGTGCAGGTAGTGCGCGCACGAAGTGTTTATACGTACAATAGGCCAAGTTGAAAGTGCGGTGTGCTTTTTCTTGGGATAAGAAAAAAAAGATATTGAGCACGTCTTGTTGCATTGCAGTATTCACGCGCCATACGGGGGGAAAAAACTGATTAATTGCGCACTCTGGACAAAAAGCCGCTCCCGCAGGAAGACATATTGGCGCCACATTGAACAACTGAGCTAATAAAGCGTGCAGTCAGCGCTTTAAAGGGACTTTCGAAAGCATCAAGAATTGCGCATATTTACTAGAGCGGTAAAATATGTGCATAATTTGTGTTTCGTGGAAATATCGCGTTTCCGCAGTTTCTGCGAACTATTCCTCTATCTGAGTTTGTTTAGCGCACGGAAAGGGACGAAAGACAGTGGCAAGAGGCGGACACAGCGCTAATTTCCAACAATTGTTTGGTGGTCTGATCGAGATGACATTTTAATCTCGCAATTACAAAAAAAAATTTTTTGGCTATGCATGGTCGTTTTTTCATCTTTGATATCATCTTAACTTTCCATTACACATGTCTCGGTGCTGTCTCATTTGATTAAAAATCAGTACATATGCGCATGCGTACGGTGGTGTGTGTTACCTATATATATGTGTACCGCTTCGTGGAATAAAACAATTGTTGGAAGTTAGCGCTGTGTCTGCGCATTGCCACTGTCTTTCGTCCCTTTTCGTGCGCTAAAAGACCTCAGTTATGGAATACCAGCACGCCCTAACCTACGCTCTTTCAAGTTATATTCCTTCATGTTGATCTTGGTGCAAGCTGCAGCCTTGCATTGTATTGTACTGCAGGCCGCGCTTTCTTGAAATACACTTAAACTACAAATGACTGCTGTTCAATCTTAACTGCCTCACCCCCTCCCCCAATTCATCGTGTTGCGACATACAATTGGCTACATTGGACCTTGTGTGAACTATGATCAAGTGCGTTCCGGCCTTTCCGTTTTACAACGAAGCTGTTTGCCTCTCGTTGGTCGGCATTTTTCACGTCCGCGTCCGTCAGAAAAAAAAAATGAGTGCCAATCGCGGTGGCAGTGCAGGGCCAGGAGCGGTGGCTTGTACCCCCGTAAGGCAGATGCTTCGAGCAGTGAGCAAAGGGAAGCGAGCACTGCATACATTCTTTGGAATCACGCGTGCAACATACAGAACAGCACACGTTTCAATAAAGAGCAAGCACAAAACAAGCATCCGAACCACATAATTGATTATAGGGTGCTCCTGACAACAATGCAAAGTACCTAATGCTCCCCGCACACGTTTCCCGGTAAAGTTCACTTTTGCGCAAGCTGCCGCGGCGACGGCAGCTTGTGACGTGGAGAGGGACGTCACTAACTTTTTTGTATATGAAAGAACCAGCCTATAGCAACTGATTTCAACGTTGCTATAGCACCGCTATGGCCCGTATCGTGCTGTTAAATTACCCTTATTTCTATTACTTTCAATTAATAATACTTTCATTACTTTAGAGCAATAAAGTACTGCACGCCCCCCCCCCCCCCCCCCCTTAGCAGTTGTAGGGATTGCTTTGCAATAGCTTCACTGGACACCCACTTTCACAGGGCCGGGATGGCGAGTCAATTGACACTTTCTTATTCTATCTTGTTTGTTTTTGTGTTTGTTTGAGCCAACCTGTTTTTGCTGTGTACTAGGTGCCTAAGAGGGAATGAGTAGCAGGCGTAACCCGCGACGCCACCGTCTAATACATACGCACTTAAGAGGAAGCTTTAGCTCCAGTGCTCCTATCTAAATACATGTAAAAGGAGAATTCGTTTTTCTCGGCTACCACTGCACCAAATTTGACAAGGTTTATTGGGTTTAAAAGAAAAACTTAATACCTATAGGGTCAGTTTGTTTCGAATTTTTGAGTTAGGTCGTCAATTTTTTATTAAAAGTTGGCAAAAATCGAAAATTTTCAGAAAACGAAACTATCAAGTTTACCACTCTGTAACTCAACAACGAAAAGGGTAATACAATTCTGTGAATTGCATTTAATAGTACATCCAAAGCGGACAAAATTGACATGTTACATATGAATATAAAAAAATCTAATATGGCAATAGAGCTTTTGCAGAACCCTTGCACCCAACGTAACAAATTCACGTAAGATGCAAAATGACATATCGAATTTGTCCGATTTGAATGGTCTCATGGATGCCGTTTACAGAACCGCGATATCTCTTCTTTATGCAGAGCTATGAATTTGTAAACTTCGTGCTTCTATTTTCTTCAAACCGTCGTATATTTGAAAATCTATTTAACAAAATTCGGACCATAAATCGACATTCCGCTTCCAACAGTCACTAGAACTTAACTTTCTCTCTCGAACGCAGCAAATGTCATTAAAATCTGTCCAGGGGTTATCTCAGAAAAACGTTTTTGCGTTTTACGTGTATTTGAATAGGCCGCATCGGAGTGGCGCCCGAGCTAAAGCTTCCTCTTAATAATAAAAAAGAGATATCGCTGGTGACTGGTGACCAAGCAGGGAGAGTGGGTGGAGATGCAGTTTTAAAAAAATGCAACATGAAATGTTGCACTCGATGCTATCCCAACCTGCGTCCCAGCTAATGAGCGGGAAAATGTCACGATAACGCGTATGCAATGAGTGTTTCCACTTCGAGCCGGCTAAACCCCCGACGGGCTCATTAAAACGAGCATGCATGGCAATCGCTCTATTCAGGGGTTGAAGCACTGCAAGCAAAATAAAACAAAGTGCGGATAAAACTAAACGCTTCACATGGGTCTCTCTCGCGCAGAAGTAACTCCATATTTTGCACGATAGTTTGAAGTCTCGAATGAATTGAGAAGTCCTAGTGCAGTTTAAGTGTTTCATAAACTGCCGTCTGAGAGCTATATTTGAGAAGGGTTAATGAGCCATAAATATAATGTACAACAAGCGACTGTCCTTTTTCCATTGTATACATTCCAAATTGATCCGAAGAGGGTTTTTGCTAATGAGGCAGCGAGTATATGACGCCTCACAAAAGAAAAACTGCAGAGACACTTAAGACTGCTTACCTGTGGGATTGTGAAAACATTATTAGTCCCTTTGCTGAAATGATTCCGATTGATGTTTTCGACATGCAGCAAAGTTACTTCTGCTAACTCGGTGTGTATGTCGGCGTTTACGTTTGCCACAAGTCTCCCACGATGTGTCCATAAGTGCGGCGTGCATGTTGTCGTGGCGCACCTTGAGTAGCGCCGAGAGTCAATCGCAGTAGACGAAGCACCATCATCATCATCAGCCTAGTTACGCCCACTGCAGGGCAAAGGCCTCTCCCATGCTTCTCCAACTAGCCCGGTCATGTACTAATTGTGGCCATATTGTCCCTGCAAACTTCTTAATCTCATCTGCCCACCAGCTTTCTGCCGCCCCCTGCTGCGCTTCCCTTCCCTTGGAATCCAGTCCGTAACCCTTAATGACCATCGGTTATCTTCCCTCTTCATTACATGTCCTGCCCATGCCCATTTCTTTTTCTTTATTTCAACTAATGTGTCAATAACTCGCGTTTGTTCCCTCACCCAATCTGCTCTTTTCTTATCCCTTAACGTTGCACCTATCATTCTTCTTTGCATAGCTCGTTGCATCTTCCTCAATTTAAGTAGAACCCTTTTCGTAAGCCTCCAGGTTTCTGCCCCGTACGTGAGTACTGGTAAGACAAAGCTGTTATACACTTTTCTCTTGAGGGATAATGGCAACCTGCTGTTCATGATCTGAGAATGCCTGCCAAACGCACCCAGCCCATTATTATTCTTCCGATTATTTGTCTCATGATCCGGATCCGCGGTCACTACCTGTTCTAAGTAGATGTATTGCCTTACCACTTCCAGTGCCTCGCTACCTATCGTAAACCCCTGCATGACTCCTTTCTTTATTGGAATTTTGTTGCTTTCCTTATGGAGGACTACAGTGGCTGTGGAGCCGCTATAGATATTTTTCAGTATTTTTACGTACGGCTCGTTCCGTAATGCCTCCATGACTGCTGGGGTTTCGATAGAATCAAGCGCTTTCTCGTAATCAATGAAAAGTATACATAACGGTTGGTTATATTCCGCACATTTCTCTATCACCTGATTGATAGTGTGAATATAGGCTATTGTTGAGTAGCCTTTACGGAGTCCTGCCTGGTCCTTTGCTTAGCAGAAGTCTAAGGTGTTCCTGATTCTATTTGCGATTACCTTAGTAAATACTTTGTAGGCAACGGACAGTAAGCTGATCGGTAAATAATTCAAGTCTTTGGCGTCCCCTTTCTTATGGATTAGGATTATGTTAGCGTTCTTCCAAGATTACGGTACGTTCGAGGTCATGAGGCATTGTGTATATAGGGCAGCCAACCTTTCTAGGACAGCGTTCCCACCATCCTTCAACAAATCTGCTGTTACCTGATCCTCCCCAGCTGCTTTCCCCCTTTGCATAGCTCCCAAGGCTTTCTTTACTTCTTCCGGCGTTACTTGTGGGATTTCAAATTCCTCTAGACTATTCTCTCTTCCATTATAGTCGTGGGTGCCACTGGTACTGTAGAAATCTCTATAGAACTCGTCAGCCACTTCAACTATCTCATCCATATTAGTAATGATATTGCCGGCTTTGTCTCTTAACGCATATATCTGATTCTTGCCAATTCTTTGATTGCTGTATTCACATAGGAGGTTGTGGCCAAGTGCTGCACCAGGGTGGCCAATCCTGCTCTGGTGAGGGAGTGCGTTACTGGTTCTGTTGACCGGGATCAGGGCGCACTCCAGGCCTGTTTATGTAATTTGATCAACGCATGGATTTTTTTTTTAATCTGGTGGAAAATTGCGCGGCACCGGGATTTGAACCACTGTCCTCTTGCATGCGAGGCGGATGCTCTACCTCTACGCCACCGCTGCACCCTGACAGAGCACCGATGAAATCCCAAAAAGAACTGACGAGTAGGAGGCAACGTGCTCATTTTATACAGTTATGGCGTGGCGCGGCCTCCTCATGCTCCCCATTGGCGGCACCGTCACGAGCCCAATGACGCACCCACTAGGCCACACCTTTAGTGAACCAGATGACCGTGATGTGACATGATCAATGACTCACGTATTAGGCATACCTTCAGTCAGCCCGGACCGTAGAGCCACTGTAGTGTCGTGGAAGTGTACTCGTCTCACACCTCGGATGTCCGGGTTCGATTCCCATCCCGACGGAAATGTACTAAATGTTATTTTCAAAGGCGGTAACTTACTTTGTTTATGGGAACCTCCCCGAGAAATTAGACATCAATTCGAGCTTTTTTTTTTTTTTTACTCTTCGTGCCATCGGCCATTTTTGGTGCCATCGCTCGGTCACGCCGCCAACGACGACGCCAGATTTTCGCGTATAGGGACATGTAATGCTTTCGCAATAATATAATGTGTTGCGTAAAGTACAGAAAAAATAACTTGTCAGTAAACGAAAGAGCTTGCTAGTAAGCTAGAGAACTCATGCTCACTTTCACCGCATCGAAAATGTGTACCTGCCACAATACTTGCCGCCATCGCGCAGTTTGCTTCCACTGCCGAACAAGGGCTTCTCTCGGCGACCTGTACGATTACACCGATCTAGCGTTTGCTGCCTTCATCCCAAGCCCGCAAATTTTCTAGCCTCATCACAGAGCCTGACGATATGAAACCCTCGACTGTAGTTCCTGTCCCTTGGAGCCCATTAAGTTGATCGAACAGACAACCGGCCGGGTATTTGCTTTTCGCTGTCCACGACGTCCCTAATCACACCTCTTATTGTAAATTTCCGACAGAATGTCATCCATTGTGCATTGGTCTTTGTTTTGGTTTTTTTTTTTTTTTTTGCACTGTGCGTTTGCCGCCATCGCCACATTATATATATATATATATATATATATATATATATATATATATATATATATATATATATATATATATATATATATATGCTGTAATCGCTGCAATAACGAATACTAGGTCAATGTTTTTGTACAATTTTTTAGCGTTTTCCTCTCTGTCATCTTTCTAATCCCTATCTCCCATCCCCAGTGTAGGGTAGCAAACCGGAGACTGATATCTAGTTAACCTCGCTGCCTTTCCTCTTCATCTCTCTCTCTCTCTCTCTTGTATTCTACGTTTGTTCACTTTGTTCGTGGTTCTAAGAGCCGTGCCATGGGTGCGTTATTTCACCTTAGCAGCAGCGTCATGACAATGACAGTCTGGATTTTACTAGTCTTTAGCGCAAAGAAACGAACGACACGAAAGAAGGCACACAGGACACGGCGCTCTGGCCCGTGTGCCTTCTCTCGTGTCGTGGGCTTGTCTGCGCTAAATGCTATTAACATGCAATACCAACGAGCCCACCAGCCTGCTTTGTTGCAATCCGGCTTTGTCCTGCATGGTCAGAACTGAAAATGAGCTTGAAGCAGCAGTAATTCAGTGGCACCGAAATTTTCCTTCCGAACACACTAATTCGGATTCGAATATGACCAGTCTTTATAGAGCAGCAAGTATATAAGAATGATTTAAAAATTCTGCGTGATGAGCTCTTGGAGTGCGCGTAAAGAAAATTAACAATGAGGAATACAGAACTCGCTATGAATTGCTAAAAGGCCAGTTACGTTACTGTGAGACCGAAGGAGGAGAAAATAACTTTTATTTCAGCATAATAAAACAAAAACGTTCTTCAGATCCAACGCACATTTTGGAACGTGCGGAAAGTTCGTGGAGCGGCTAATTAAATGTTACGAAACTGTTAGTCTCCTGCAGCGCGCTTGGTGGCACGGCACTTTCGTTCCTGATCAGCCTATCAGCAAGACGGGGAAACCACCACCGCGTGATCAACGCGACAGTGCAATACACTGTCTCTAGAGATCAACCCACGTCTCATCACGCCGTCTCCGGCGACAAGTCGAGTTTACTGTTGCTAAATAAATTCTCAATAACCACCAGAACTAGAAGGAGTAACTCTATAACTATTCCTTCGGAGCCATGTCAAGCACTGGATTTTCTTTTCGCATTCCCTTAGCACCATTGGTTAATATTAGACAAACTATAAAACAAGTGCATCCATGGAACGCAGAACACACCACTTCACCACGAGAATTGACTGTGCGGCATTTGGAGTAACCTCTTACACTTCTCCGAGCGATTCGGCCGAACGAATGTTTTCCCCTGCGTCGGAGACACAACAGCAGACCACAGACCCACAGAAGCGCTGCTTGTCTGAACAATAGAGTCTTTGTAGTAAGTGTTTTCTATGGCGACCTTTCCGTTTCGAAAGTCCAGTCACGTCTCGACAGCCACAACAGCTTCTGGCTCCAACGTCGAAAAGTTCTCCGGGCACAACTAAAGCCCTCAACAATTTCGATGACCCTGTTTCTCCAAACTTATACTGCGTCAGAAAAAACGCCCCTAGGGTGGGCAGGAAGGCAATAACGAGGTAAGCGAAGATGGATCGAAGAGAGGAAATCAATTTTAGTGCTAGCCATCGGGCCGGACGTCTTTTGCGAGACAAGTGAAGTGGGCTCTGCCACATTACTGCCGTTTGATCGCGTTCGATGTGATCCGATAAAGAACAAAACACACACACACGCACACACATTATACATATATATATATATATATATAGACGCGTGTGTGCGTGTGTACGCGTGTGTGCGTGTGTCTGTGTATGCGTATGTGCCTGTGTGTGCGTGTGTGCCTGTGTGTGCGTGTGTGTCTGTGTGTGCGTATGTGTGTGTGTGCGTGTGTGTGTGTGTGTGCGTGTGCGTGTGTGTGTGTGTGTGTGTGTGTGTGTGTGTGTGTGTGTGTGTGTGTGTGTGTGTGTGTGTGTGTGTGTGTGTGTGTGTGTGTGTGTGTGTGTGTGTACGTGCGCGTGCGCGTCCGTGCGTGCGTGCGGATTTTGTCCGGATTGCTTTTCTGTATAGGTAAGGTGCTTTATGTTATCAACATTTCAGTGTTTCTTGTGAAGATCGAGCGTGATCTGAGCAGCACGCTTCAGGAATGAATATGAGTTATATTGAGATCTGCGTATGCGTCTTCGTCACCGTGCAACTGAAAGATACTTCATAGCTGATTTATCCGTTGATGTTTATTGCAAGAATCATGTGCACCATAAAAGAAACTAAAAGTATACATAGTTTAAGGGCCAGAGTATTGGACTTCTGTGTTAAAGACTTTTGTTCGAATCCAGCCATCGGATATATTAATTTACTTACTTTAAATATAGGTTTACTCATATAGATCCACTACATCCCGGTGACCGATCAAATTCGCGTGGAATGTCCGCATATTTGCTATAGCAATGAAAACAAACAAGAAAAATAATCGCGGCCCTGTTTCCATCGCTTTACACAGCAATATGTATCGAGGAGCGGTTGCGGCTAGATATCTTGCACGGCAAATATACTGTACGCAATCACATCATTAATAGGGCACTTAAATCCCAAACCACAGCACGACCGAGACGGCGTTGACGTGCTTCCAAGTGAGCTTTAATGGTAATGGCGCACAATAGCAGCAACGATAAAACGCTTGACCAGTGCAGGCACTACTCGGTCTCTTGCGTACAAACATAACCATGGCATGGCATGGCACGACTGCAGTTGAAGTTGCATACAACTTTGCAAACATAACGCACATTGCGTGGATGGCGGGTATGAGCCTTGTATATAACGCACTTCGAGGATTGTTGCCGGAAGTAAGCCCGCAATTATGGAATCTCACTGCTTTTTTTGTGTGTTTTGTAAGTGGCTGCTATCGCTTGTATGAACATTACTAGTCGCCATTGATTTATTTTTCACGACAAAGAGCGTTACTCGGGCGTATCGTTTCAAAATTGTTCCGAATTTTTCCTTCGGAGTGCGCTTCTTGATTCGGAGGTTTCGACAGAGCATTCGTATGGTGCAGCGGCGCGGAAAACTCTCACGCTTGCATTTAAATGATTATCGCACATCGCTCGAGAATCGCAGAAGGAGCAGCTGTCTTCGAAATCACAGCCGTGTGTGAGCACGTACAGCTTTTACGTCCCGACGTCCCACGTGCCGTTCGGTAACATCTTGCAGAACGCTTGCAGCAGGTGCTTAAGTCGCAACAGTTTGTTTCGCGTTCTTATGTGTGTTTTTCGCGAGCCCCTCGCTCGTCTTTTGCCAGCATGTGTAGAAAATTAACTTCAGCTGTATTTGTAAGTTAGGCTTCTGCACTAGCAAAAGGAAATTGCCCGCTTGCAGCCAGAAGGAGCTAGGTTAACTAGAAAAAAAAAGAAGGAAAGCACGAAAGATGGGTGGCGGTGAATTCTTGAAGTGGTCGCACCGGCCCGCCGTGGCATGAATTTCGATGCCGTCTGCTCGGGCCCAGCTACTAAGGCGAGTGCTCTAAATGGCTCATTGCGATACCTCAGACCCAAAAAAAGAAAACGGCATCTAGTCCAGTGGTGCGAAAAAAATCTGTCATCATCAGGAATGGCTCCCGCCCCCGTAAGCAAGCAAAGATGCAATGGCTGAATGTGAATGCAGAAACGAAAGAACGAAGAAAAGAAATGAAAACGAAAGAACGAAAAATTAAATTCATTCGACTTGGCTTTCGACCCGAAAGCACAAAACCTCTAGGCGGCAATATTTGGGAAACCGCGAATAACAAAGCGACACCTGGATAAAAAAACTGAACAAACGTTTGCTGCATGATAAGGTTCGGCAGGGCAAGAGTCTGCAATTTGTGCAACTTACATTTTTGTCATTTTCTCGCAACATTCGCTGCAATGTCCGCTACGGCCCTAAGCAGCTGTAACGAGATGTGCGCAATGTTTAAAACCAGGGGGCACGTTCACGCGTACAAACTGACCCAGGCGGCAGTGTTGCTGTTGTGCACTTTCAAAGCACTGTGAGGGCGTTTTTCAGATGTCTCTTTCGTGTAGAACTTAGAGACTATGCTTTGCAAGCCCTCTTCTTTGGTGTGGAACTTCGCAGCTCGAGGAATTTTCTGCCCAGGTGCTTTATAAATCACCGCACTTTTATGCGCGCAGTTCTGCAACTCTCAGTAACTTTTTTTTTTTTTCGATTAGTCCCCATGAGTCGGCACTTGCGGGGACAGCATTGTGTGCGCCTGCATACAAGACCTGGAATCAACGATATGTTCGCCTCGCATCGCTGGTTCGGTACAGCGTTTCGCTGTACCGCTTGCTCTGTGGATGCATGACGTTGCGAGTATGAGCACGAGGTCACGGGTTGAATGGGCCGCCGTGCAGGCCGAATTCTGACGGGGGCGGGACGCCAACACGCTCGTGTCCCATGCATTGGTGCGCGTTAAAGTATACCCCACGTGGCCCACATTTGTCCGGAGCGTCTTTCACGATCCACCATGCAGTTTTGAGACGTTAAACCACAATGGATGGATGGATGGATACAACTTTCTTGTATGTCCGGCAAGGTTTAACGCGACCCGCGCTCAGGTCTCCCACGGAGGAACGTCAAGGCCCTGCCTCAACGCCGCTTCACGGGCTTGCTGGACTGCCCACATCTGAATTCCGAGGTCTGAGCTGCGCAGAGCGGCGGCCCACCTCGACGACAGGGTCTCCGGAGTAACTGCCATCCCTTCTATAACTACATTGCACTCCCACAGCATGTGTTTCAGTGTTGCTGGTCCTTCCTGGCACAATTTGCACGTGTCGTCCTGATGCTTATCTCGGAAGATACGTTTGAGACGGAATAGATTAGGGAACGTGTTTGTCTGTAGTTGTCGCCAGGCGACGGCCTGCCTCCTGTTCAATTTGGGACTCGGCGGTGGGTATATCCTTCTGGCGTTCAAATATGCACTGGTGATGTCGTTGTATCTGGTGAGCCTGTCCCGTTCTGCTCGAGAAGCGTTCGCTATCGTGCGAGAGGCGTTGCCCTGTTCGGCGCGGCGGGTCATGTCTCGCGCCGTCCGGTGCGCCGTCTCGTTTAGGTTCGGGAGCGCGTCGCCTTCCGTGGTGACGTGCGCGGGGAACCATATGATCCTCGAGCTCGCGGTTTTGGATCTGCCCGCTTTGGCCAGAATGGACAGGGCTTCCTTGGAAATTCCGACCTTTGGCATAATTCTTTATTGCCGTTTGCGAGTCACTGAGTACAACTTCGCATTCCTGTTCTGTGAGGGCCAGCGCAATCGCTACTTCCTCCGCTATTTCCGAGTGTTTGGTGTATACACTGCATGCGGTTCTGATTTTTGACTCTGCGTCTATGACTACGGCGGCGTATGTTTGGCCGTTCGCATATTCGGCTGCGTCGACAAAGCGCGCGTTTCTCTCCCTGCCGAATGAACGGAGCAGAGCCTCGGCTCTTGCCTTTCTTCTACCTCGGTTGTAATCCACATTTTTTTTTTATTTTTGTCCCGTAAAATTATGTTCGACATCAAACTCTACATGGAGGAACATGGAGGAAAACTATTTTTATCGCTGGACCAGTGAAAACCATGTAGCCTTTCAGAATGATTGTAGGTATACGCTTAATAGGTCGCACGAAAACTGCCTACGCTAAACAGGACAATAAGAAAAGCAGTTAGTCCGGTCATCATGAATAGCCAATGCCACCCGCTCATGCAACCGTAAGTTTATTACTAAACAGCTGGACATTCATGAACTAACCGGCATCTTAATCTCACAGAAGAAGACAGCGCTACGGCAATGCGCATCACTAGTTTCGGTTACCATGCGAGTAAGTGGGCGGCGACAACAGTTCAGCTTGCTACTCGCTTCAACGGGCATGCTTTCATATATATAGAATTCACATCAACGACTCTTTACTGTAGCAGAACCACTCCAAATCATCATTTATGTGATAATTATTTTATTTACCACAATAATGAGGAGAAAATGAACTAGAATTATTTCATACCATTTTTTTTTACGTCGGTAGCCAGCTTTAGCTTGGACACCCATCAAAAGATGTAAAAACAACGAAGAAATCATTTTTATCGGCCACCACTGCACCAGTTTTGAAAACAGCTGTTCTATTTAGAAGAAGCTTGACTCATGTAACTTCTCATTTGCTGCCACTAATTCCTAAATACTAAAGTGCTATTATCGGGTACAGACCCCTCAAGCTTCTGGCTTTTAGTCTGCGCCCTCAGCATTTTGCACATGCTATAATGTACCATAATGCCGAAATAAAATGAAAATGAATGAAAATTTCAAATTGTCAAGAATTTCAAATATCAAGATTACAATGAACTCAGAAATAGTAAACAATATCAAAACTCTGTAACCTACAGATATTAACATACCTTAAGTGGGTTTAATTGGTATACCGTAAACGGTTCACAAAGATGTCGTTAATATTTGACCATGAGTTTTGCCAAACCTTCGTAAACGTAGTTTAAGCCTTTGAGTATGTTGTGAATTCATACATCAAATTTGTACGCCTAAGATGTCCTAAATGATATATTTCACAAAATTGCAATATTATTATCAGGCGCGGCCCTTCTTGCGTTAGCACAGCATCTATTCTATACATCTATAGGAGCTGATAACGAAACGGTTGATAACGATATATTGCATATAACTAAGTAATCGTAGCTTCCTTCAAACGCAAGCATTGAAAAACTCGTAATAGTGAAGCAAAAGTTCGTTTTGTTTTTGTTCTTCCTTTATTTTTCCTTATTTCTTGTTTTGTTTTTTGTTTTTTGTTTTTACTTCAGAATTAACATTCAAGGATGTAGAACAAAGACTGGTGCTAAGCGAAGCCTGTCAAGGCGCGTGAAGCTACTTGTAACTGTCGGCTACAAGTCAATGCGCCAAACCGACCGCGATTCCGACTCGGCAGCGAGGTCTGTTTAGAATAACGTATGAATAAGCTAGGACCTTATTACATCCGTAATATCTCGTTTAGAGTGCTTTTAAAGTAAAATCTAATTGAGCACACCAATTTGAACTCCAACTCAACGACGACTGAAAAAGCCACTAAACTGACTTGCCTAAGGCGGATGGCAATACACCTCGAACAGCTCACAATTTTTGGTCAAACATGTTGTGTATCCGAATACGATCACAGTTAGTAGCTACAGAAGCCCTCCTTAGGCGGACACAATCATACCAAGCCAACAGTTCACAAAGCCAAGAAATGCATAGGAGAAGTTAGCTGTGGTTTTGCTCGAAAAGTAGGTTCTGACTAAAAATAAGCTTAGTTCTACTTCTGGTGTACAGCATAGCGAAGGCCTCGGCTCTTGCAGCCTTGAGGTAGCATCGAAGATTTATCGGCCAGTTGGCGGCTCCTATCTTCACTCACTACGTAACGCGTGCTGTTAAAAAGTCTTGCCCCGTGCACCCTCAAGGCCATCCGTGGCGCTGGCTAACACTCCCAGGGCCAGACCTATTACGCATGCGCAAATATCCAAGAAAACTAGTGGATCGGATGACAGCTGCCAACGCAGGTAAATGGCTGGAGTATCGCACTCCTGACACGGAGGTTGTGCGTTCGACTCCAACAGGCTGCATGTTGTCGTTTCGCCCGCTTTCATTTGCCTTTTCTCTATTACTTATACATTTTAATGAAAATCACCGTTATTTTCTATTATTCTTTGCTTGGTTTTATGCTCTGCTGGCTTCATATATGGTTGTTGTGACTAACGAAATTCAAGCCCCTCTGCTGCCCGTGGTCTCATTCCTCCTTAGATCGGAAAATTCTCTGTCGGCGCACAGCCGGTGGCAGAATTAACGACAACACTGTACGAAGATGAAACAAGTATAGTTGGGGATGAAATGATCGTTTGCTTTCTCTCCAGGCCTGCAGTAAATTACGGCGAAAGGCTTAATATACCAAGATACAATTCTTGCGTTTCTCGCAACTGTGTTTTCCCAAGAAAATAAAATAATAATAACAAATAGCTTTCTTTATAGTTCTAAAATGGATTAATGAAGACAGTCTCATCGCTCTAGACACTTGTTTCATTCGTTCGGGTGCTGGCTTCCTTTCTTTCGAAGTTTTATGCAGTGCAGACAGTCAAATTTTTCGTGCGCCATCCTGGCTACTCCCCATATGAATGCACATCGCTCTTTCTTTTTTTCTTTAAACGACGGCTGCACGCTACTTAACCAGGCCGCAGAACCACAAGCACAGTTTCAATCGCAGGCAATTCCCGATGTCTACGGGACGGCTGAAACGAATGACTGCGTGGAATGGTTTCCCAGCCGTGCGCGGCAATATTAAAGCCTTTCGCAGCTGCTGGCGCACGGTGCGCTTGAACGAGCGGCGCGCGAAAGCGCAATGCGGCGTGATGGACGATTTTGTGCGGCGCACGCGCCTGTCCTCGCACATCGCAACAGCCCGGAAGTGATGCCTCCACGCGGAAATGAGGTTCCCCAAGCGTGCTTTCTCTCACGTAGTTGCGCCAAAGTTAAAACACTGTTGATGCTACATTGCTATACTGTTGCCAACTTTGCTTTTTTTTATTGTCATATTTTTTTTAAGTTACAACACATGGTGTGCGTTCTCCAACTGCGATTGCATTGCCTGATTTGTGAAATTGATGGAATATATTACGCGATATCGAAGAAAAAGCTGGGTAACCAAAAAATTGAGTATACTAACTATATATATATATATATATATATATATATATATATATATATATATATATATATATATATATATATATATATATATAATATAAATATATGCAGTTGAAAATTTTTACAGATGGAGCGATCATCTCGCGAAAAAATTTAAAGATTACCTAAACTGTCTGAACTGTACAAATATAAATGTATATCACCACTATTATATTGTTCGCAGCTACGAAATTCTTCCGAAACAATATGAAGGGGAAGCCTTGCACGAAGATGGCAAGACTGGATGTGAAAGCAAAAAGACAATAACGAAAGGGGAGGCAGTTTGTGTGAAGTCCACATTGTGGAGGTCCCCGGGCACACTGCCATTTTCGTGAATGAATTTGTTGCTTCTCTAGTGTCATCGTCGCTCAGTGGACAGGTTTTAATAGTTGATAATAGTTCTTATGCATGGTGATTGATTCAAAGAACGTTTATTATTAGACTTGCCTGAATCGTAATCTGTAATTTCTTCGGGTGGTTTCCGACACCTACAATTTCCGGGGAACGCGAGCGAATTCCTTTCACGACATAAAGCTTCCGCTGACGCGTTCAGCGTCCATAAATAGATCTCTTCATTGATACGGTGTCTCTATTTTCTAAGGTTTCGAATTTTGTTGCCATCGAAAATTATATGCTCATTCGAAGCGAATTTTCGCCGTCGTCGTCGCCTTCACCATCGATGTTGCCCTGAGGCTCCCCCTATATTTAATAATAACATCACGTTACTATATATATGACGAAAACTCTTAAGTTTAATCGAATGGAAGCAGACTGTTCCCGTCCGTCATACTGACAGTGTGTCTTCGTCGCCCTCGCACTCACTTTCTGAAGAAGTGGCAAACCCGCTACACAGCCAACTATTATGCTCATGACAATACGTACGTATATGCCATGTCACGCTATACGCACTGATGTATGACATATAGCATGGCATGGCATACAGCGTACATATATGCTGGCGTATCAAAGAATATTAAGCTTACTGCTCAACCTGAATATAAAGAAATAAACAGGCCTGAATGAGATACCGAATACGTTTCTAAAGAGGTACGCTCCATGAATTGCCAAGTATCATAATTTTCAAGAATTCACGCCGGACAGGTACACTTCCTGAAGAATGAACAATCAGTAAAGTTATGCGGATATTTAAAGGCGCAGGCATTGCCTCTTGAGTAAGTTACAGTCCTCTTGCACTTGCATCAACTTGCAGTTAGGCGTTCGAGCGCATAATTTTGCACACATTCGGCAGTATTTATCTCAGAAGAAAAACCATCAGCCTTCAACACGGTTTGAATGAGGGCTTATCAATGGTAACACAATTATTAGTAAATATACGTGAATTTCACAAAATGGTCGATAGCGAGGGACAGCGGGTTGTGATATTTCTACACTTAAATAATGCTTCTGACAAGGTAAATCATTGGTAAGTTAATTAAATTAGGTGCTATCTTAGGAGATACAAGTGTACCTAAAGGGGTCGCCGACAAGTTGTCACTATCGACGAGAGTAGGTCAGAAGTTTGTGACGTATGGTCCTGAGTGTCACAAAAACCAGTCCTCGGGCCTGTATTGTTCCTGGTCTACATAAACGACCGAAAAGTTCGAGAAACCGAAAACTTTCGTGATCATGCACTCGTCGAACTGAACGGGCAGCCTGTATAGAGCGGGAAAGGTTGCTGCGCGGAGCAAACAAGAATCGATGAAGAGCTGCAATGAAAAGAAGACGAAGAAGCGGAAGTCAGGACAAGGACCTGCAGCAACAACGCTAGTAATAAAGTACATACAGTTAATAAGTATGTATGTGTCAATTCCGTTTCCTGCTACACATGTACAATAGTGTTGATTACGGTATTTTTATTGAAGGCCTCTGTTTTGAACTCTGCTAGAATAACCTACTCAGTTAATTGTGAGTTTCCTATTTTATTTCATATATAACAATGTTGTTTCCGTTATTACAATTGTATGAACACAGTGTACCCATCCCCTCTGTAATGCCCTTTGGGCTCTCATGGTATTCCAATAAAGAAATAAAGAAATAAATAATCGTTAGGTAAGACAAACTCTCATTATTCAAACTATCGCTTTATGCAAAGTTTTCCTTCGTAGCCACTGCAGGGAAAACGTTTCAAAACTGTTGATGCAAAGTGGAGTCGCGCCGGGCGCAGATTGCTACGAATTGCGAAGCGGAACATCTGCACTAGAGTGCTCGATGCAGCAAAACAAGCTGATCCTTTGTTTTTATTTTTATCAATCTTACAGTGGCAAAGAACGCAGCGAATACCTCGCCACCAGGTGTCGACAGCTAACCGACAGAGGAGGCAGCTTCTCACGGGCATCAGCGGAATCACTATCGTCATTGCCATTATCAATCCCGTCTTTGCTTCAATATACGGGGCGATCATTTTTAAGTTTCGAGGAATTTTTCAAATCGTCCTCGGCAGATAGCATAACTTTAGCTGAATTGTTAGAAGAGCCGGACGTTACTATCACAAAAAATGGAAAGAAATATTCGACGAATTAACACAAGTTTACTAATTACATTTCCTATAGTTACTTTACAGCAGATATTGCTGTTTACGAGTTGTATAGCCGGTGAGATTGCAAGACGTATCCGCCTGAAATGAATCTCTACGACGGCACCAGTTGCGAGATATATCCCAATGTGTGGAACGAAATACATGGGCGTTCCAGTTACTTTTGATCTTTAATGCACACAAGAGCGCTTTGTTAAAAAAAGCAGTTCAACAGTGCACTTACTTAAGTGCACCGGCTTAAGAGACCGTTTATAGTGTCCTTGTGTATGGTGTCCCTCCAACACGTACTCAGTGCTTACTCTCTCCCTTTCTTGCTCTTTCTATTCCCCTTTCCCCCACCCCCAGTGTAGGGTAGCAAACCGGATGCTGTTCTGGTTGACCTCCGTGCCTTTCCTACCCTTGTTTTCTCTCTCTCTCTCTCAACAGTGCATTTTTACGGCGAGTTTCGGGGCGCATGCCTCCAAAGTGGCGTCATTGTGGAAATTTATTCAAAATTCGGCTTGCAAGCTCACCGGCTACAATTCGTAAATTACAATACGTGTCACAGATCAATGAATACCCCAAGTAATGCTCGATTCTGATAAGCTTAAATTCTCAAAAAAAATTGCGCTATATGTCAGCTTATTAGGAATCAAGCAAACGTGCGATAACGTACATGAAGGCCGGACTTTATGGATGCCGGACCCTGGCCAAAACGACAATAATGTCTTGCTATTTTTCCTACGTGCCTCTATGTCTTGAAATATTTCTGTGCCCGACCCTGTGATTCTATGCTTCACTTATGTATAATGCGATAATTTTTACCATCCCACTTCCTCCATGTCTGTATTTGGTTATATTACAGGACTAAACTGACAAGTAATATTCAGTTCCAGGTGAATTAAGGCAGTGCCGGCTCGCAGAAGTTTCAGCATTTGAGCTGGTTCCTCTTATCACTCTTTATTACGTAACACGACCCCGCGAGGTTCAAAAAAAAAGAAAGAAGCAAAATTAATTTCCGACATCCGACCCAGTCCCATCGCCAGCAAAGCGCAAGACGGCGTAGGGAAGATCCGCATGTCTATAATTACTCTCCTGAAGAGAACTCGTTCATCATAGCAGAATCTTTAGCGTAGACACGTAAAACGCATACGCCTTCGTAGGCTCTCACAGATGTTTAGATTTGCTGCCTTTTATTTTTACTGTACGCAGTCTCAAATACGCCAAATAATTTACTGAAGATAATACCGAACATGGAACCCTCGAATGCCCGAGCATAGCGCACTCATAAAAAGTTCCGAGAGCTCATTTTAAACTAAAAGGGGGTCATTTTCTACAAGGCACGCCATTCCGAACGTTCGTAAAGAGCATAAATTATTGGCAGCGCTTTCAGCATGTCAACTAATTACGAGCGTGGAAGCGAGAATCACATTCGGGAAGCAGCATCGCAGTTTCTGGCTATTCGTGCTCACAGTATCGTGACATGTCCGAGTTGAGCAGTCACGTCTCGAATGGTACGTCGCGATTTCGACATGTATGCGTCACTACGCACCTTTTTATTTTTTTGCCGTTGTCGGAACATTGCTTATGGCATAGGCAGCCAATGAACCCCGAATACAATAAACGAGTTGTTTATAGCAGCACTGTTATCTGATTCACATGAAACGAAATAACAAAAGTTCCAGAAGCACGCAGCCTGTCCAAGGCATCTTACCCGTGTTAATCCAACGTTTATCCCAAGAGGCTCAAAAAAAAAGGATTGACATAACATGAACCACATAGAGCAACGCGACGACGCTGCGCTGACAAATTCACTTCCTGCTGTCTGATCCATCGTAGCATGGCACGGTAGCGACGTCTGCTTTCAGAGCATGAAGCTTTGACAAGTCGCCAGACTCGGCGTGTTGGACTCTAGAAGTGCAAGAGTCAGCCACAACGCACCACGTGCAATGAACTTGCACTGACCTATGCTCACTCAGAAGCACCTTCCCTGCAAAGCTACAGAGCTCAGAAGTTACACTGAAATTACACTGAAGGGAAAATGTTAAGTTCAGCTACATTGAACGATTACGTCATTCGTAGCGAGAACAGGGCTTTAAAGCAGAAAATAACGACAACTGAAAATCGGAGTGGCGCCACTTGTTGCCGGCTATGATACCCTTCACGTGACGTCACCACTGGCAGATTCACCGAGAGTGGAGCAGCGGGAGGTCACGTGAATTCTCTTAGTGCTACGTGACTCGGAAGGCTATTCTGGCCTAGGGTGGCACGCAGACAGAATCAATGCAGGACAGTGAGGCTGCGGGCGCGCGGCAGGATCACAGCTTACAGTTTCCTGCTGTGATGCTCTAGGTGTGAAGGCTAAATGAGCTGGATCCCTGTATCGATTCCCGATTACCGGAACGGGTATATTTTCAATCACCGAACTGGCATCGCGACCTGCGGAATGATCATAACTTTCACGGTAATCAGCACTACCCCATAATTTTGGTCAAGTGAGCCTGCATGCATACTTACAAGTAAGGTTTACGAATAGGCTCTTCTTTACTGCGTCATACGCGTACTCCGGTTGTGCTTATATATGGCTCTGGTCGCTGGAAAGAACACCTCAACATTATCTCGGTCCATCATATGCGTTGGGCCCGCACTCGGTGATCATCACCGCCTCCCAGGACTTCGCTGCTCAGCTCGGACCCAGAAGAGCAGCTCTGGGTCGTGCGGACGGCCGAAGACGCCGCCATAAAGCAAGGACTGGCGGCTTTCTGAGATAGGGGGATGGGGGGACTGGAGTTTAGTCTCCCAGCCCCCGCCACCCCTGGACCCCATCAAGGGCACAATAACGTATTTTCTCTCTCTCAAGAAAAGCGGCGCGATGGTCGTTATACCGCAGGAGAGACGTGGCCAGAGCCACACAAACTTCGCCAGTATGCCACTTCTGCAAAGGACCGCCGCACCCCGTGGAGAATTATTCCGCGCGCGACTCGCAGTCGCAGCTTCCTTCGAGCGCTTCCTTCTCGAGTCGACGCGTTCTCCGGACTTAAGGGCCTCCATCAACACGGCGCAAGAGCGCCTTGCCGGCGTCGACCACGGCTCGGGGCCCGTGGTGTCTTGTTTACACCGCAAGCGACCGAGACACTGCATGCAGCGTCGAACTCTCGACAATGCGCGACACCCACAGCAACTCTACCGAGCTCCACGGCCCGTTCTCTCCGGTGGTGTTTACATCGCGAAGGCTGAAAAAAAAAAAAAGAAGTGAGCATGCCTTGCCTATTCCTTAGGAAAACACGTTCCCCTGGAAAAACAGTAAACAGGCGCCGAAAAAAACCACGCGCAGTCAGGGTTTTTCTGTGCAGGACCGAGCTTCGAGGTACCGAGGGGACCGAGCAAGGCAGGTACCGAGCTTCGAGAGGACCGCACAAACCACTCGCCGAGGAACGCGTGATGTGATAAACGTGTTCCAGTTATCCTAAGATTGCACTTCCGGCCCTCATTATCATACCGCTGTCTCAACACTAGTACGACATGGGAACGAGTGTCTGCGCACCTAACTCGCATTTCTCGCTTTCGTTCTGGCCAATGGGAGGGCCTTGACATCTGAATGAGTCGCGTTTATGATACATTGAGGAATACGTATGATGACAAACACAAACAACCTGATGCAAGAAGTTCTGTCGTATGCCTGCCGTATGGCAGGCATACAAATGGCATACGAAGGCATATGTATGGCAGGCATAAGAAGCCTGCCGTATGGACTCAGTGGCTATGGGGTTTATCTGCTGATGAACGCAGCGGCGGTTTCAAATGCAGGCGGCGCCAGCGGCATTTTGTTGCGGGCGTATTGTAAAATCACCCGTGCACTTAGATTAAGCGCACGGCAAGGAAAACCCATGAGGTTCACTGTAATTGCGAGCATCCCAATCGCGAGCATCCCACAAACACACAGCCTGTATGTTTGTTCTGGCCGTTAAACGTAAGGGCATCTAAACAACTAACTCGTTTGTAGACTTTAACCCAGAACATTCCCTCAAGAAAACGAACCTTTGAATAGGTATAAACACTAAGACATCCAGAAGAGGGGCAAGAGCAGCATGCCTTTTCGAACTAATGAGGCTTCGTTCGTTCGGCTTACCAAACTCCAAGCAATGCAAGGACTGTACGCGAGACGCCAAAGCTTATGACTTTGAAATCACTGTCGGCGGCTACCCGGGGTTCTTTAACTGCATCCAGTTTTTCCTTTTTTTTTCTTTTTTGCGTCTTATACGTTTATGCATTCCACTCCCAGTGGAATGCGTCTTCGTGGACAGAAAACAACCTCACGGCCTTGTGCTGAGCAATTAACGCCCTTGTTATTCAACTACCGCTGTGTCAATCTATGCGCACATTGTATGTTAAAGCTACGACAGATACGTACCGAGGGACTAAAAGCAAACCACGCTGAAAGTCATAAGGGGTCAACATTCACATCTCAACGCTTTCTTTCACACAGATGGAGCTTATGATGTCGCGTCAAGATCGGATAGTCAGTCGGAATCAGCAAAGAAACAGCCTAGAAAAAGATTCTGACAGACCACCAGCTTTATAAAAGAAATATTCTAAATGCAGTCCCAAAGATAAACAACATCCTACGGAAATACCACCCAATATTATAAAGTAAAGAGCGTCTGAGAAAAGCGTTCCCGGATATACCAAAGGTTACCTATCGCCGCAACAGGAACTTCACAGACATGTTAGTGCACGCAAAAATCAGTCAACCTCATTCCCCCGTAATAAAAGTAGCCCCAGGTGCAAAACCAGCAGGTACCTTCAAAGTGACAATAAAGTTAAAAGCACCGCAAATAGTTACACACATGAAGTCAAACCCAGCTTCACTTGTATGAGTTAAGATGTGATTTATATGCTTGAATGTTTTTTCTGGTGCAACGGGACAATCAATGAACGTCAGATTAAACGGACATCGCGCGGATCCAGCTAAAAAGCTTCACAAAGCCGTCGCCGAGCATTTCAGCCAACCAGGTCATGACTTTCATGAGCCTAAACTACATCTTACAGTCAAATTTCTGTTCTGAACGAGAAAGCAAATGCAGAGAATCATACTATATCTATAAGTTCAAGACATTGCAGCCAATAGGCATAAATGTTTCAAAGGGAGCTTTAAAATTTATTCACTATGCTAAATTTCAAGCTACAGGCAACAACACTGAGTTTGGTTGCTTATGGTCTTTTTGTCGTTTTACTTATGTATTTAGTCCATTTCAGTATTTCCTTTTATTTTTTATTTTTTATTATTATTTTTCACGAGCACCGGTTTCTGCCGCTCCTTCTGTTATCTCTGTCAGAGACACGATACCGCACGACCACGAGTGAAACATGTAATAGAGGGCTGCTGTGCACGCCTTTGACACGCCGGTTGACACGGCCGTTGACATGTGATTGACAGACGGCCGTGTCACTGTCCTTGTGCACAGCACTTCTTTATTCTCAATTCTACACCCTCGCCGCTAACACACCTTCGCTCGTTGCCGCACCCACCCGACTTACGCCCTCTCCCCTTTAGAAGAATCCCACCTATATATACTGTGGCGAGGAAAGCATATGTCGTCTCGAAGAAAAGTCCACTTGTCGAAACGTTGTCTCCTGCTCTCACCTCGTTCTCGTTTTGCTCATCGTCCCATATTTCACAGGCCTTTTGTGTAACCTTCACCGCTCGCGTGTCTGCTCATTTTTACGTGTGGTATGTCGCAAAATAAGCCTTATTTCAATTTCATGTCACGGCAATTTTACATAAAATTGGCGAAACGCTTCACTATTGAGTTTTAATTCTCTTCCAAGATTTTAGTTCAATGCTTTACAATGTTAGGTTGCTTCACGCACTTTCCGGGGGATATCTATGCTTGTATCTATCTATGCACGTTTGTATCTAACCGTTTTCCTGCCTACCTGGGTTACTGGGTAGCCCATGGTCGAACGGATAGCACATCAGGCTGCTGCGCTGAGGCAACAGTTTCTGAAACCAGCCATCGAAACAAATTCGGTCGCTGAGTATGCGTCAATCTGTATATACGCGCCGCTCTTCAACATTCGCCCTTTCACGCCGACATGGGTCACCAGATGCGGGACCGGGCAGGTACCATTTTTCGGAGGAACGATTTGGTGCTGACTTGGGTAACTAGGTGTGTGCCACTGGGAGTATGCCGCTCTACAATGACTAAAAAATCCCTTAAATTTATCCGATGTTGAGTGGGATAGGACCCACCTCACAAGAGTTCCTCAAGGACAGGAACTCGATGAGTTAGCGGGCAGCACCACAAATACAATGGGTATGTGCCGCTGTTCAACGATCCTCTCGTCAACTTCGGTCGCTGAGTATGTGACACTGATTGTGCGGCAAGCAAAGGAACAATTCTCAGCGTCCGCAGAGGAAACCAGTTGCCGCATGACGCGTTTCTCGGCGTTTGCTCGCTATGGCACCCCACGCTTTTCGGAGGTCACATGCAGGCTTCATGGCGGTGACGCTAGAGGGCGCCCAGTGTTTTTACGGAAGTGGTAAAGTGGAAAACCATGGCAGTACATGACTTATACATAGTAGCTCGTTTCGATGGTAGCAGCACGTTGTATCGCTATATTTATTCAATCCTAAACGCATTACAATCTATTGTCATCTTAATGTGGTTTCCGCCTAATTTTTTTTATGTACAGGAAAGAAAAATGGCAAATGTCAGTTTTTTTCCTGGTTCTTTACAGACATTTCTTAGGGTGGGTTCTCGTGATTTTGAGGCAAGGCCACGAGAGAGCTGCTGTAATTGTTAAGGTTCCCCAATGTATATTGTGACGACCACACCACGAACGCTTCTGCATGAGTGGCGCGTGCAAACCATGAACTTTTGTTTTTCTTCTGCGTCTAACCTTTCCTGCCTTTTCGCATTTCCCAGTGCAGGGTGGCCAACCGCGCTCAGCCTAGGCAACCTGCTTCCCTCAATCTTATCTCTCCTCTTTTGTTCATCACATTGTCGTGACAGTATATTCCAAACTTTAACTATTTAATAATTGCGTTTCCTCTTATGGGCAATAGTTCATGCCCACTCCTGTAAGCTCATCCGAACCCTTCAAGTAAGGTTCCCTAACAAGATAAGGAAGTTCTGTGAACTTCACGCCTTTACCTTATTGTTTCTTTTCCGTATGAAATGTGCTTAGAGTGCGAGGCCTGAGGCTCAGGAGTGGGCGGGTAAGGACACGAAGGAGTCTTTTTGCGCTGGTTTCAGTCCGAGTTAGGACCGCTAACTGAATGCGAGTGCGCGGGAGGCAGGTGCGCGCGGCCTAGGTTTCGCACGCGCGACGAAATTAATAAACGAATTCTAGCGAGAGAAGCGCCGGAAGGGCGCAAACGCGCTCATCTATTGAGTTCACCGAGAGAGGCCTTGCTGTTTGGCGAAAACGGGCCCGGTTTACTCTGCTCTTGAGTGAGCAGCGATCCGTCATCGGAGCTCGTTAGGCATTCAGGATCTAGGTCGGCCCGGCTCCGACGCGATGCAGTCGAATTCAGGAAACGTAGAAGTGACCGGTCGGACGGACGCGTGTTCTGTAATTGGACAGGCGCACCGAAGCGCACAGGTCGCTTTTGCGAGGTGCCATGGGACTCACCGGCGGAGATTTCGCTTTCATTCCACGGCTGCGTTAATGAAGTACGAAATGGGCGTAGCATGCCACCTCAAAGTAAGGACGTGAAAAACATTCGCTCTGCGGAGCAATTGAAATGTACGCTGGGTAGTAAATTTCGCGCAGCAATATTCCTTGAAATATTTTTTAGAGTACCCAATAAATATTGGTGTTAAAAATTTCCGCTGGACATACATTTTCTTCCCTCAAAAGTACAAATCTGTTGTTCACGTCTTAGGGCGACAACACAGCGATGACCATACGATAACGGCACGCTGGCTATACCATCGTTCATTTTGCCGGTGGAGGGGTCACGTGACACGAGTTGAGACGGTTCGCGCACGTGCTCTCCGTGCGCTGTCAAAACTATTAGTTCTCCGCGTGGTGACTCAGCTCGCTCGAGAGAGGCCCTTGTTTGGAGACATAAATTTTGTATGAGATGGCGCGCAGTAATTGTCTCTCGGTGAGGACACTTCAACCATACTGTCCCGGGGGTTGGGGATGGAACGGGGAGATCGACTCCCTCAATGTCCTTCCCGCCTGACAGAGAAGCAGGGAAGAGGGAAATGGAGGCGCTCCCGCTCCCTGACTCTCCCCGTCTCTGATGCTATGACGACTTCCGAGCAAGGCGCTGATTGGGGCTTTACTTGGGCGGCAGGGGCAAAAATAGCGCTCGGCCCTACTCGCTCAGCGGCAGTGAATCCCGGCCGATTCGCGAGAGAACTGCCACGAAGTGCCAACCCGAGAGCGGCATGCATTGGGGCTAGGCGCCGCACCACTAGCCTGTTCGTGCCCTTAAAGAGACTGACAACCGATTTTTAAGGAGCCAGTTTTAACGCGACAGCGTTAAGGAGCTCGTGTCGCAGAAAAGCCGGTGTCGTCGGTGTCGGCGTCCGCGGCGTTGGCCGTGAGCGAAAAATCCCGGCAGGCAGTTCATAAATAAAAACAACTTGCAACATGGCCTGCGTCGGAATCGAACAAGGAGTGTGAGCATGAGACGCTACCACTCAGCCACGAGTTCGATGCTTCAATGCGGTACAAAAGCGCCTCTAGTGAATGCGGTGTTGTCTTCGAAACGTGCCGTAGAAAGGTATACTGCGGTGTATATCGGTAATTATGAGCATGTAACTTACAGAAGTTGCAGTTGCACGAGTAGCGAAGTACGTTTCCGCTACATTTCTGCGCTTTCCGCACACGCAGAGCCATCTTGCGGCAAACACAGTAGACCCCCTCCTCTCAATGTACGGCGCTGTCCCGACAGGTGGCGCGCCACGCGCGCATTGGGGCTGTGCGGGGACCGGCGTGAGGCGCGTCGCGGCCCGACTCCCTCTCCCCTGACGACGCTTCGCCGTGCTCCGTCACGGGTTACAGAATCAAGCGTCCATCCTTTCTTTAGATCACTATCTATATATCTCCCTGCCCGTGCCGATCACGACGTTTGGCTGGCGTAGATAGTTTCCCCCTCCGAGACACCGAGTTCTTTGGTTCGTTCTGCTTGCTCAGGCGCACGTTTCGTTGCCGCGCCGAACGCTGCGTTGCTCGACGCTCACCGCGTGATTGGTGGGTGCAAAGTCCGATGCGGGGCGTCTCGCAAGTGATCGCTGCGCCATAGCGCATTGTCTTACACCCCTTGGCGGGTCGACGGGAACGCTGTCGCGTTTCACTCTTGAAGGCGAAGCTAAAGTGTCCTCCAATTTTTTTTATGGCGCAACGAAAAGCTCACCCTAGGTAGTGTTTACAACTGCAACAGTTGCTTTCAAAAGCGCGTGAATATTTAGTAAGCACGATTTTTCGATCTGAGCAGCCTTCAAAAAGTAAGTCCCCCATCCAGCAACGCTCAGAAGTGAGAGCGATGTCGATAGCCCGCCGCGCAAATTGTGAAAGCTGCCCGTCGTTCTGCTTTTACAGGAGTGAGTGTAATTATGGTTAACCACTTACATGTTTATTTTTTCAACCACTTTCGAAAATAAAAGGCTGGTGCAGCAAGTTCGCGTTGTGGTACAGACATTTCTTATATTTGTACCGCGTTTTTCACCAAGCACACGCCTACGTCATGGCTGGCTGGCCCCCGTCGTCGTTGTACTGTCGATAGACGAGCCAAGTCAATCCATCGAAAACGAAGGCGAAGGAAGCGCGACTTTTCCGCTAACTAAACACGAAGGCTTATCTGAAGATTGCAAGTAAGGAAAAACTTTTAATGACAAAAACTATGCTGTATTTAAATACATATAGAAAGATCAGTGACCGCGTACACTAGTAGAAGGTCACGTGGTGGACCTCTTACGCAGCTTCATGTTTTTGCCGCGTGGGGGCGCCAGAGGTCATATTTCGCGAATTTTAGTAATGAATTAAAAATGTAAATTCATGTTAAATTTGAAATACATGGCTCGTTTTAGCCACTACGATAGGCAATCTTTCCATCAGCGGGGCTCTCTCGATTTATATTCTGAGCGGCTGTCGGTCCCTTTGAAGGGCCTCCAACCAGGCCCCATAGCAAATTTGGGTATACGCTGGAAGTTGTTACGTATACTGTAGGAGGCGCTCTGCCGCAAATATTTTTTTTTTCAGATCGGCTCATTAATAGCCTAGATAGAAATATTTCAGTGCAGCGAACCCGTGATTTCAGCAGATGAGCTCCACTGCCAAGCGAGACGCCCTCTCCGTTCGCCCTGTCTAGCCTCCGCAAGCGAAATTCCTTCCCTGCGTTCTAGCATGCCTGAGCTCGAGGATCGCGTGATGCATACGTCACGGGCCCCGCCTTCATTTTTTTTTTCTCCTCACTTTTTTGCGGTGCGACGCACTTCCGCTGACGGCGTCGTGCGCAAGCTGTTGCGATTGTCTCGTTCCGCGCAGCGCGCGATTTTGCTCGCTGAGCACAAAGGACACCTGACTAGCGGTATAGGTCAGTGCTACACAAACACTGAGGCAGACATAAGCGGATCATAGAGCACGACCGCGCGCTGGAACACGGTAGAAAATGAGATAGTTTCGGTGTCTGCGCTCGCGACTGCACGACGGTGGGGACAAGCA
The DNA here is from genome assembly GCF_023375885.2 of Dermacentor andersoni. Taxonomy (NCBI): domain Eukaryota; kingdom Metazoa; phylum Arthropoda; class Arachnida; order Ixodida; family Ixodidae; genus Dermacentor; species Dermacentor andersoni. The sequence continues at coordinate 54,119,046 of NC_092823.1, forward strand.
GACGAGACGGAAGTACATCTTTCTTGCTTTGATGCGAAGTAAAACAAAAAGAAAACACGCAGACATTCGGTCGGTTTGCTTGTTTTATTATTTCTGTAAGCTTTAATTCGTCTATTCAAGCACCATATTACGCAAATAACAGATGTTGCCTTCAATAATCTCCGAAGTCATGTGTCTCGATGATTGATGTCGCAATGCGAACACGAGCACCTAGGCGCAGGCACACGTGTACGTCATCCTCCGGCTAGGAGCGCGGCGGCCGCGATGGAAAGGGAAAATGGCGTTCGGATTGAAATTTCATACCTTTCGCCGGCGCGCAGCGATGTAATACTTTGCAAACACGATCATTGGCGCGCATTGTATGCTCTGCGCTTGTCAGCTCAACATGGCCAGACCTGGTGAGGGGCTCTTTAAGGCACGTCCACAGTATCGGGAAAAACGCGCGCCGCGTGCCGCAGGTGGTAGAAAGCGCGCCTGTAAAACGGACCAGCGGAAAATTTTTCTGCCGTGGGGCGAACGGGTCCCTTGGCTATTCTTCACGGCACGCCGCTCGCCACCGATCGGAGAGACTAATGAGGAGCGGCCAATTCATTCACGTGGGTGAAAGCTGCAAGAAAGTATGCCTCTCTCTCTCTCTCTCTCTCTCTCTCTATCTATCTATCTATCTCTATCTATCTAACTATCTATCTATATCTATCTATCTATCTATCTATCTATCTCCCTCTCTCTCAGCATCACTTATCCCAGCCGCCGTGATTTCAATCGATAGCGAATTACTCGCTTGCCGCAGCGGCAAAGACCACTCGCAAGTGTGGTGACGTCGATGCGGGCGCGTTCTGCCGTCTGCGGCATGGCGCACGCGCGTCTTTTTCAGCGCTAGCGTGGGCGTATACCTTTACAGCAGCAGCAGAGGGTATTCAAGGACCGAACGTCGAAGGGCTACTATATAGAGTGCGACGGTATACGTGGTACAGCATTAGAGTTAATGAGAAGTTACTTAACGGATCGTTACCAGTTTGTTTCGTATAATCAGGCCACTTCCTCACTTCTCAAAATACAGACTGGCGTGCCACAGGGATCCATACTTGGTCCTATATTATTTAATCTATATATCAATGACCTTCCTAACATTTCTTAACATTTCTTCCTCACCTAATATCATCATGTACGCAGACGATACTAATCTTTTCTTTGCAAATTCTTCCTTGCAATGCATACAAAAAGAAATAAATGATTATTTAAATTTATTACCTGAATGGCTGTACATCAACAAACTGCAATTGAATGTCAACAAAACCAAATATATAATATTTAGACCAATAAACAAGCCATTGCCTGTTAATATAACTGTTCTATTTCAAGCAAAGAGGCTAGAACAAGTAACAACGCAAAAGTTTTTGGGCGTATGGTTCCAAGAAAACCTCTCCTGGGACAATCATGTCAATAAGCTTTGCAATGATCTTAGCAAAGTAGTAGGCTGTATATATAAAATAGATGATCTAATACCTTTATGGCTAAAGAAAGCAATATACTACGTCCTTTTTTACTCGAAGCTAACTTATTGTGTCTTGATCTGGGGAACAACTACAACAAAAAACTATGATAAGTTATTAAGCTTGCAAAAACGAGTAGTCCGAATTTTTGAAAACTACTATGGTAGGCCGCGTGACTTACCCACACACAATCTCTTCATCAAACATTTATTGATCCGAGCAAATCAAGTATTTTATTCTATATTACTCTTGCATATAAAAACAAACACAGGCTCCATGTTGTCAGCATACCCACTTCTATTCGATACCCATTACGTTATCAAATCAAGAAAATACCATTCACGCGGTACTAACTACGGACGTCAGGATATAAACTATCAAATACCAAGGCTACTAAACATTGTTGAGCAAAAAATTGATTTCTGTGCGCCTAATTTTAAGCAATGTATAAAAAACCTACTCATACACTATCAAATTATTTACACATAAATTGCTCTCGCACTAAATTGTTTTTTATGCACTATATATGTATTCCTTAATCTGCGCGGTAATGTGATTGCACAAACAAAAATTGCAGCATAAATGTCTTTTCACATAGTCATCGTATAATGTACACATTATCCTGTTTATTTGTATTTTCTACATCGTACTTGCTTGTTTCTTGTTATATTTGCTTTTTAGTACATGGGATCATCATGTAAGCCGAACGCACTTAGGAGCAAGAGCCCCTGTCAGGCCAAATGGCCTTTAGCTCTTGTTTCATCTTTCTGTAATGAAGAAAGGAAATAAACTTCAAAAAAACAAACAAACAAAGTATTACAATATCTAGATCTCGTCAAGTCTCATATTTCAGACAAGGGGTTCGTACTTATTTCAGTTTCCTATCTCTTTATTTAAAAAAATGATAATTTTGAAGTTGCCGTTAGAAGCAAGAGACACCCGCCGCTGATGTACAATGGTTATGCGAAGTCCTCCCTCTACGCGGGAGGTTGTGGGTTCGACTGACGGCCCCGGTGGCTGCACTGCATCGGTGTAGGAATCTGAAAAATTATCTTGTACAAATATTTGGGTGCACGTCGGAGAACCCTAAACCCTAAGTGGTCAAATTGAACTCGCAGCTCCCGACTACGGCATATATCCCTCATAACCCTGTGCTTCACTTTGGAGTTAAAATCTACAAATAAATATAGTGGCAATGCATGAACATTCGATCGAACTTGTTCGCCAAACAGAAACATATAAATATTGCCAAAGTCTTTTCAAACATTAGTCAAGTTTCTGTGATCGTCTTTTTTTTTTCCAAGAGCGCTGCTTCACTGCAATAATCGATCACCAACTAGCCCGTCAGTATCTATTAAACAACTATAAAAGTTAGTGTCATAAATTCAAAAATCGTAATAATGAAGGAGCACTATACGTGTGTTGCTGCTGCATCTACAATGCACATTCATCGTCTTCTAGGACAGAGCCATGGCACAAAGGATATTAGGCGCACGATGCTAGAGGAGGCAACACTAAATTAAAATGCTCCAAAGGACTATCCCCGTGTTGTAACAGACAGCCAAAGTACACACCCTACTGCTACAGTATACCTGCATCCCACAAGGCTTCGTCCTGCGTGATGCAGATATTGTGTGATGCGGTTGTGATGCAGTATGCAAGCAAAGAACTGGGTGACGCAGATATTTATGCAAAGAGTGGCATTACGCAGGGATTGCTATTTTTTACGACGTATACCTTGTGGCAGACCCTTGTAATAATTAGAAGTTCCCTGGCACTACGGGAAGCAGAGTCATCCCAATGATTTTGCAGGCAGCTGGCTATACACAGCGTTGCTCCGGCATCTTCAGCATCTGTCCTGAATGGATGATAAAGAGTTACCTGATAGACGAATGTGTCTGTGCGACGCGAAGAAAAGATGCATCGCGGCTTTCGTCACGACGAGTTCACGTGATCTTCGGGTACACGCAGGAGCGTTTGATGGCAAAAAAACACGCGGCGCCCGCGTTGGCATGCGCTGACAGCTTCGTGTATCACGGGTTTTCTCGGTTTTCTTGCGATAGCAACTATATGGACGCTACAGGCACATATCCGCCGTCGGCGTCGCCGTGATATTTCGTATAAAGTCCAAGTGCAATAAGACCGTGGCCGCCCGCGGTATGTTGTAGCTGCGAGTCAAAGCGTGCGAGGGTCAGTCTAGAATGGTGGCTTGATCTCGCGCGCGCAAGGCACCGTGGGGCGTTTCGCTCCGGTGGCGGCTGCGTATGGCACTGCTGAGAAAGCGATTTGTGATTACAACACGAAGTCAGCAGCGCGGCCGCTGAAGGCGTACCTTGGAAGTGGTGTGCGATGAGTACAGAGTCTAGGAAGACCGATGGCTGATAGCTTCGTGTGCGCTGTGTTCTAGCCGCTTAGTTCGCATTGAAGCGAGATGCAGCACGAAGGTCAATTTGCTCGCTGCTGCTGCCGCTCTTCCACGCGCCGGCGTTTTGACAGCGATTGTCCCCGCTCATCGAGTGAGATGGGTTTTTGTTTGCCTGCTTGTTTGTCAACGAGGGTAACGTAACGCTAACGCATTTACCGCTAATTGGCCACCGATTCCAATTCTTTATGCGCTAGTGCTTATCCTAGTCGTGTATCTGAAACAAATTCAAATCACTAAGTCTCGTTGCTCTCTAGCTTTGCGCTACAGTCACTAAGTAAGTGCCACAGACGTTACTAGTAGCATTGCTATGTCGCTATATTTACTACATCTAACCACGTAGTAGTAGCTAGGGGCCAGTACCATTACAACTTGCAATGCTACTAGCAGCATTATACTATAAAGTGCGAAAATACTGTCATGTCTACCTCACATTCCATTACTTGCCTCGTACATAGGCATGGCTTCAGCATTTATTATCCAGGATATATGTGATCTTTCACTTTTAGGAATTTTCCTCCACCTTGCGGGTTTGAGCAGAACACACATGGTTGTTCGCTGCCCTAGTGCTATGAGTTGTCTAATTCGTCCATCGCGATTCCCCCTACCAGACTTTGGCTTAGCTCAGTTTATAGAGCGACTGTCTCGGAAAGGCCTTGCGGCCTCGTTTGCATGCCGGAGCAAGTTTAATTTTATTTAACTATGCAGGTTTCTTTTATTATGGCGAAAGTCTTATTTGCCTCATCAGTCAGTCGACCTTGAGCGAAAGCGCGCCGACGACACGAAAGGTGCAAAAAGGCTACGAGCCCTCAACCCTTGATCGGAGTCCAACCCATGACCTTTGGTGTTCATGAAGACGAAGTTAATTAGACACAGGTAATTAGAATACAGTTAATTAAGGCACTCGAATCCACGACCTTGAGTGGAAGTTGAACCGTCAAACTTTGGAATTGAGAGACGCACTAAGCAAAGTACACTAAGCCAATTAACGGGGATGTGTACGTTACGTGTGTGTCTTCAATGCATCGGCACATGGGCTTTTTTCGCCTTCAACTCGGCTTAAGGATAACATAAGAGACCCTGCGCATTTCTTCTCAGAAAATTCCTGCGCTTTCTTTTTTGTTCTTTTTTCAGCATCAAAGCATTACAATTTCGGGAATACAAGTAGTCTCGCTTAGTGATAAGTGCGAATACTACAACCTTGCGTGTCGCTCTCTTGTAGGGAGATTATAGCCGTCAGTAAAAAAGAAAAGGAAAGCTATTTGATTGCATCGACGCGTACCCTGCTTATCCTGTGGTTTTGTTCTTACACCTACATAATCTATACCTGTGTTCCGGAGTTGGGCACCTGCCACGTCGATTGTCTACTTTATGTGACTCATTCTTGTGCCAAGGAACGTTCACTTGCGAGTGAACGCGTGTCCCGTGTCCTCGTAAGTTCTCGCGTTCTTATTGTCCAAGGTGAATGATATTCCTACTTGCTCAACTTGTAACTTCCAACGTCGCGCGTGTTTCCTTCGTATGACTTTGCGTTTCATTCGGATTATTGTCATCCGTTCTACGCAACTGACGGAATTGGTACGCGCCCGAAATGAATACAGCTTGCACCACGACCCACCAATCAGCAACCCCTGTCGCAGCTTGCAATAAACTCGGAAGTCGGTCTTCGCCGTGTTACCCCACTCTCGTGAGACCGTCGCTGGAGTGACTTCTACTCTCCCGACGCGGGCCTTCGCAATTTGGTCGGCGCGCAAATAGGAGAGACGCTGGTTCGCCGGGAAAACATGAAATAGACTGACACGGGACCAACATATTCCCAGAGATTGCGGGTGGCACGGTGTAGACCTGCACGCAGGCGGCAGAATCAGAACTGGCACAAGATGACGTCAGCGTGCCATGATGAGCCAATTCGCAGAGCGCGTAGACGGGCCGAGCAAGGGAAGTCCGCTGCAATTTCCGACTTGCGCGTAGCTGGCCGACGCAGGTGCCAACCGAGATGACTAAGCCCCCCACCGGTGGGAGCGTTCTGCATTGAAATAGTACGAAGAAGATAATTTTTTTTATTTACAGAAGAGCGCAGAAGCCGGCCGGAGGAGCTTATGTGTTCTAACCTGTTGCTTCTGCCCGGCGACAATGGGAACAGAAGTGGGAGTGAGGATGATGATGACGCGAATCAAGGTGGGATGAGTGCGGGCCAACACTAGAGCACGTATGAGCGACAATCTTGAGTTCAGTTCTCTGTCTCACCAATAATCTACCATTGGGTCGTTATTTTAACACATCCAGGGTGCATTGAAAAGAGTTCACTGTAGCTGCCCAGTGCCTATTATCACACTGGACTTTCAAAAGAAATGACCCGTGCTCCAAACCTCACATGATCTGCAGAACTGACTTTGTTTTGTTGGGTTTTTTCTCATCGTAGTGGCCAACAGTCCACTCGATCAATCTGTTCAACTAATCAATCAACCGTTCATTTTCATTTTTTTTTCTTTGCGAAAGAGTAGAAGCAGCAACATAAATGTCACCTAACATTTTGTGTGCAGTGAAGCGATCGAACACATTCATATTGAATTTCCTCGTTTTTAACGAGCAGACGGCAGCGCTCTCCTCGACATTAGACAAACTTAATCGCTCACTCACAAATAAACCAATTTCGTGGACGCTGGCCTACACGAACATCAGTGCGAGCGGCTTAAAGGCTCTGATATGTTCCATAAAAGACAGCTCATTATGCCAGGTACTCTAATTAAGCGATAATATGCACCACATGACCTTATATTTCTTTGTACGGTACAATGAACAATGTGTGTTTCTATAGGTCCCTTTTGAGACTGTGTGACGTCGAATCATATCTTCTTATATCTTTATTTATTTCGTTCCTCTATTGCTATTTTCTGTTACCTTTCATACGCACTTTCGCCGGCCCTGAGAGGACTTTAGTTTTATCTTTGTCCCTTGATTTGTCTCTCAACGTCAAAGTAATTGTCGGCTTCTCTTTTTACTAATTTTAACTTAAAAGACTTGTTGCCTTCCTTAATTATGATGGATGTTTTCTATTGCTTTCAGTGCAACCCAAGTAAGAAAAATAGGAGTCAGATTCCGTTGCCGTACTAAACAGCATCTTTAAAAATTACGCCAAATAATCGGGGGAAGAATTTTCTTTAGGTCTGTTTTTGGCAATAGTGCTACGGCACAATATGCGCGATCACGAAAGGCCAGCAGTGTGAAGACGACGACGACGATTAGAAGCTAGCGCGGGCTGTTGCCTCTTGGCCAAGCGCAGCGTATTTTCCTTGTAAATATATTTGTACATAGCTTTTCGTCTGCGTCTTCCTACGTAACATATCTGGTGGAGGTGGACGTTCCCTGTACCTCGTCACGGAGCTTCGCAGTGGACGGTACATCGAGCCTTCCTTCATGGCTCCCGGCGACGACAACCCGACTCCGCCGGCTCCGACACCTGCTGCCACTTCGACGACCTACATCACTCTCCCCGCTCCCCGTGATCCTGGCGTATTCTCGGGCCAAGATGGGGAAGACGTCGATGACTGGATCAGCCTGTATGAACATGTCAGCCGCAATAACCGGTGGGACCCTACTATTATGCTCGCCAACGTAGTCTTTTACCTCGGTGGCACACCTCGAGTTTGGTATCGCACGCACGAAGATGAGCTCACCAGTTGGGATTCACTTAAGACACAGCTTCGAGACTTGTTCGGCAACCCCTACGGTCAACAACTTGCCGCGCAGAAGGCGCTTTCCGGCCGTGTGCAGACGTCAACAGAGCCCTATGTCACGTACATTCAGGACGTCTTGGCTCTGTGCCGCAAAGTTGACACCCACATGACTGAGTCAGACAAGGTTTCCCACATCCTCAAAGGCATTGCCGATGACGCCTTCAACTTGCTCGTTTGGAACAACGTAGCGACGGTGGATGCTGTTATAAGAGAGTGCCGCCGCCTGGAACTCGCCAAAAGCCGACGTATTGACCAGCAGTTTGCCCGTCTGCCCAACACCCCAGCGACATCTTCCTGTGCCGACGCTCCTCGTCCCAACAACACTGCCGATGTTACCAGGATCGTCCGGCGTGAGATCGAGGCCGCCTATCCGGCTGCCTTCGACTCCAGTCCCACCAACACATCTGCAGTCACGGTCTCACTGATCCAGGCAGTTGTCCGCCAGGAGTTTGAAAACATGGGTCTTCACACCATCTGCTCGGCCCATCGCCCTAATACCCGCCCGGCTTCTTCGATTTCGCCCCGTCCCGCATCTTCTTACCCACCACGTTTCCGCAACCCATCTGAATGGCGCACTGCTGACGACAAGCCTATTTGTTTCCACTGCCATCGAATCGGGCACATTTCTCGGCACTGTCGTAGTCGCTGGAGTTCCCCGAGCCGGCCTACTTATACTGCCTACTCTCGCCCCTCAGGTGGCCCTTCTCGTCCCTATGCCGCACGCTCCGATAATGCCGCCACTGATTCTCCTGCAACGAACCGCCCCTATTCTCGTTCGCCTTCGCCCCAACGACGACAATCTCGCTCTCCCCAGCCCCGTCGCTCCTATTCGCCGACTCCCTTCGGACGCCGCTCCCAGCCGGAAAACTAGACGATGCAGCGCCTCGAGGTGACGCTGCATTGCTCCCTACGCCGCCAAATCCTCTACTGACTTTGCCCACTCATCTGAACCTTCTTGACGTGCAAGTCGACGGTGTTTCTGTGTCTGCTCTCATAGACACTGGGGCGCATTTGTCCGTAATGAGCGCTGACCTTCGTAACCGGCTCAAGAAAATTATCACGCCCGCCACGACGCCTGTTGTCCGTGTCGCCGATGGCGGAACAGCCCCCGTAATTGGTATGTGTACCGCCCGCGTCTCCTTCGCCGATCGCTCAACAATCGTGCTATTCACAGTCATCGCCCACTGTCCCCACGACATCATCCTCGGCTTAGACTTCCTTTCCGCACATTCTGCTCTCATCGATTGTTCCGCCAGTACTCTCCGCCTTGACCTGCCTGTTCTGGATCCTGCTGAACCACACCCCAGTCGCCTCAGTTCCGCCGACTTCGTTCGCTTGCCACCTTCGGCACTGACCTACGTTGACCTAGTGTCATCCCCACCAGTCCCCGACGGTCACTACATCGCGGCTCCTATGCAAGACGTCCTCCTTACACATGGGATCACAGTACCCCATACAGTTTTATCTATTACGGCGAATTGCGTCTGCCTGCCAGTGGTCAACTTTGGCTTGACGACACAAGTGCTGCCACGTGGGATGTCTTTGGCCCAGCTTTGTTCATTCGAGGATCACTCAGTAGCATCCATTGCAGTAGACGACACTTCATCCGATACTCCTCTACCATCGCAGTCGGCAAATTGTACCATCGCTGACTTACGGAAAATGATTGCCCCCGACTTGCCCTCCGAGCACGCTCGTGAACTCTACCGCGTTCTGTTTTCCTACCACGATATTTTTGACTTTAACGATCGTCCTTTAGCCCAAACTACAGCTGTCAAACATCGCATTAATACCGGCGATGCCCCTCCTATTCATCGCCGCCCGTATCGAGTGTCACCAGCTGAGCGTCAAGTTATTCACGCAGAAGTTCGCAAAATGCTTGCCAAGAACATTATTGAACCATCATATAGTCCATGGGCGTCACCTGTAGTACTGGTCAAAAAGAAGGATGGCTCATGGCGCTTTTGCGTGGATTATCGGCACCTTAACAGGGTTACCAAAAAGGACGTGTATCCCCTACCTCGGATTGATGACGCCCTTGACTGCCTCCACGGTGCTCGCTATTTCTCTTCTATTGACCTTCGCTCCGGCTACTGGCAGATTGCCGTGGACGATCTCGACCGCGAGAAGACTGCTTTTGTCACACCCGACGGTCTTTATCAATTCAAAGTGATGCCGTTCGGTCTATGTAACGCCCCTGCCACTTTTGAACGCATGATGGACTCCCTTCTTCACGGTTTCAAATGGTCCACGTGCCTGTGCTACTTGGACGACGTTATCGTATTCTCCCCAACGTTCGCTACGCACCTCGAGCGCCTCTCAGCAGTCCTGGACGTTTTTCGGCGAGCCGGTCTGCAACTCAACGCATCGAAGTGCCAATTCGGCCGCCGCCAGATTACCGTCCTTGGACATCTCGTTGACGCGAACGGAGTGCAACCGGACCCAGGCAAGATCCATGCTGTTACGCACTTCCCTGTTCCGAAGTGTGTCAAGGATGTGCGCAGCTTCATCGGCCTTTGTTCGTACTTCCGCCGTTTCGTGAGAAATTTCGCCGCCATAGCACGACCACTAACCGACCTTTTGAAAAAAGACGCTCCTTTCCAGTGGGGCGATAACGAGGCCTCTGCATTCTCTCATCTAATCGACATTCTCACAACGCCTCCCGTTTTGGCCCATTTCGATCCTTCTGCGCCTACCGAAGTCCGTACTGATGCCAGCGGTCACGGAATTGGAGCAGTACTGGCACAACGCCAGCGTGGCCACGACCGTGTTATCGCTTACGCCAGCAGGCTCCTCTCACCCGCGGAGCGCAACTATTCCATCACTGAGCGTGAGTGTCTGGCCCTAGTTTGGGCGGTTGCGAAATTCCGCCCATACTTATATGGCCGATCCTTTTCCGTTGTCACAGACCATCACGCGCTTTGCTGGTTATGCTCACTGAAAGATCCTACAGGAAGACTTGGTCGCTGGGCCTTACGCCTCCAAGAATATTCGTATACTGTCACCTATAAATCTGGCCGACTACACAAGGACGCTGACTGCCTGTCTCGCTACCCGGTCGACGAGCCTGACGACGCCGACAGTAGTAGCGCCAACGGCATTTTCTCTGTCTCTGCCTTCGGTAACATCGCCGATGAGCAGTACCGAGACCTATCGCTGCGAGCACTTATCGAGCGTCTGCGCTCTACACCTACCGACGCATCCGTTCGCCGATATGTCCTCCAGGGTGGCATTCTGTATCGCAGGAACTTCCTCCCTGACGGCTCTGACCTTCTTCTTGTCGTGCCAAAACAGCTACGACAGACTGTGCTCTTTGAGATGCATGACGCACCCACTTCAGGACATCTTGGGGTAACCCGCACGTACGACCGCGTCCGCCGCCGCTTCTATTGGCCTGGTCTCGCTCGCTCCGTTCGACGCTATGTTGCTGCCTGTGATCCCTGCCAGCGTCGGAAGACACCTCAGGTGCTACCTGCCGGTCATCTCCAGCCGATCACCGTCCCTGTGGAACCGTTCTTTCGTGTTGGATTAGACCTGCTCGGTCCCTTTCCCACGTCATCTTCTGGGAACAAATGGGTAGCCGTCGCGACTGATTACGCCACCCGATACGCTATCACTCGGGCTCTCCCTACCAGCTGCGCCACTGACGTCGCGGACTTTCTCTTGCGTGACATTATCTTGCTTCATGGCGCCCCGCGACAGCTGCTTACTGACCGTGGTCGAAACTTCCTCTCGAAAGTTATCGCTGACATTGTGCGTTCCTGCTCCATTCAACACAAACTGACTACTTCATACCATCCTCAAACCAATGGCCTGACAGAGCGGTTAAACCGTACTCTTACCGATATGCTGGCCAAGTACGTTTCCAAGGGCCACCACGACTGGGACATTGCCCTTCCTTACGTAACATTTGCGTACAATTCTTCCCGGCACGACACCGCCGGATTTTCTCCCTTTTATCTACTGTACGGTCGCGAACCTACCTTGCCCCTAGACACGGCACTTCCTCCTGCTGCGGTCTCAAAAAGCAAGTATGCGCGCGACGCCATCGCCCTCGCTGACCATGCACGCCAGCTTGCCCGTGCTCGACTGACGGCCTCACAGACCACTCAGCAGTGTCAGTACAACGCCCGCCATCGTGACGTACAGTTTTCACCTGGTGCGCTCGTGCTCCTGTGGTCGCCCTCTCGTCACGTCGGACTTTCAGAGAAGCTCCTTTCGCGATACACAGGGCCCTACCGCGTGCTGCGCCAGGTGACGCCTGTGACTTACGAAATTGCTCCTGTGGCCTCAACCTCGTCCTCTCCTGTGGCATCTAGTGATGTCGTACACGTCAGTAGGCTCAAGGCCTACTACACTGCTTCCGAGTCCGATCTTTAGTCGCTCCGGGACGGCGCTTTTGCAGCCGGGGGTAGTGCTACGGCACAATATGCGCGATCACGAAAGGCCAGCAGTGTGAAGACGACGACGACGATTAGAAGCTAGCGCGGGCTGTTGCCTCTTGGCCAAGCGCAGCGTATTTTCCTTGTAAATATATTTGTACATAGCTTTTCGTCTGCGTCTTCCTACGTAACAATATTAAAGTCCCCTTCATTATCGCTTTCCTCTGGAGTCGTTCTTGCCGCAGTTAGGAATGGTGTCCATCTCTTTTTTATAACTTCACCAATTGGTCATCACTACCAGGAACATCTCACTAAAGTTATTTCTTCATTTTAAATTTCGTTATGTGGCGAAGTGCCATGATTCGGCAGTAGCCGTTATAAAACTTAACCCCCATCGCTGTTTTAGTGTGCTATGCTATAATAAATACATCATGTCACACTTGCCGCACTGCAGCACGTTCAAATGCCTTTCTTTTTCACATAGGCAACGAAAATACTTAATGTGTTGAGATAACACATTTATGGGATGGAATGTGTATTTTTTTCGATTATCACCATTACATGCCTTTTTTCAACAAACACAGAGGGTCTTGCACTTCTCTTTCTTGTATCCCATTTTAAGTGTGTAAACAGCAGCTTCAAACGACACCACACGGGACACAGCAAAAAGACCACGCCACAGAGCGCCGACTAGCAGCCAAGAGAGCTATAACGTAAAGCTATTCCAATGTGTTTCTATTTCATTTTTGCCATTAGCCCCCTACGATTGGTGAAAAAATTTGGGTGACCACCTCTCCTGCCTACCACGTGAGGTCACAAAAACTGCGAAAACTTGGCATCTGATATGACGCGTACACAATGATTATGCGTGATTACGCTGAACAAAGGAACAAAAAACTATTTCCGGTTCTACGATTTTTTCCGCCATTAGCGCCCCGGCATTAGTTAAACTCTTCTCGATTCGCCCCTATTTGGCTTATCTGTCACGTGGCGTAAATGAAACCGAAATAGCTCACTACGTGAAAGTGACGTGTCCGCACTAAAGATGCAATAATACGCCGAACAAAAGATTTTTTTTTTTTGTGAATAGCAAGAGAATGCTCCGTTTCGAAAGGAATAGAAGTTGCTGCCTGACGATCGCTCTAGCATGACGAGAGTGCGATCACGAAGCTGGAATGACGACTATTGAACGACGGCGATGGCATCACTATGGCGAGGTGACAGCGAATGCATGACGGCTGTACAACGACCATGGCCCCTCGACGACGGTATGACGATTGTCGGATAACAAAGCTAAAACGACGTCGATGCTATGACCACGATGGTATCAGGACCACGAGCCCATACCTAGTCGCCCGAGCTATTCGACAACTTAGGCCACTGGGCTGGCGTAGAAGGCGTGTAGACAATGACAGCATGATGAGGGAAATATCACGTAGCTGGAATGACGACATTAGAACACCCAGCAGGACAGAATCCACATACCTAGTGGCTCAAGCAGGTAGGAAACTTCGGCCACTTGGTATCCCTAAGAGGACGGACGGACGGATAGACGGACAGGCGGACAGACGGAAAGACGGACGGATAGACGGACAGGCGGACAGACGGAAAGACGGACAGGCGGACAGACGGAAAGACGGACAGACAGACAGACAGACAGACAGACAGACAGACAGACAGACAGACAGACAGACAGACAGACAGACAGACAGACAGGCGGACAGACGGAAAGACGGACAGGCGGACAGACGGAAAGACGGACAGACAGACAGACAGACAGACAGACAGACAGACAGACAGACAGACAGACAGACAGACAGACAGACAGACAGACAGACAGACAGACGGACGGACAGACAGACGGACAGACGGACAGACGGACAGACAGACTCAAGATGGCTCGTAGTCAAAGGATGCTATTCTCAATAATAATACACCAATAATCAATGTAACAGCGAGAGGCTAGACATATGTCTTTTCCTAATGACGGGTGGGCCCATAGCAGCAGACTATTTATAGCGGATTCATTTCTTCGATATAACGTTCAGACACCCGACAACAAAGCAAACCGAAAGGTTCAACTCTGCGTGGGCTCACCTTCGTAATCTTTACGCCTTGCTCAACTGATTGGCGACAAACAGTTGCCCAGAAAATACCACTTCACGCTGGCACGAAAAGCACACCGTCATTTACATCACTTTTCCTGTGCAGAATCACTCGAACAGAAGTTTGTGAGAAAGCTGTACGCCAAGCTTTCGTGAGCAATTCCTTTGTCTATGTTTTTCACAGACGTTCTTTAAAGAGAGTACTGCTGCGTTACTCTACTTCACCACATCCATATTTATTCTCAAAATATATAATTAAAGAAAAGTAAATTGAACCTATCCCTCTAAACGGGCGCACAATGTACCTGAGGCTTCACGTCACCCCTTTCATGTCTATGATTAACTTCGAGTGCAAGCCAGCTTTATTGACACATATAGTCAAGGCAATATAAAAATATTTGGACCACTTAACATAGTTGCTTATTCTTGGTTCATTGTAGACTACTAATTGTTAAATAAGCCTAGGAACACGTGAGCTTTGGCCCTTACACATCTCAATAGAGTAACACTTCGCTGTAAATAAATGCTTGTTAAAGTGTAATAAACGCCATATTCTATACAATTTCAAAAACAGAAAAAAATCTGAGAACATTCTCTAATGTCGCCCTTGCGCCAATAAAACCCAATAATACATCAATCAATCAACATTCTATACACGATATAACGTAAAATTATAGATGAAACGTACACAGCCTCTTCAGTCAGTAGCATACTTTTGAACCCATTGAATCTAAATTTACTAGCCAGTTTTATTTACAAAGGTGATTTGTTCCTTGTTCTTGAGCAAATAAATTATATAAGGATTTTGCTGTATGTATCAGCAATTGAGCATTATGAGGTATTCAGCATTCTCGCCGCGATGAAGACATAAGAATTAGTTTTAGCATGTAATTAACTTAATAATCGAAAAGAAGTGGAAGGGGGCCCCGTTTGTTTAAAACGCAGTGATTCCCTTTTTGGCAGAATTTAAAAGCAAACAGCACTTCGAAGAACGCATAATGTTCAGTAAAAGAGAACACGCGCATTCCTTTCACTTTCGAAGAAACAACTCACCGCAATAAAGATATCTCTAAAAACTACCATTCGTCAAATGCGCTCGAAAAACAAGGTAAGCACCGACAAGCTGTCTCAAAACTGCTTTTATATCGTTGAGCTGTCTTCCGTCGCATGTCTGACAGCTTAAACGCACCTTCTCACATTCTTTTTTGTTCTTGCGAGCTTCCACACCGAGGGTTTTTAATATTTCTTTTTCGGTACGTGTAATCTCCAGGTAGTTCCTTTTACAGAAGCCTCCCCAGCTTAACTATGTCGCTGGCAGCACACAAGCAAGAAGTCAAGTGTTTACCGCCCGTATACCTCCATGTGCGGAAGCAAATACTACAGTTCCGAAAAAAGAGGCACACATAGCTAACGTTGAAAGCTGAGACCCGGGCGAGCAGTGCATGAGAGTAAGTAAAATAGTCCTCTCTCACAAAAATAAGGAAAAAAAAGGAAAGCGTTCATTTAATTCATCTTTTCCTCAAAGCACTCGTCTCTTTGAAGTGCAGATTCCAAACACACAGGAGACTTCAGAAGGTGTATGAAAGAGGATCAAATTTAGCGAAAATAGCATGTATGATGTATATTTTGGTTGTGAGCGAAGCTTCGTTCCTAAATACGTTAAATACGTTTCCTCATACTTCGTTAAACTTCCCTATATGTTTTTAGCTTTCTCTCCAGTGCGCTGGTTGGTAAGGACGAGGATGTAAGGATCTTTAGACAGACGTTTAGGGAATGAGGAAATTTCAGCGTGCCCAAAAGCATCTGTGATGCGTACTGGCTTCAGCACGCTTTAAGCGAAGGTCTGAATAGCACGTCTGAAAAGCTACGCATCCACCGCAAACATCAGCTCCCAAAGAGAAACTCTCTGCTGCCATGAGATTCATACACGCAGTCTTGCATTTCCTTGACCGCTTTTAACATGCAATGCCTCGGGTATATTTTTCCTCCGCCTTCGAGATCTTTTTTATTGTTTTCTTAAGCTAACCTTCATGTATGCAAACACTGTCACGTCTTCTCATGCTGCGCTTCTGTCAAAGTTTGATAAAGACGCTCGCGAGTTAGCATTGAAACTGAAACAGGTCACAACAGTGTTCTTATTCGTGTTTTACCTTTAAGGCAGTGTACATGGGTCCCATCACCTAAGTATTTTCTCAACGACGCTTCTCAGGGAAAATATGAGATATTAACGCGAGGTGTTCTCGGATAGCTCAGATTTCGTCGGATGAAGGAAATTGTCAGAAACTTCATTGTCAGTAACAGTTATTGACTGTGCACGCATATCGTTCGTGCAAACGTAAATGTCACTAAGCTGGACTTAGTCGCTTATAACTTCAATCACTTCGAGCCAGCACCTTCTAAATAACTTATCATCGACTAACTTAACGTATCCTAACTGTGCGCCTTTTTTCGGAAAACTTCGTTACGTACGGATCAATAAGAAATTCATTAGAGTTCTCTGTTCTTCAGATTGCTCTGTAAGCTCAGGCGTGGTGCAAGAGCTGGCTTATGTCCTTCAAGATCTATAATTAATCGCATCTGTCTTTTTATCGTCGTTGTAAGTATGTAATACCATCCTTTTGCTTTAACTTTTACACAATTACATTGTCCGAGACTGTGGAATACCTAGGGCTGCAGCTATCTCACAATCTTAGACCGATCATGTTAATCGGATAATTCGTTTCTGCCTCAGACAAGTTACTTGCACAGAAATACATAATCCGATCGAAACGAGAATATTCCTGTTCTATTTATGACAGCCACCAAGTTGATATGATTAATACTCCAGAAACGGGCCAAACCCGCACTGCCTGCAATCTCATTCTTAATTTTGACTACACTTACAACATAAGCACTTCATCTCTAAAATCCCGGTTTTGTCTTCCTTCACTCACCTCTCGTTGCAAAACTGATCGTGTTCGCTTAGTTTACAAGTTCTTTCGTGCTCAATGGTCAGAGTAACAAACAATCATTCCTGTGCATGTTTTCTCTCACCTCATCATCATCATCATCATCATCATCGTCGTCGTCGCCGTCGTCAGCCTATTTTATGTCCACTGCAGGACGAAGGCCACTCCCTGCGATCTCATATTACCCCAGTCTTGCGCCAACCGATTCCAGCTGGCGCTTGCAAATTTTTTAATTTCATCAAATTTCTCTTCCCTAACGCACCCTAATTTTTTGCATTTAACAGATGCGCATTCCATTAGATTTCAACTTTTATTCGTGTGTGTGTCTGTGCACAGAGTCCAAGCATAAAATTCGTTCATTTTGTCAAATATCACCTCATCTTCGACAGTTCTTAACACTGCTACTCAAGGAGACAATCTGTCAAGTCACGATACATAGCCTGATCAGCACAGTTTGGGACCCACCCCTAATGTAATGTCCCAATTCTCGGGACGTTTGAATATGTTCTAAATAATTAAATAAGTGCCAAAAGTGAATGCGCTCTCCGTTGTGCAGTTCGATTCCCCACTACACCACGCCATTTTCTTCTTGTTTTATGAGAATCCCTCGAACTTCTTGCAAATGGAAGGAGACGTGCATAAGGACATGTGCATAGCAGATGGATTATGCCACTTGATATTAAGACTTACTAGGATGTGACGTTGGGCACGCCATGTAGACCACGGAAAAGACACCACGTGGTTTCACTAGAGTTATAGAATAACGCCAGAGGCATGCGCAGTCTAGGGCGATGAAAAGCTATAGTGAAAGCCGTGATAAGACTTGCAAATGTGCAAGCGCATTCTTGAGTCTGGTGTGTCTCACGCAGGACAAGATCAAGATCGACACTGTGGGAAAGAAGCCTTCCTTCCGTAGCGCAACAAGTGAACCAATCATGAAGATGGTGAAGGTAATATAGGGTATACTAGAGTAATGGAATAGACGCCAAATTGTGATACACAGTCTGCGGTGACGAAAGACTACGGAAGAAACGTCACACACCAGAAGCTGGGAAGAAGGTGGAAAGGAGGAACACCTCGAAGTTAGTCAGAAAAGGCTATTCTTTCAAGCGGGTGAACTGTAGGGTAGCAAGAGAGAACGCCATGAAAAGGGACAGCGACCTGAGATTGAACCAGAAGAAAGCACGTTTTAAATCAGCTCAAGACATGAGCATAGTCGGCATCATAAGAATAAAAAATCAGGGCACATTCTCTGTGCAGAAGTAAGGGAGGAGGAGGACAAACGATGGTCCCTGAAAGAAGCAAACAGCGTTGTCAATCGTGCGGCTGTGTGCGCCGCTATTAAACGTGCCTTAAGACCGTGGTAAAAAAAAAATGAAACTACGCGGCTACAATTTTTTTATGTTGGGAAGCTGCCCATAAGGTTCAGTAAAAGTAGGCTAGAGAATAAAAATCAAAAAACACTGTATATTAATGGAACAAGCAAGGATGACAGACGCAGTGCTGTGCCGATTGATTCATCAATTGATTGATTGATTGATTGATTGATTGATTGATTGATTGATTGATTGATTGATTGATTGATTGATTGATTGATTGATTGATTGATTGATTCATCGATTCATCGATTCATCGATTGATTGATTGATTGATTGATTGATTGATTGATTGATTGATTGATTGATTGATTGATTGATTGATTGATTGATTGATTGATTGATTGATAACGTTGGGAACAAATACAGCATGCTGCCGGCTTCTCCACGATGCTGTTTTGTTGTATGAATGAAAAATGGAAAAGTGGATCCTTGCTGCTATTTACCAATTATATACCAAACTAAGGATAGTCATTTGCAAATAAAAAAAAAAACTGCAGAAAGGAAGTTTCGGCATTGCGTGAGACAGAGATCGAAGATATACTCGTACTTTTCGCCCTTCAAAAATCAGCAAAAACTGTCTTCGCGCTGTTTTGAGATGCCACATGAGGAACCCAAGAAACTTCCAATACACACACTAACACAAAATTGATCTCGAATAACCTACAACAACGAAGACAACTAGTAAAGAAAACTCTGTTAGTGCCGCCTGCTTGTGCTATTCGTGTGCACTTTCCTTCGATTCAAAGGTTATGGACGATGTTACAAGCAACAAACTCATGAAGAAGCGCTATCCTGATTTTGACCGTAGCAATCAGAGCCTTCTGTTTTATTTGCTCGATACTTTCTTTTTTGTATGTTGTCTACGGCTTACATTCTGCCAATGTCATGTACTAAATGGCTCTACCTTACCTGGTTGGTTAGCGCGCGGTTCAACGTGGTAAGCAAGTCAGGTTTTTCACAGCCTGCAGAAGCAAAGTAGTTTGCGCCTTACACTAAGAGAAAGCTTGCACGTATAGTGCACCCTGAATAGACAGGAGTAATCACAAACAGAGTACGGAGTAATACGATTTCCGTCTGTTCTGCGTCAAGACATAGCTGGACAGCGGCCTTTGGTGTCACACCCTTTTTTAACAACATCCGAGACGCTCGCGCCATACAAATGCCGACCAAGTACGCCAGGCTCTACCCTCTACACACTACCCTCTCCCTGTTGCAACGTCACCACTGGCTACACATTACCCTTTGTGAAACAAACGGGTTGTACTCTGATCACGTGGCAACGATATTTCGATATTTACACCCTTCTAAATTGCTTTCCTAATTCTCCTTCCTACCAAATACAACTGCACGTCACAGAGTACACAACCTGCACATGTTAATCGATGCAGACCACGATATCAGTCTCGCTTCGTATATATATATATATATATATGGACTAGAGCTCTCTGAACAAAATAATATGAAGCCTAGGCGCGCATTTCTCGTTAACCAACGTCTGCGAAAATGTGGCAGAGGAGATTTTAAATGTTTGCAGACGCCGAGATACAGATTGATCGGGAGTGTTGAGACCCTCGGCAGTGCCTGCGATGTGGAGCAGACGGGAAAGCAGAGCGCTGGGCGATTCTTATTCTATGTAAGCCTGCGTCTATGAACAAAATGCCGTAAAGAAAGCAGTTCGCCACTTTCTTTTTCTTTCTTTTTTTTTTATTTTGCTCCGGAAGTAGAGACGTCGGCTTTGTTTAAAGTTTGTAGGCGCAATGCAAAGTGAATTTCTTCTTTCCCTTAGTACGATATATTTATTGGCTGTGAGAAAGCAGAAAAAAGATGTGGCCAACCTTTGACTACGTTAAGGCAGACTGATCCTATACGTGAACTCGATTGCTGAAAACTCGGAAGTGCCGCGTGGCTGAGCTAGCAGGTTCACGATATATGCTATGAAATCTTCGAACGCGTTGGCTTACTGAAACTGAGACTTTCTTTTTAAGCCCTCTATTCTACACCATTTTGCTTTAATTATTACGATTAGCATTCGTTGCCTAATTCAGCTATTCTGAATATATATATATATATATATATATATATATATGCCATTTTCGTCGTGCTGTCGTCTCCACGCTGTCGTCGTCATACCACTTTCGTTGTTCCATCGACGCCAGTCCTTCTTCGTCATTCTGTAATTATGCTGTCGTCATTCAATTGTGATTGCGCTAGCATTTTCGTGCCATCGTCGCGATTGCGTCGTAGTCAAGTAGTCGCTATCATGCATCCATCGTTGTACCGTCGTCGTCACATCACTGTCGTCCTACACTCGTCGTCATACCCATTGCCTTCCTGTCGTACTCAGGTTGTCGTTATGCCGTAGTCATCATTTAAGAATCGTCATCTCATTGTCAACCATGTAGTCGGCGACGTACAGTTGTCTTGCCGTCATGCTCACAATGGCGACCTTGGCAAGCGAGTGCAATAGCAAAGTGGGTCGACACCGAAATCTCGCGTATAGCCGAAGTGAAACAAGTCTGAGAATGACAACTACAGATTGTAAGTAAACACGACATCAAAAGTAGGCTGCGTCCCTACATTGCTCGATTGACAATCGCACTACCACCGAAAGTCACCGTGAGATTAGTTGCGCCAAATTTTTTTGTTTGTGTTAGCAGAACCTGCCATCGCAATAGCACATCAGCTGCTTCGTCTGCAAGACAAATATAACCCGAGAGATGACACTGACCGAGACATTGGATGGTACCTCCGAAATTCCATGTTCCTCCACACTTCGGCCTATCTTGAACCACATGGCTACACCTTTATTTATAGCCGCCGTAGTGGCTTAGTGGCTTCGGCTTTGTGCGCCTAACTCCGAGGGTGTAGGGTCAAATCTTGATCACAGCGGCTACATTTCGATGGGGACGAAATGCAAAAAAGTCAGTGTACCGTGAATCGGGTGCACGTTAAAGCGACCCTCACCAGGTGCGGCCATTTTGAGCTGACAAGCGCAGAGCATACAATGCGCGATAACGATCGTGTCTGCAATCTTACGTCGCTACGCACCGCGGAAAGAACTGAAATTTCAGACCGAACGCCGTTTTCCCTTCTCCTCGCGGCCGCCGCTCTCCAAGCCGGAGGATGACGTACACATGCTAGTACGCCTACGTACACGTGTTCGTGCTGTGACGTCGCTCGTGGTGACACGTCACTTCGAGAATTATTCAAGGCAGCTTCTGTTACTTGTGTAATATGCTGCTTGAATAGACGAATTAAAGCTTAGAGAAATAATAAAACGCACAAACCGAATGTCTGCGTCAGGCATTTACCCGGGGGGGGGGGGGCGATCCCCCCCCTTTAATTTAAGCGGCAGACCCCCCCCCCCCCCTTCCCGCCCACGCCAACACTACTCACACACATTCCTAAAGCGTCGCCAAATCAATGTTGAGACTTCACAGCTATTTGGCGGTCAACGTTTTGCTGCTTTTTTCACTCTTTTAGATGGCGGTAGTTATCGGCATCTTCTGGGGTGTGAAGGTCAGTTTTCTCATAGATTCGGTGCCCGCGCGATAAACTCGAGATTCATTCAGTTGTCACCACCTGTTCAACGGTCACGCGCATTGCTGTTGCTTCGTTAGTTCAACCTTCTTTGTTTAGACTGATCCAGGGACCAGGAAAGGAATTCGGTTCGTAGTCAGCTGGTCTGTATGCACGAGAAACGCGTTGCGGCCGGAGAAAACGCCAATTGCGCTTAACTTGTCCTTTTGCTTCATTACTTCCTGATTATGATTGTATCATGATTATATCGGGCTTGCGTGCTACTTGATTTATGCGTTGCTGCAAGACTGCCCTCTTGCTAGCGAAACCGTTCCAGTGCCAGGTCACGAGACCCTTCACTGCTGTAGTTGTTGCTGTTGATGGAGCGGCCATGATTTTTGCTGATTGTACTGCTGCGTTATTTGCTGTATTGCGTTCGTTAACTGCTGACACGCCCGCTCGATGGCGGCGAACCTGTCGTTGATCATCTTGGTGAAGGTTGTCTTAATATAATCTTCGAGCCCGTCGAGGTGTTCCTCGATTTGGTGGACCTTGTCTTTCAGGTTGTCCACTCGGTCGTTGAGCTTGCGCTCCTTCAGGTTCTCGATCGCTCGTCTCTTGGGTGCCGGTTCCTTCTCAGCGGATGTTGGTGGTACAGTGCTGCTGATGCTGGGTGTGGGTTCACATGATACCGCTTGGAACGTTTCGTTATTGGTGGAACGGATCGTCAGAAGCTTCTTGATTTCCGCGATCTCGTTTGCCATCTTGATAATAGTGGCCTCTTGGGTACGGACTTTCGTCTCGAGCCCGTTGTTCTTGCGCCGGAGTGCCTCGTTGGCTTCTTTCAACGTCCTCATCGCCTCATCTTCCCTCGTCTTGCTGTTGTTGTTGCCATCGACGGTCTTGCTGGTGCTAGTGGTCTTGATCGTTGCGGTGGTATTGGAGGTGGTGGTGGTGGTACCCCCCTGTGCTTTCTTGGCACCGTGCCTTGCTGCATCGGCCCAGCTCACGTGGCTGTGATCGCTTACGGCTAAGGCTACGCTGTCTACTGTCGCTGGCCCTGCGCTTCGAGACGGAACGTGACGCGCGGCGACCAGCTGGGCCGGCAGGTGTTGCGGTTGCTGACATCAGCGATGGAAATTCCTCAGCTCTGAGAGACGCTCGTTGTTGCTGCTGCGCTTGTTGTTCGGCCATCTTGCACTCCCAGTGCCTCTTTGTAACTACGTATGGAACCTTGTACCTATTCTTGCAAACCTTGTCACCGGCCAGATGTGGCCCTCCGCACAATCTGCAAGTGGGGGTACATCTATGGTCTTCCTTGGGGTCAACGGCCCCGCAAGCAAAGCAAGCCCTCACGTGAGGGTTAGGACAAACGTCGCGGCGGTGGCCCACCTTTCCGCACTGCTTACATACATCGAATTGTTTTCGATATAGGCAGCACTTGGTGAGAACGGGACCATAGCACACGTAATTCGGGACCTTCAGGCCCTTGAAAACCACGATGACTGTGGTCGAGCTACCAATCCTCTTCGCGTCAAGTGCCAAGGGATTTCTCGAGTTAACAATGTTCCGGTCGATTGCGGCCGTGGAGTCTTCTATTGGGATTCCTCTAATAACGCCTTTAACGGTGTCATATGGCGCGGTTTGATATGCGCCAACCACGTGTTCCTTGCCACCAATGCAGATCGATTTTATCTCGGCGTAACGTGAAGCACGTATATCGTTGGGGGTACTCACCACCATGATGTTTTGTTGCAAGTAGGGGCAGAAGGTGTCCGCTGCTCCGTCCTCCCTTGATACGTTCACCGCCGTCATGATGGCCGATGCCACGGTGGCGGTCTGAGTCCTCGCGATGTTAAGGCCTCCCCGAGGCCGCACTATCACCTTGGTCTCCTCCCTCGGTAGAGCGTCCGGCATCCTTGCTGCCCTCGTCACCAAAGCTTTCACGTTCCTGGCAAAGTTCTTCGTCGTAGGTCTTGACTGGCGATTGGCAGTCCCCTCGCCAGCCAAGGTCTTTATACGCCGGCCTACGTGCGACCAGTCTGCATCGTCGTTGAATTCCTCGGAAGAAATTTCTTCCCCTTGAACTTCAACACACATCTGGCTAACGCCGGAATTCGCCGGGTCCCGAACAATGGACGTCTCCATCTCGGTCGACGTGTTTGTACAGCGGCCGCCCGAAGACGACGGCCTTCCCTCGCAGAGGTTAGGCCTGTCCATGGGAAGTTCCAAGCTGTTCGAATAGGCTTAGCGGAACGGCGCCGGCCTCCACGGAAAGTCCCAAAAAATTAGCGAAAAATCGTACCTTTTGGTAGCCACCGGTGCCGGTTGATGACTTGCACCCTCACGGACACAGTGGTAATAGTTATACCGCGGTAAAACGTAATTTGCACTGCGAAATTGGTCACAAAATTCAGAGGCGATGTTCGCTTATGCAAACCTATGTTTAAACAAACGGAAATATTGTATAAAAATATGAATCAAATCAACCGCGAGATTGTGGAAGCCTACTTCATGCATGTAAACTCGGGCCCATGCGTCAGCCAGACTTCTATCACTCTGCAGGATAAAGAAGCAGATTTGTTGAATGGCAAGATAGGCTAACACCCTTGTAAACGTCACTTTACACGTGTCCACATTTTCTGTATATTACAGTCTCTTGTTTGAAAAAATAAACCAGTTGTTAGTCTGCGCTCGTATTGTGTACTTCCTCTCGTCTTTCGTACGGGTTGCGCTTCCCACCCATAGGAACGTGTACGGAAGTACACGTGCTTATGGCAGGTTTGATGAAAGTCTTTGAATTTAAAAATATATATATATAACTTTTACGAGAGGCCCCTTAACTCCACTTCAAAGTTTTCCATAACTACATCATGCTTAACGCAATGCACCTCAGCACAAAAACAAGAACCGCATAATATTATTTCGTGTTCATATTTATCTCTAGGAAACACGGCAACCGCATCTCGGGAGTCATTGAGAACCACAAATATATAGTTTTAGCAGTGCTTCTCACTATGTACAGGCTCACACCTTGCATACTCTAAAATAA
Source organism: Dermacentor andersoni (assembly GCF_023375885.2). Taxonomy (NCBI): domain Eukaryota; kingdom Metazoa; phylum Arthropoda; class Arachnida; order Ixodida; family Ixodidae; genus Dermacentor; species Dermacentor andersoni. The sequence continues at coordinate 54,144,083 of NC_092823.1, forward strand.
AAGTTTGGCGTACTTCGTATGCAGTTTTCCCGACATTCACTACCTTGGTATAACTGCAGTTGATAACGCTAGATAGACACATTACTGACTAAACAAGGTAGTCACTGCTATTAATGGGTCTCAGCTACCCTATACAGACGCAGTTAGCATACTCGGATATGAATTTTATAGCCTATACGTATTTATCGAACCCACTACGGAATATGCCAGAGTATGGGGCCGATCAATGTGTTATGGGCTTGAAAACTTGTATGCAGCAATGCTTTTGCTTTTGCTGTTCGTAGATGAGATCCATTAGTAGCAGTAACAACCTTGTATAGTCAGTGCCGGTACTAACTCTGTCGTTACCAGCTGCAGCTGTACCAATTTAGATAATGCGGTGACAAATAGTAACTACAACGGCTTTTATTTTTTCCAGTGCAAGATATGCTGGGAAAATGGCCTTTTTAGTATGCTTTTGCATCTAGAAATGCTGATCTCTCATAATTTGTAATTCATCTTCAAGGATAAGCATTTAATAAAATTTTCCAGTTTCTATAAAGAAAGAAGTCCCAGGTCTGCACAGCACACGCAGCCCAGTCACAGCGTAAGCTGGAGGAGCGGCTCCAGTAGTCGCCTAGCCTGCTTGAAATAACCAGGTCCAGCTGCATGCGGCATGCAACTGCTTTATGCAACTGCTACATGTCGGGACACCTGGTGTAATGTGACGGAACTGCAATGCAGAGTTTGTACGTATTCTACCCTACGCGGCGCGCATGTCACATCGCGTGTCAAGTGGCACGATACGATGCTAATCATGGTGATAATGACTAAATGGCATTCACTTTAAAACGGGACGGCGACCAATAGTCACATAGCCTGCTTTAGTTAATCAGGTATGGCACACATGCTTTTCAACACCATCAATATTTAACTTGTAACTGTGCATAAATTGTACCCTTCAAATCTAGCCAGAAAATATAAACACGATTCAGACTTTCAGAGTGGACACCACTGACAAGGTCTTATAATTCACGCAGTGATATCTGGAAAATACCATTTACACACCTCATGTTAATAAAACAAATGCTTCGTCACACGCTTCCAAAGCTGTTAAACGAACTTCATCAATACGCAATGAAATTAGAAACAAATGGAAACCGTGCAATCAAGGCATTTTTGTTGCGAAAGATTGATGCATTTTTTGTGTGTGAAAGCTACACATTATGTATAATTTTATTCCAGATTTTCGAATTACGTTTTTCTGCAGTGTTACAAATGTATAAAGCATCGATAAATTTATTGTCATGAATGCCTTAGGGAATTATCATTGTTTACCGTGTACACACATTTCTGTATTTCCACGCTCTCACTGTATGCCATGTAAACGGGGGATCGAAGATTCTCAAGTGGATAGATCCACTTTTTTTCGAGCCCTCGTCTTCCACAAAAGAACAGATTTGTGGATGGAATAAAGTTTTTGATTGATTGATTGATTGATTGATTGATTGATTGATTGATTGATTGATTGATTGATTGATTGATTGATTGATTGATTGATTGATTGATTGATTGATTGATTGATTGATTGATTGATTGAATAATCTCAACAATCTTCTTCCTCGAGAGTCCTCTATCTACTTTGTACCGGTAAAGCAGACCTGACAGTGCATCACTGGGAACTGAAAATATTTATTCGCCACAAGGACCAAATAGCTATGCAATGTCTTGCGCAAGCGCAGCAGAGCATACAACCAGTCTATATCATCAGAACCACCCGAGACCGAATGCAACTTACAAAACAAACAAAAGACAGGCCACCGCTAATTATTAATGTTGGGGAACTTCTTAATTATAGAGGTAGGCGAGAAGCACATGTTTCTTTCACACAGTAGCCTGCATTTTCTTGGGTCCTCACTACTTATACCTCTAATGAATAAGGCCTGAACCGCATGATAAATAAGTTACAGTCAATGAATAAATAAACTCAGCTACGTGTCCGCCTAGTGTAGGCCACGCTTACGAGACAAGTAGGGAAGATAATGTCATCCAATTGGTTAATTCGTTTTCTTTTACCATGGCGTACAAACACATTTTCAAGTATCAGTTGGTACCTTGTAGCTCGCCGAATATCGCGTATTTTACTCGATACTAAGTCTTTCATTTCTATACTCTCTCAGACGACACGCCTTGCACACATATTTTATAAAAATTAATACATTGCAGCTCCCCTGAAGTCACAGAGGTTTAATATTTTTCTCATTTTCATGAACAAAGATCTTCTGGAAAGCATTTTGCATAAAAACACAATGCCTTTTGACGTACGTCATGCAGACCACGTACAAGAAAATCTGGACAGAAACCCTTCTATCATTTTTTTATAACTGTAAACACGCATCCACCAGTTATTGGAGTTTCATTACCAAATATAATCGAAACGAGCAAATTGTATCTGCGTTGTGCGACTCCTTGACTTTCCTGTCCTCACAACCAAACGTGACTTTCTTCTCCCCCAACGGCACGCAGTACCCAACGCAGCGAGTATTTCAGGCTGGGCTTCTGCTACACGGCCACGACAGGGACCACGGGAACTGGCTCCGATATTAAACAGCTCGATGGAAGTCCCCAGGGGCGCTGCAATGCCGTTCCCTCAATCTAGACTGAAACCGCGCCTATCGTGACGGCGTTCCGTGCTACCGTAGCACTCCGATCGCCGATGGGAGTTCTGCTCTTAGCTTTTTACGACGTCTTCATAGGAATAGCTTATGAGGATCGGTCCATAAAGTGGCCCTGTGTGGTTCTATTATCGCATTTACGCACCGTAAACCGCAATGAGGTTCTTCGCAGGGTGGAAGTTTATCCTTGGCCGAATGCACACGTCCTCACGGAGCTCGTAAACTCCCATCTCGCTGACGTAAAGCTTGCGTGCTTTCGCAAGCTTTCGAGAGCGCGATCTGTAGCACAGACTGGATCCGGTACAGCCTGTAATCAAGAGCAACGGTATAAAGCTAGGAGAAGCCACATCAAGGTCGAGTTGCGTACGTCGCGAAGCTAGTGGAGGGCAGAAATTTATCCCCGAAAGTAACCGCTCTGAAGGTCAATATACTAAGCTGCTTTCGTCAGTGAAACTGAGTTATGAATGTTTGTGTACACTGCAAACCTAAAAGCTCTTTATATAAGACCCTAATAACTAGCCCATCAGTCTGTCCTTATGAATATTCAGCACATCCTAAGCTGTCCACTGAACTTAAAATGAAGTGAAACTTTTTACCATGTGTTTCAGATGTCGATAACGTGACTAAAAGCCTCGTTTTGGTCTTGACCAAGGGTCTGCGCACAAGGGACTGCATTCGCATTGCAAAGGCAGTTGAAAAAAAAACGAGAAAAAAGCGAAAAAAAAATAAATGCGACACTAAAACAGGAAAAGAAGCAAGCACTGCAACGTCCAAAAAATACACAAACCACACCGCTCCGATACATTTGAATATAAATAGGTGTATATACTTACTATACAAATCTTTGTATGAGCACGCTCATTGAAGAAACGGTGATGAAACACCGGAGTCAGCAGCCCATTCGCTTTCTATGCTGGAACATTGACGGAAGCGGCACTTTTTCTACTTTCTGCACTTTGACGACACAATCGTGGTAGCTTGTGCCCAGTACAGTATTCGCACGCACTACAATGCAGATTTGCTGGAACACTTTTACAGAATGGAGATAATAGGTCCTTTCTAATCTTAAATAAAAATATAAAAGATCAGCAGGCACCGCTCCTTATCTTGAATATAGATAGGTGTATATACTTACTATAGAAATCTATAGAAATCTATACATATCTATACAAAATCTATACAAATCTATACAAAAACACGGCACCGGGTCCCGACGGGATCACCAACGCCATCTTGAGAAACCTAAGCGATGAAACACTGCGAGCCTTTACAAAGCAGCTGAACAAAGAAATATGGACACCGGGCGGAGCATTACCCGAGGAATGGACTACAGCTCACATAGTCCTTTAGCCAAACCGGGAAAACCGCGAAGGCTCGATCAATTACGACCGACCTCGCTCCCGTCTTGCCTGGGCAAGCTTCTTGAACGAATTGTACTCACTCGAATAGAATAACACATAGAAGAACATGGACTACACCCCAATTGCATGTACGGATTTCGGAAAGGCATGTCACCACGGGATGTCTTCCTCCTCCTCAAGGAAGAGGTCCTCAACCCACAACCGGGATGCAGCAATAACATACTCCTAGCCTTCAACGTGGAAAAAGCATTTTATAATATAGCGCACGAAACCATCCTAGATGGCCTCGCCGCCATAGGATGCGGAGAGCGAGTATACCATTATGTCGTGGCTTTTCTCAGCCACCACAAAACCCGCATCGGCATAGCAGGCCTACAATCAGACATATATGATCTACCGCAGAAGGGTACTCCGCAAGGATCAATAATATCTCCTTTCCTATTCAACATCGGACTTAGAAAACTTGCTTTACAACTGGAAAACATGCCAAAACTCGGATTAGCCTTCTATGCCGACGATATCACCCTATGGGCAACCAAGGGGTCATACGGCGACAGAGAAAACACATTACTCACAGCTATCGGACACATTGAGTCATACCTCACCACAGCAGGAATGAGGTGTGCTCCACACAAGTTGGAGTACCTTCAAGTCCGGCTTAAGCAAACTAAGGAACATCGAGCCCCGCCAATACATCTCGAGATTGCCGAGCAACCTATAAAGCGCGTCCCGACCGCACGCATACTAGGTATGCACGTCCAGGAGAACAACGGCATAAAGGTAGCCTCAGAGAGATTAAATCACGTTATAAGAAGCATCACATCACTCATTCCCAGAGTAGCGCGCAGGAAAGATGGCTTCACAGAGGACCAAACCTTAAGACTGGTACAAGCCCTCGTCATCAACCGTGTCACGTACACACTCCCGTATCAAGTCAAGCGCAAAAGCGAGACAGAGCGCATGGACACTCTTATAAGAACGGCGTACACAACGGCCTTACAGCTAGCGTCAAGCACAAGCACAAAGAAATTACTAGCGCTAGCCGTATACAACACCTTTGAGGAGCTAGCAAGTGCCACGCTCATAGCGCAGAGGAAGCGCCTCAACAAGACTCAACAAGGAAGACACCTTCTTCAACGGCTAGGGTACCCGCTGACACCTCAGTACTGCAAAAAAGAAACACAACTGTTTCCTAACCGCATTACAGGGAACATTGTAGTAGACCCTATCCCCAAGAACATGCACCCCACCCACAATCAAGAGAGAAGAGCAGTGCGTGCACGCATGTTGCACAAACGCTGTTTCAGAGACCCGGATACGTACTACACGGACGCTAGCCCGCATCCCTCGTCGCCACGTCGCGGGCCCGAATACACACTCGCCGTTGTCAATCAGGGGAACCTGGTAGCCTCTGCCTCCATCCGCGCCACATGCAGCACAGCAGCAGAAGCAGCAGCGATCGCTCTCGCACTTCGCGACTCCGAGAGCAAGGGAAGGTCCGCCCGCGTCCTTACGGACTCACAAGCGGCGTGTCGTTTATACATGAATGGAACACTCCCTATACAAGACATTCGAATCCTGGGTCACTCACTAGAATGGACCCACGGTATCGTCTGGTGCCCCGGGCACGAAGGCCTGCGGGCAACGAAGAGGCGGACTGCGCAGCTCGAGGTCTCACTAGCCGAGCGGCAGACCACACCGTTCTTCAGCCCCCGACAGACCGACGAGTGACTCACGAGTTATTAACGAAAAGTCAACAAATACTACAGGACCAGCGTCTCGGAAGAACACAGTACGCTCCCCCACACAAAGCTCTCAATAAACTCCACGTAAGGGACTGGCGCCGCCTGCAAACTAACACATACCCACACTTGTCTCGTCTACACGCAATCTCCCCAGGCAGTTATACGTCCCGGACATGTCCCTGGTGCAGCAACTACACAGCGACACTCGCGCACATAACACACGAATGCACCGACCGTCCGGGCGACGCAATTTCGCCACGAGTCACAACACACACACTCACTACGTGGTCTTGGGAGGCGAGACTCTCTGAACTGGACCTGGGAAGCCAACTGGCGACCCTCGACCAGGCCCGGCGAGCCACGATCGCCAGTGGAGCCCTGTCAGAGGGAACCACCCAGGAATAAACCGCGCAACGGTTTCTGCAATAATAAAGTTCCTCCTCCTCCTCCTCTCTCGATGAAGTTTTCGATAACCTTTTAAAACGTCGCGAAAAAAAACTATAGACGAGATGCATCAATAAAACAAGCAAACAAGACGATCCGCATTGTCTTTTTTGTTAGTGTTATTCATGTGTCTGCGTGTTTCGCCATTCTGGTTAAAGATTACATTGGTTAACGAATTAATGCTTCCCGCCTTCGCCCATTGCTCATCAGTGAAATACAGACGCGTACTTGTCACTTAAAATAGAAGGGGAATGAAAAACACGATATCACGGTCTGCTGTGGCTGCTCTATAAATGAGGAAAAATGTTTTCTCTCATCTTTAGATAAACATTGTTAATTTACAAGCAAACTGAGAAAACACCTTGAAAGAGCATTATGCAAAATAAGGCCAATTTGACGCGTCGTTTCTTTTTAGCGTCCCGTTACAATGCTCAGAAGTCAGCGGCACACCGCTCCAAAAGCAAATTTTGCACAACAAACGAACACCTTCACAAACATATATTTCAAGAACATACTGCAGAAATAAACTAATTGAGATTATTGACGTTACCACGATTAGCAGCAACGCAATGTGGCGACACACCGTATTGCCACCGTCGAAACGCGTCATGTACTACCCAGAGACCAAGTCGGTGTTTAAAAACTTTAGCCGAGAACAATCTCGCAAACAGACATGCTGCAAACTGGGCAATGTTCCCAAAGAATGCTAATCACATTATTAATTACGCACCGGCTCGCAACCTGTGCGTAAACATGTGATACGTGGAAGCGAACAATTTATAAGGAATGATTTTGTTTTGCTAGGCATACACAGCCCATTTTGCAAGCTAACACGCAATTCAGGCTTCTCAGAATAGATTATCTGTTCGACTACAATAAGCCACGTTCTTTTTCTCAGATTTGTTTGTGGTTGTTCATTTTACAAATTGGATGTTTCCAGTGGGTACTTAGCCTATGACTTTGGTCCGATGACCATCTATGCAGTAGAACTCTCAAATGTCGTAGCCAGAAAAATTCCTGCCTTTTGTCGCTCTTATGAATGCTCTTGCCGTTGTTAGAACTAGGTGGAAGTCACTCAGATTTCGGTAAATCGCTGGCGTCTCGTGAGATATTTCTTGCAACTGTTGTTGCCTGACTCTGAAGGCGCCGATGGAAACCACTTTCGCTTCAAGCATGCTTTCTTTTGAGCCTGTGTAGTGGCTTCGAATCTTTAAAATATGCAAAACGCCCAGGGTGTCTACCGACAGAGAAGTAAAACACTAAAAGAGGGAGAGAGGCATAAAGCGGCCCGGCTGTTATTTTTCTTTGTTTTTGTTTTGTTTTACAGCTTCGCAGTTTTCCCTCTCACCCTCTGGAACAAAGCAACACGACAACTCCTGCATATAAGCCTGTTTTCCATGTCAACTTTTTTTTCGTTATCTCATTTCGCACGATAAACGCGATTTTCCGCAGGGTGAATAAACTCATTGCGTATTCATGACAACGCACGCTTTTCGCGTAGACGTGCAATTTTTGTCGCATCATTTATGCTAGCGAAAGCACTTCGTCGATTACTTTCGTGGCACGTCGGCGCAAGAACCACGCACGAGCGCATTTGAATTCTCAAAATTCAAACTGTTTTGCTTTTTCGTGTAGGCTCGCAGGAAGTCGGTCGGCACAAGGTCATGCTCACGCGCGTACTGTTGCACCTCAGCTTGGCGACCAAGCCATGAAAAAGTGAGGTTGCCTCTCTCAAGAAAGCTCGAGGAAACAATTTCGCGAATATGCGCAATTTTCGGCAGTCGAAAGCCTACTGCCAACAATCTTGAACAAAGACCATCGGGACGCAGTTGCTGCATTGGCTGTGTTTCAATACTCACCGCTGACGCCGAGAGAGAGAGAGAAAGAGGAATGTAGGAAAGCAGGGATGTTAACTAGTCAAGAGTTTGGTTGGCTACCCTACGCTGGGGGAAGGGAGAAGGGGAAGAGAGAGAAGGGAGAGAGAAGGTGTAGAAACGTGTACGGACCGTACTTGAGTTAAAGCCGCTCGCGCAAACGAGACGTTCTGAGAAAGCACAAAAGTGCCTTCACTGCCTTCTGAGCTGATGATCGGTGGGGACGGTGCTCTAGTACTGTCTGTTCACTCGGAGGACGATCATCTGATTTCCTCAATGTCTTGGACAAAGATTGTCTTTGTGCTTGAAATTGAGGACAATGGCACAATAAGTGGTCAATGTTCTCCTCGCATCCGCAAACATCACATGCAGGACGCCAAAGTAGAAGGCTAAGCTGACGGCGGCCATCTTGAGTTTCCGATTCTGATGAAGCAATGCAGGCTACTCCGCTGTCCAAACGAGTCGGTGGCTGAGCAGGAAGCTTGGAAGCTCGACGGGAAGGTAACCTGACGCACAAAAAAACGTAGCCCCGCGTGTTGATGCGTGTGATGCAAACTACGTTGTGTTTTATTGCCGGTTCGGAAATGCAAAAATTTTAACTACATAGAGAACACGTCACGATCATAAGCCAGCGCACAATGAATACAAGGAAAGAAGTGGCGAAATTATCTGTAGTTTCAAATGAAGGGAAGAAACGATTAATAAATGAAGAAGAAAATTTTAAATGAAAGTTGTTCGTCAGTGGCGGCGCTGACTGTAACACTCCCATGGTTCGTTTAGGATATTAACATAAAGAGCCAAGAAAGATGACGAGAAAACGACGCAGCGGTGGCTCTATTGGTAAGAGCATCGCACGCGTAATGCGAGGGCTTGGGTTCGTATCCCACCGGCAGCCAGTTGTCTTTTCGTCCAATTTCATTTCCATTTATCTATCATTTGCTCACTTGAATTAAAACATACAATTCCTCTACGCTTTGACTGGCGTCACTGTTGGTTGACTTATTATTGTGACTAATAAAAATCGGGCTCTGTTCCCCTTCTTCTTAAAGATAATATGTTCTTTTTGTAGCTTTTTCCTGCAGCCGCAAGGTGGTGTCGTGTCGCATAGATGTGCAGTCGAAAGCCCACCTTGTATCGCACCACATGGGAATTCCAACTTACAACAGCAGTCCCCAAAATCATAAATCAAAGTGCGGAGCAATGGGAGGCACTGCTGGCCAGCGACCGCCGCGAGGACCAAACTGGTCTCGTGCAGTGAGCACACAGGGCAACTGAGGCCGTTGGAGCCCTGGAGAAAGCTAAGCACACGCTCAGCCCGGCAGGAGCGTCCAAGAAGACCCGGACGGGCTACAACAAGAGACCCTATAGAGACCAATAAGTGTTTATGATGGTGACGATGCTATGGACAAAACATGCCGGAGCAAATATTCGCTACAAGATGGGACATGTCTATGCTGCGGAAAAAATCCTGACGCCACTCAGCACATCCTAATGAAATGCGACGGTATTCACCTAGTGAGACTCGTATGCAACGTACACCTCCCAGAAGCGCCTGGATTAGGGGTCGACGGGCGCATCAACTGGTCAGTAGTCGAGATAACCAAAAGACATATTAATTATTGGCGGAAATACCAAAATGTTACCAAAAATCAGAAAAATACCAGATTCGTTCCGGGCACAGATAGCGGTACACGGTCTACTGAGAATTTCCGAGAAAGAGAAAAAAGGTTTGGAAGCCGTATACAAAAAAATCTAAAATGAAAAGCCTGTATAGCATACCTGATTGACTCAAGCAGGCTGGGTGGCTACTTGGCACTGCCCTGTTTCAAATTGGATGAAAATAAAGCATCATCATCATCATCGTCGTCGTCGTCGTCGTCGTCGTCGTCGTCTATGAGGCTAATGAAGTTTTGAACTGAGGGAAACGCAGAGTAAAACGGATTTCGAAGAACGAACCAGCAATACGAAAGAAAACAAATGGGTTGCGAGTGTTCAATTATTTGTACAGGAACAATATGGACTCGCAGTGGAAGAAAAGAATTAGAAAGCTTACCAGCAAGTATGCGACCAGGTTAGCAAGCAAGATGGAAGCTAGGAACGTTAAACGCAGTCACAGAGACTGAGACCATCTCCTGAATGGCGGTAATGGAAAAGAAACGGGGTCTGATTAACTACCTAAGTCGTAAAAACGAAATTAGGAAAGAAACAAGTTATGATAACTCAAAATGGTACTCTTTACTTTTCGAAGCGAGATCAGGATGCTTTAGAAAGCGTAGTTATAGAGCGAGTTACACCAGGCAAGAAGGATGTGCTAGCTATGGTAAAGCGAGGGAAATGATAGAACACGTTTTATTAGAATCTGAAGACATGTACCCCGCTGTCGGTTTTGATTCCCCTGGCCTTCTTGAAGCCCTTGGGCTCGGGGATAGTAAGGTGAAAGTGAACATGTTCGCAAGAGATTAGCAAAGGCGATTGGAGGTTTAAAGGCCGAAAACTCAGGAAACCACAAACAACGCAGACGTACAAAAATGAAAGTTCACAAACTTGGTGGCTTAGGGTCTGTGGCATTGCGCTACTAAGCCCGGTGGCACGGGATCGAATCCCAGCCACGGTGGCCGCATTCCGAAAGGGGGAGGGCGATTTGCGACAATGCCCATGTACCGTTCACTGGCTTGACTTTAAAGAAGCCCAGGTGTCACGTGGTCAGTATTAACCCGGAGTCCTCCACTACGGCGTGTCTCCCAAAATATCGTGATTTTGGCACGTAAAACCAGAGAATTTAATTAAATGTGTGTTCAGGCAGTTCGATGGTGGGAATTTTCGCCTTTAAGAAAAGTAAGATAGGTAATACATTACTCAATATAAGAAATAGAGCTTGGTGGCGAAATTACGCCCGCCCTTTTCAAAGAGGACGCTCGTAACAGCCATCCAACCATCCGTCGTCTTTTAGGTTTCAGCCGCTTTCCGCTTCTTGGGATTGAGGCTGTCGCTTTAGCTGTCTACGTAGGCGGTCTCCAATGCTGACCAGAATTGGAACAAACCCACTGTCGCGTCCTCTAGCGGAGCGTTTTCTAGAATGTTACTAAAGAGGAAAAGACGTTGAGCTGTATTAGTAAATAAGCCTTTCTACGAAATCATTACAGTAAATGTTCTTCCACCAGCAGAAGAACATTTACTGTAATGATTTCGTAGAAAGGCTTATTTCTTCCACCAGCAGAAGTGGAGCTGAGTCGTGCTCCCGCATGGGTTGCAGAAAATAGCGCTAGCCTTTTCTCCTTCCCCAGAAGAACCACTTCTCCACCAGCAGAAGAAGTGTAGTCGCGAACCAGGCGTGGGATTGGCGTGGGGTCAGCGCAGCCTGTTCGGCAGAAGCCCTGCCGAGTGCTGCGGTCAGAGCGCAAGCTTATGGACGAACAAACTCGGCGAAAGGTAACAGAACTGAGTAATCCAGGAATCATCCAGTCCTTCAGCTGCTCCATGTTATACTTGTCAGAAAGAAAGACGGTGCTTGGTGATTTTTTGTGGACGTTCACTACCTTCCATGGTTAAATTACGCATTGTACTGTCTTTTCGGTGTCCTACTTATGTTGATTTGCGATTGGGATGCAGGCAAATCCAAATGCAATCCAAATCCAAATCCAAATCCAAGGAAGCAAGCGGCATTATTAACCCTGGACGGATCTTTTTCTTCTTTTTATTTGAGGGTCACGTCGTTCAGGCTATGCGCAGCACTCGAGATTTTTGAAAGATAAGTTAACCCCATTTTCCGAGCCCTCAAATGGGACATTTGTAAGTGTTGCCTAGGTAACGTTGTGGTTTTCGGAAGCGCTTCTAAAGAGCACAACTCGAGCCTGCAACTTATCCAGGACTGCATCGAAAATGCCGGCCTAGTGCTGAATTCTAACAAAGGTCACTTCGATGAGTGACGGACATTGGTGCTCGGCCATCTTGTATACAAAAATAGTATGAGGCCTGACCCACAGAAAAAAAAAAACAGCCGCTCTTGAAGCGTTCAAGCCGCATCGATTTGTTAAAGAGCTTCGTAGCTTCATACAGGTTTGTGCGCTTATTCCCACCTATTTATACCTGCGTTTGCTAATGGGGGTACATTTACTGTAATGTCATCACAACATCCATTCTTAGGCTGAATAAACCGCACAGAAAAGACGTTAAAATTGAAAGACAAATGGCAGTGCCCTCTTGAATGTCCCACACCAGCCTACCCTGACGACGTGGATTTTGACTGTGTCGGCTTAGCCTTGGTTAACTTTTTATCGATAAATATAGACAGCTTTTTTTTTTCTTCGTGGGCGCCACCATATTGTGCAGGCAGTGGTGCCCTCTATGGGCAGATCGACATGCTGGCTCGGGCGAGGGCTCCATGTTGTATGCCATGGTATACGCTCGGCGGCAGCTTCTAGTGTTTTTACCGGTGAAGCTGTATATGGATAGTTTCCAGCGGATCGATGTCCGTACACAAAAAAAAACCGTGGCCCGACCCTGAAGATAGTGCAAAATCGAGCCGACTCTCGGCGAAGGTGAAGCAGGCTTCAAGCACTCCGCCAACCTGCCAAAATAGATTTAATATCTTGGGTCTAAATACAACCCATATTAGATATTAAGTTGATAAGAGCGGATACTACACTTTGACCCGCGTCGGCCATGTCTACGTTTGCACCGCCCTCTCGGATCTCACATTTAGTGGATGAGGCCCTATGCCAGCACCCTTAAATCCTGCGTTCAACGCCGTATTCCTTACATCGATCGTATGTGCTGAACGACGAATGGGCTTCAAATTTAAAGGATTTCTGACACCTTGAAATTTAGCAGTACTGAACGAGTTGATCCAATGCTTTGGGACCGCTTCTCTATCGTTCCTCTTGCCCGAGAAACAATCACGTGACACTGAGAACCACTTCCTGACAGTAATAATGCTTGGTTTGAATTTTATGACGCTAATTTTGCGCCTTTATCGCCACCCTTTATCGACTAGAGCGCAAAGGCGTATTGGTGCCTTTAAGTTGTTCGACTTTCGGTTCCGAAGACTAATGACTGCGGATATTTTGGGGCACACGGGATGGCAGGAGAAAACAAAACCTAACCAAAGCAGGAATAAGTAACTGGCTTGCCACGAGAACCTCAAGCCTTTCTTCCGAGAGGCAAACGAGTCAGCTTGACACGAGGCTTTGGACGATTGATTGATTGATTGATTGATTGATTGATTGATTGATTGATTGATTGATTGATTGATTGCTTGATTGCTTGATTGATTGATTGATTGATTGATTGATTGATTGATTGATTGATTGATTGATTGATTGATTGATTGATTGATTGATTGATTGATTCGGATTCATTTGGACCAGCTGGAGTGAAAAACGTGCACCTAAATTTCGGTAAACGAATACGCTTTTGCATTTAGGCCATATCAACGTTTCACCACTACAGCAAGTAATTGAACGTGAGAGCTAGTGTTAGGTGGCAGAATGCCATAGCCACAGAGCCACTGCGGCCAATGGCTGCTGAAAATTGCATCAACCATTGGGAAAGCGCTACTTCGCCATCCTTCGTTCGATTATTCACCACGTTAGCACAGACAAACGTACAAGAAACAAAGATCAAGAGAAAGCTCTCGCTCTTCTTTCTTGCTTTCCTGCATTGTTTCCTTTTTTTGTACGGTGGATTCCCGAAAGCTCCACCAAACAGACGACAAGAAAGGGCGTAGGCATCTACGACTCTACGTGACATCTCAATCAGCGCCCTCCCGAGCAACAACCCTTTCCCTTGCGAGTTGCCTAGTATGACCTCCGGCCTGGACCTTCATCAGCTGCTTCAGAGTCCTGTAATTTTGTCGCCACGTGTGTCATTCCGTGTAGGCTGCCGATTGTTCGGACAGTGGAGAAAGAGCGAGGCCTGCAAAGTTTACCGTTAGGCATTGAACCATTGGCTGCGTTCTATTCAATGTCGCTGAGACCAAAGCAGTGCTGCCGACCAAGGTCCCGCCCAGGTGAGATTGGGTCCAAACGAACCCGCCAAACGAACAGAGCTTCAACACCGCGCTACACAATTTCCGCAGCGGGCGGACCTGGCAATAATGATGCCAACTGAACTGAAGCAAATCGATAATCTTGTATGCGAATGGTACGTCATTTCTCTTCCGTGACAATAGGGATTCAACCGTGACAATAGGGTCGCAACCGTTATAGAGGTCTCGTATTTTTACATGCTCTTAGATAAGCGGCACTCATTACCGTAAGTTACGGCCGGAGCAGCACTCGTTTTGACATTCGACTGCTTCCGCCAGCCTAACGTTACTCAAGAAAGGTCAGAAAGTAAACAATAACATCGCTGCAGTCCTCGTGCAAGCTTTTGCTAACCGAACAAGTCGATACGTAGCACCTACCCTGCAAACATCCCTGTGGATGTTTTTACTTATAATTAAGCGTGAGGCTAGAAGCTTTGATGTTACTAAACCTTGCCTGGCAATAGACACTGTTGCACAAGCCGCAACATGACACTCGGCTCGGCAGCTACGCCTTCTCGACTTCTGCATATTTTACTTATACTGATGTAAACTTGAGCTTCAAGTTACAGGACACCTCGCATTAGCGTGAACTCGGGCAAATTAACATTAGCAAACTATATTGTCATTATTTAAAGCCATACCATCGCCCTGTAACGTTCCTTGTTGGTTCTGGTTCCTAGGTGTAAAGACCACATAGGGATCAATAAATGTTCCCGTCGTTTTCGCTGTTTTCTCTGGATCTGCGCTATTGCCTGTGCAAGGGTAGCTGCTTTCTTTTTTGTGACACAAGCCGTATGGTGCAGGATGCTTCGCTTTGCAATTTGCACATCATGGAAGAAAAAGAAGTGCATCTGTTTGGTGACTGTCTTTGTGCATGGCGCTCTCATTTTTCTGGGCTTTTTTTTTTTACATTTGCGGTCAGCATTGACGACGACTGACTAACGAGACGTCGAGTGAAATCGCAGGTACGACATTTCTTTTTTGAGCACCTGGCTATTACCCTGTCACTACGTTGGCTGGAAGCCGAGAACATCATCACGAGGCTTGTGCTCGTCCAAGTGCAGCAAGCCATATGAATGATACCACAGGCCGTAATGAAAAACCTGGGGCCTTGCAGGCATCGCAAAGCTTCATAAAGCCAGCACGTTGGGTTCTCCACAACTAGGAATTAGCTTCGGCGACTTCAGGGGTAACGGCAGACGGTGAAGCCGTGAGCGAAAAACTTCGTCTAGAGGACAGCAAGTGTGATGATACAACATTGAATCATGAGCTGAGTAATGAAGAATAAATGGGTGAAGATGCACCATTTACTTTGGTCACGTATAAGAAAAAACAGGCAGAAGCCATTCCGGTTGTCCTTCGCCCAACAAGTGAAGGTACTACTTTTTCGCAAGTGAATCCAAACCGAGTGCCTGCCGAAACAGTTTCCGCTGCCAAAGAAAAAGTACAGTCTTTCAGGACAACCAGAGATGGAAGTTTCAGTGTCAGCGTAGCTTCCTTAGCATGCGCAAAACGCCTTTTGATGCTCTCAAATCTAGGCGGCCTGGAAGTCAAGCCCTTCCTCCCATACTCGCACACGCGAAACGTTGGGAAAGTAAGACATGTGCCTCTGCTGTATACAGGCGAGTAACTCCTAAACTTCTTGAAAGACGCAGGAGTTGTAGGCACGCAGACAGATAAAATATTACCGCCAGAGAGATGGAACAGTAAAGTTGCACCCACTTCACACAGTAATTCTGATTTTTTAGAGACGATCACCCTATTCAAGGAAGAATTTACTTGGGTTTCACCCGTCATCCTGTCGCGGAATACCTAGGACCAGCACTTCGCTGCTATAATTGCCAGCGATTTGGGCGCATGGCGAAAAACTGCAGCAGCACACGTCGATGCAAAATATGCTCAGAAGATCATGACCAGAAGGAGTGCAAGTCACTCCTTCAGCCTAAATGTGCGAATTGCGCGGGGAACCACGCCGCCTCCTACTCAGGCTGCCCTCCGAACAAGGCAGCGGCACAAATGCATCGACATGAACTTATCCATGGAAGACAACCACGACGCAATGAACCCGCCCCAAACCTTGAGATTGTTGATTCAGTGCAAGGTCACCCACCTCAGCGGAAACCGGAACCCCCACAATCAATAGAACCAACAAGCTATGCCTCCTCAAGAGATCAACCAACATTGCAATCAAGAGACCAACCAAAAGGATCACAGCCAAGCGCCATATCTTATGCGATAATACTACGGAAACCCACACGACAACAGGCAGAAAGTATACACCAGAAAGCTCCAATATTCGCACACATTATTCTCAGCCACCTTACGCACATACTGCAGAAGCAACGCCAGTGAATAGCGACCATACCACCGCATCGATGACGCGATTGATTTTGCCAATGCTTTTCGCAACTCTTAAGGTAATCCTATCTGCTCTGCCGGAAGCAAACAATCATCCAGAAGTGAAAACCTTGTTGCCTCTGGGAGCACTACTGTGTCAACAGTCCGGGCCAAAACTGCGGCAAGCAGCACAGGAATAACTTCTACAAAGGTGTCTCCATATTTCGGTGCAATGTCAACAGTCTCCGAAGGAAGTGTTCCGACTTTCGTAAACTCCTTGTACAATATAACTTTCCATTAATTTTCATTCAGGAGGCGGGAACCAGTGACGATTTCCGCCTCTCGAATTATGTGATATACAACATCTCTCGTCAAAGTGTTCTTAGCAGAGTGCTCCTATACATCTGAAAGGACTTACCATCTTATCAAATTCAGTCCAGTGATTCTGACTTTCCAGAATTCATCGCATGTACCGTATCCTTTGGTGAGCTCTGCATAACAGTGATTAATCTATATCTACAACCTTTAAACTCTATTTCAGTAGAAGCGCTACTGTATATCTTTAACATAGCTCATTCTAATGTATATATATGTGGAGACTTCAATGCACACAACATGATCTGGGGCAGTGATCATTGTGATGCACGTGGTAACGTTAATGAGTGCGCCATAGATAAATGCAACTTGACTGTTTTAAACGATGGGTCGCTAACATTTCTTGGTGGATGTAATTATTCAAGCTGCATAGATGTTACCCTGTGTTCACATGATCTAGTGAATGGTGTGGGATGGATAACAGATGTGGGAACGCGCGGAAGTGATCATTTTACCATCTTTGTAAATCGCCCTAGCATGAACTATGATATCAGGCGTTACAGCAGACTAACCAACTGGCAAGCTTTTCGGTACCGCCTAACAGGTCAAATTAATCAACATACAACGGTGGAAATATGCAATGTCCGCCGTTGAATAATATGAACATATGCACAAAGAAGGTCTCAATTCCAAAAAATTATGCTGCAGTTGACGGGGAGTGCGAGCACCTAAGAGCCAGCAGACGCCCATCCGAAAAGGCGTACCGATGGAGCGCAAGTTTAGAAGCACACAGAAATGCTCAGAAAATACACAATGTAATGCGCAGGCGCATGGAAAATTTAGGCAAACAAAGATGGCGTGATTTCTGCAGCACGCGGTCTCCTCACACGCCTGTCCCACGATTTTTTCTAGTAATTCGTTCTTTAAGCGGACCTGTAACACAGAGCTTCCCATTTCGTGTTCTCGTTGTAGCTCGGGACACATTCGATATAATGTTTTCAGACAAATTTTGAGCTTATTTATAGACCTGCTTTTTCATCACAATGCACAGAATTTCATAATTCAGTAGTGTTAACTAAGCAGGAAATTACTGCTTGCTATTGGGCACAACATCCACAATTAGATCATGCTCTCCCATTAAGCGAGCTTCAATGTGCAATCGCATCATGCCGCCAAAAGTCTGCTGCTGGGCCGGACGGAATTACGTACAATATGCTAAGAATCCTCGGGCCGACAGGTACAAATGCTCTATTATAGACATCTATAATAATCTATGGATAGAGGAAACATTACCTGACTCTTGGAAAGTCACTCGAATCATCCCAATTTTAAAACTGCGTAAGACGCCATTGTGCCTTGAATCCTTCCGCGCCGTTAGTTTGACAAGTTGTTTATGCAAAGTAATGGAGAACAAGATCAACACGCGACTTCAATGGTGCTGTAATAAAACAGACGTGTTGTCCAGCTACTTAGCAGGTCTTAGAAAACAGAAATGCACAATGGATGCAATATTGGATATAGTAACCTGTGTGGAGCACGAGCGTGCATGTGGAAACTTGACGATTCCAGTATTCCTAGACATCAAGAGGGCATTTGACACTGTTAGTCACGTTCATGTTCTGCTAAGCATGTTGCAGCTCGGAATGTCTGGCAGGTCCTTGCGATAGATGTCTGAATTTTTATCACGTAGCAAAATATTTGTTCAGACGGGTGAAGGAAAGAGTGCTGAACATGTTGTCAAACAGGGAGTACCACAGGGAAGCGTACTCAGCCCCTTTCTCTTTAACTGCGACATGGCTGATTGAACAAAAAGACTACCACCACAGTTAAAGTTTTATTTGTATGCAGATGATGTGTGTATTTGGACATCCGGGACTAATGTTCAATTACTTCAGATGGCATTGCAACACGGCATAGATATCATTAACCAATTTTTGAAAGAGACCAAGAGATAATGAGAGAGAGAGGAATGGATCTATCACACACAAAGACAGCTGTATTGCCCTTCACTTTCAAACTGGAAGCACAACCTCTAATTATTGTGACACAGCATCGATTTCTTGGCATATTACTTGATAAGCAGCTATCCTGGGCACCCCATATGAAAAAAAAAACTTGAAAACTAGGTCAATGAGAGAGTGACTGCACTTCGCAGGCTTGCAGGCACATCATGGGGCGGATCAGTGTCGTCCGTGCTGACTGTGTACAATGCATTAATACGACAAAAATTGCGTATTCAGCGCCCATCTTACACGGACTTTCCCACATGTCTGCAGAATGACTTCAAAGACTTTAGCTAAAGGACTACGCATATGTCTAGGAGTTCCACGACCGACTTCTGGCTCTCTTGTAATAGCTGAGGCCCGCCAGTCACCGTTTCCAGTTATGAGAACTACAGAAACATGCCGACACTATTTCCGTCTTCAAACACAGCATAAAAGCCACCCATTGGCTGTACACATAATGAAACGAGATAGAATTTATGTTCGTAAAGAAATTCGAGAAAATTTCATATATTACCTAGAAATGAATTTTGTAACTCAGTCGTTGAATATCCTCCATGGCTGCTTACACTTCCAAAAATTGAATTGTCAGTAGACGGGATATTCAGAAAAAGAGACATGTTCATACAAGCTGCTCAACAACTAGCACTAGAAACTGCATCCTGCAACTAGCAACTAGAAACTGCATCCGCGATGTCGCAGCAGCGCGCTCGTGATCCCAGAGAACTTACAGTGAGCCATTTTTGACAGTCCAGTTAGCCAAGAAAACATTTGTGTTTTGTAGTATTGTATACTGCAGGCACATATTCTTGATGTTTTTAGATATAAAGAACGTGCACCGTGCGTCGAACTCATGTATGGGCTTTTTTTTTGTTGTTGTTGTTGCACTTAACAATACAATTCACTTGTCACACTCCAACTCCCCAACAAAACAGGTGCCAGCTGGAGGGTCCTATAAATTTATAGGCTATTGTAACGTGTTCTTGCGGAGTTCATAACCGGAAGTCTTCCGGGGACTCTGTTTGTAAGCATGAAAATGATCTATACAGACATATATGCGGTATTCAGGATACATACACGTCTATACAGATGGCTCCAGTACAGCAACCTCTTCAACTTCAGCATTCATCACACTGCACCTCAAAAAACAAGAATCGTTGAAGTTATCTCGCGCGACTTCGTCCACAACGGCTGAATCGTTTGCACTCCTATCTACGATAAAATTTATATTCTCAGAAAAAGATGCGCAAAAATGGGTAATTCTCAGCTATTCACAGGTGGCTCTAACATCACTCTGCAGCACAAAGGGAGACACAATCTGTGATAGTATAATATACGAAGCACTTAAAGACCTCACAAAGGCAAGCCAAGCCAAGCATTAAATAGCATTCTAGTGGATACGAGAGCATCGTAACATTCCTGCCAACACAGCAGCCGGTGAAGCATCACGACAAGCTCCAAATATCAAAGCGGGAATTACGCAGCATTATATGGACAACGTATTTTAAGATGTGTAGAAATAGGGGGTTTGACCAGAATTCTAAGAGCTCGGATTTGTATCTTATTGATCCGTTTATTGAATTAAACTTTTCATTGACGTTAGACAGAAATATGGAAACCCTTATTAATCGATTAAGGCTAGGCACTACCTACACGAAACATTTCTTACACAGAATTGGCCGTACGGAAACCCCGAATGTGATTGTGAATTTCTAGACGAAGACATACATCACCTCCTCCTAGATTGCCCACATCACGACACACCAAGGTGCAGACTTAGATCAGGCCTAACTACATTAGACCGCAGAGCTGTCAGTTTAAAGAAACATCCGGGTCCTTGGCCAACAACGTCCTTGCAGAAGAGCACTTTAAAAGCACGGACGACTTTTCTCGGTGACAGCGGCCTTGTTGGCGGTTAATAATGCCTTTATTGTTCCTTTCATTTCAATGTCGCTGTACATATGTATGTGTTTGTGGATTATGTTATGTTGACTGTTCTGTTGTAGCTATATGCGATAATGCATTTAAACGGTGTACGTAGCACCTGCTGACTATAGACTGTGTTATTAGGTGACAGTATCATTTGTATTTTTGATACATTTTTCTACAGAACTGTGGAGTCATTTCACTTGTATATTTTATGTAGCATGTGTATCTTACGTCATAGTGTTACTGTGAAAACGTTGTTTGAGAAGTCCTGGTGCTTGTATGAAAAGCTTATTTGATCTGTAATCTTGTGCCCTGTGTGTTGCAAGCTAGACTTTTTCAAGCGCTAAAGAGTAGCCAGCGCCTTAAATTGTGTGTCAAAACCTCCTGATGTCATATCAATAAATAAATGCAGGACCATGATGTATACGTGTAATGCGTGTGGGCAGTAGCGAATATTTTGCAGCTGATATGGCCGTTCCATACTTAGGTGTGTAATCATGCCTCCAAGATCCCAAACATTGACTTGCAGACGTCATATACTTCGTCACAAGATAACTCCAGAATTCAAACGACACTCGCTTTTAGTATGGGGGCGCCTGCCTCGTAATCATGTGATGCTTTCGGCATGTAAGACCCCAGAATTTATTTCAATAATTGGTGTGAGGGTGTCCTCAGAAACTTCGAGCATCACCGAGCGTCTACAGGCCTCAGTTACTATTTCATCAGTGCCAGGAACATACGAAACTTTCCTCCTAGCAGATTTGACTCCTTGGTAGCTCAGATACTGCATTGATTTTTCATCCGAGTAGTCAACAGGAACGTCCTGCATCCTCCCATATGGCGCTGAGTAGGAGTAGACGACGAGCAAAACGAGAACAAGGTAAAAGTGGGAGCCAACGCTTCACGTGGTCTCTTAGTTTAACTAGATCAAGAAAAGGCGTTCGATTGCCTTGAACATAGCTACATATATAATGTACGACGATCCCACAGCGCCTGCAGAGATACACACGGACGCCAGTGGCACTGGACTTGGTGCTGTCCTCGCAAAACAGAAAGACAGCTATCACGAGTACGTCGTCGCGTATGCGAGCAGCACTTTAAGGAAGGCAGAAGCCAGCTACTCTGTAACATAAAAGCAGTGCTTGGCTGTTATTTGGGCTCTCGTCAAATTTCATCCATACCTATACGGTCGCCCTTTTGACAGATTCACCAACCACCCCGCCCTTTGCTGGCTGTCCTCGTTGAAGAATCCGTCAGGTCGCCTAGGCCGATGGGCACTTCGCTTACAAGAATATGACATCCGCGTTGTCTACCGATCGGGCAGGAAGCACTCTGACACCGATGCGTTTTTCCAGCTACGTCACCGATACCTTCTGATGTGGCTTCAGTGTCTTCGCCCGTCGCATCCACGTCACCCATCAACGTCGCTGATATGTCGGACGAGCATCGTAAGAATCCCTGCTTTCAACACTGCTGAATTGCCTCCCCGATGCATGCATGACACCCTCTTCCCGAACATTTCGTCGCCAAGCCGCTCACTTTGCTGTACGCGACAACGTCGTTTACCGCAAAAATTATTTGCCTAACGGTCGCAAATGGCTGCTTGTGACACCACGACGCATGCGTTCTGACACATACGCTTATTTTCATGCCACTCCTCGTAATGGTCACGGCGACCTTCTGAAAACGCACACTCGGCAAAGGCAGCGTTTCTACTGGCACGGCATGTATCACTTCGTGCGCCAGCACGTAAGCGCTTGCACGGCATGCCAACGGCGTAAAATTCAACAGTGCCTTCTTGATGAGTTACAGCCGCTGCCCTGTCCCGCTCGGCCCTTCGATCGCTTCGGCATAGACCTATACGGGCCACTTCCCTGCAGCCCCTCGGGTAACCGATGGATAATTGTTAGTGTCGATCACTTGACCCGCTACGCCGAGATTACCGCACTCACTACCGCACTCACTCTGCGTGCGAAGTTGCGTTCTTCATCTTGCGGAACTTCGTGCTTCGACATGGCGCACCACGCGAGCTGCTCAGCGACAGGGGGCGTGTCTTCCTGTCCGAAGTAATCCAAGCCCTTCTCTCTGCATGCAGCATCGTTCATCGCAAGTTTACAACGTACCACCCGCAAACGAACGGCTTGACAGAGAGGTTCAACCGCATACTCGGTGATATGTTTACTATGTACGTCGCCTCGGACCCCAGTAACTGGGACACTGTTTTGCCGTTCGTAACGTATGCCTATAATACGGCCACACAAGCTGCCACTGCCTTTTCACCCTTTCTCTTGCTGTATGGACGAGAGCCTTCGTGTACTACATATGGACCCACTGCTCCTATACCGACCTGACGCTTCTGATCCACGCCTGTGTCTTAAGCCGCCAAATACGCAAAGGATTGTAGGCAGCTCGCTCGAACCCTTACGACCGCCGATCAAGGGCGTCGAACGCTGCGTCATGGCAGTGGCGCGCTTACACCACGTTTTCCGACTGGTTCCCTTGTTTTGTTAAGGGTCCCACCTCCCAGCCCTGGACTCTCAACCAAACTTCTTGCACGCCGTGATGGCCCTTACCGCGTCAGAGACCACACCTCCGCTGTCACCTACGCTTTTGAACCTGTGACGCCATCACCCGACCTTCGACATTGCGGGCGTGACATGGTTCACGTCAACAGACTTAAGCCGTACTATGCACCCCTGATCCTACCTACGCCGCAAGTCGCGAGGATGGCTCATCGGATCTCCCGGAGGCCAATGTAGTAAAGAAGAAGACGAAGAAAGCGATCTTGTGTTTCATGTGCGCGCGATCAGCGTTCGTGTAACGCCGGTGCGACCTGGATTGTGTCTAGTGTCAGAATAAGTCGTCATACTACCGCAGTGCTATTGAAAAAGTAGTGGGCTTGGAGGCATTACTTTCTGAATCGCCCTCGTGGTTAGAACACCTCGAGCTCAAGCACGACGATATACCTTGCAATTCCTGTCAATGCTTTGCCATTCGGGCGAAATTGAACGTTTTACTTTTTTTTTTCAAATAACATTGCAGCTACAGTGCACATAATATTAGCGAGTGGAGAAAGAATGCAGAAGTGAGAAGAAGGTTATAAGAACGTTTGCGATAAAATAATATGCAATGTAGAAATAAAGTTAGAGCGCCGGTAGATCAATCTGGCAACTTAATAAAATTGCCCCTCCTTGCGCCCAATGAAACTTTATATTGCAATAAAAACGTCCTTGACGCTGCATCGCAGCGAAAATGCCCCGCAGGAGAGAATGGCTGGCGAATTTAGTGACAGCCAAAGTTGGTGAAATCGACCTTGTGAAAGCTTTCCTCGTCCTAAAAATCAGCGGCATGGGGGGAAAATGCTAAAAAGAAACAGATACATTAAAGAAGCCCTATTAGTTGGATGGTTGGTTTTCCTCTAAATGTGGCCGATACCAAATAATAGCGAAAAATCACATAGGATTAGAAAGATAATGAGTCAAGAGTTAATTTAACCATTGCAAATCAATATTGCAAGAATTTACATTGGCATCGTTTTAAAGCAACTTATATCTTGTTTTTTTCAAGGGCTGCTCAGTCATCTCTATTATAATGTCTCATAGAAAAGAGTCCCGAAGACATGATGCTATAGAAACGGAAAGATTTATTCTAGCACCAGCTCAACGCTACTTTCTAAAATAGGTGTCTGTAACGATGAGAAATGGCGGCATAGCAATAATAATCTGTCGTGTTATTATCACTCCACAATCAATACCGAAAATTCGAAATTCGTGAGGTGCCTTTTCCGTAATTCCTTTGCATTACCCTTGTTATTACTCTGAGTAATTATTTCTTCTTGTTTACACAACACCGACTGTACCAAAATGTGCATTATTTTATTTCTGGCCGACTTTTTTCGTATTTTCATTGGTGCTTACCTTTTGTTATGGTAATAGCGCTCGGTTATATGCCCCCAGTATGTTTGTGTCGTTGTTCAAGGAATCATAATTCTTATTCAGCAACACCGCAAACGCAAGGCAACGATGATGATGACGTTGATGATGTGTACTTATGGCGTCAACCCACTATGTGGAATAGATAAGGAATCGAGTTGCAGTAGATAGCAATAAGAGAAGTTATTTTTCAAAAAGGAGAAACAAAGTCAAAAACAAGGTCAAAAACAAGTCAAAGGTCGGAAAAACAAAATAGCACTACAGTGAGCAGTCAGACTTAAACAAAATTAATGAAGCGGTATTTAGAAAGAAGACAATAAAGACCCGATTATTAAGAAGTTGGAAAATCAATTTCGATGCAATCACTGGTGAACAAAGAAGAGTATCGCTACAAAAGGAAACTAATACAGCACGGTAACTAAATTGTTTTTATAAAAAAATTGAACACGTTGCAAGAAACATACCTTTGATTACATTGTAGCGTCGAGTATTACCAGAATAGGTATTCCTAAACCACTTTTGCAAAGGGGGGCTTCGAGTAGCCTCTCAGATTTTATCACCGTCGGAAGGTAAAAAAAGAAGGGGGTCTATCGATTCAGTTTCACTACACGTATGCGACAGAGTGGACAGCATCAGTCCAGCTTAAATACTCGTCTTCTTCACCGTCATCATCATCTTGGAACCTCGAAGCCTCGCGCCAGCGGCCACATTCCGAATTTCGCTGCCTCAATCTCGCAAGCTGCATCGCTGTGCTGGTTCGCTTGGTCTAGCTTCCTTCTACGCAGGCCTTAGCGGCCCAGGATTCAAGCACGAATAGCCGCTGAATTTCGTCTTTGAGGAGAACAACGCGCTCGACCCCCGTTCTAGAATATCTCGAAGATGTGGTTCCTCTTCAGACGGGTGAGGACGCCGTGCCCTAATGGCCTCTTTGGATTCTACCATGAGCTGATTCTCAGCGACTATTTATGCATATGTAACCTCGTGCGAGACCTGATTGTGTTTAGTAGCGCTGTTTAAGACGAGATTCTGTTTCTGTCGCACGCCCGTTCGAGC
The DNA here is from genome assembly GCF_023375885.2 of Dermacentor andersoni. NCBI lineage: Eukaryota > Metazoa > Arthropoda > Arachnida > Ixodida > Ixodidae > Dermacentor > Dermacentor andersoni. Next base: position 54,169,755 of record NC_092823.1, read on the forward strand.
AGGCGCACCTAATCTCGACCCCAGTCGCCATGACAGCTGACGACAAAGCCGTGAATTGCGTCGAGTTTCACAAAATTACTAGACGGAGCAGTGGCACTGGTGTCTACGGGAGCCGCGTGGGAGTGATGGGTGCTGCATGGATTTGCGTGAACTTCGTCGTTCTGGCCTTAAATGGCTTCGCGACTTCGCAACGTGATCATTCGTTACGAAAGTACTGCACTAGAGATGAATAAATGTTATCGTCCGGCGGCCGGATTCAAGCACAGGACCTTTAGCACAGAAGCCCGATATTGAAATCATTGCTCCATGGGCGCGTGGACAAACGGAACCGCTGCAATTGGCAACGATTGCGCGTGCTCGCAGAGTCTTAATTCCTGCTGCATTAACCAAGGTATAAACTGCTTTGAAATTGAGGCCAATTTAGCCTAGACAAGGTGTAATAAACGAAGCCACAAAGATTTCTGAAGCCCCAAGCACGAATATCAGACAAATCCGTATACTAGCACCATCATTCCGACGGTGGCAGAAGGAGCACAGCACCAGAGTTTCCTCTCGTAATTGCGCGAAGCTCTGCGAGGAACTGCGAGCACTGGTGACGAGCATGCGACAAGAACCGGACGAGCGTCATCGCGCCTGGTATGTCGTTCTCTCCGCCAGTTCCCGTGGCAAAAGATGGCGGTCCCCTAGAAGCTACGCGAGTTCTGCTCTGTATACTTTCTGATTCTAAGCCCTCGCTGTGCCTCTGTTGCAATGGCTTTCCGCTGTTGAGCTTGAGATCGCGGGTTCGGTTCACGACTGAGGGGGACGCAATCCAGTGCTGGATGGAATATGAATATGCAAGCGCTTGTGCTGTGCTTGCTGTGCACGTCAGAAAACTCCGGGTGATCTAAATAGATACGCGTAGTCCCCACTGCCTCTTACGGCGCGCGATTTGATTTGGGGTGCTAAGCCTTATCGTACACTTTCGTGGCTGTATTGAAAATATTTTATTCAATACATTGTCCGCAACCGGTATACAGTCGGCTTCGCTATACGATCTAGCCTCCTGAGAAGTTATGGGTCAGCTGAGCTTTCTCGCTTTCTTTGCGCGTGCCTACGATGTTTCTCAAATAAAACACGCATACCCGCCGCCATACATAACCCGCCGAATGCGATACTTTACCATAAAAACATCGATAGTCCGTGGCCTATTCATGTTGGCATGTGCAAAACACCAGCCATGACTACGTGACAGGCAGGCTTGCAAGTACCTGAAGCTGCATTTACCGCTATACCCAATGCTTCCTCCATTTCCAGCTAATCTATAAACGTTTCTATAGCTTCTTACTATCGAAATTTTGCGATACTCTTTAGACCGAATTAAAGCAGGAAAGCATACTATACCATGCGCAATGCGTAGCTGTGTGAGTAGAACCAGTTTTGTCGTGTAAATTTGGGCTCCTTATATGTCCAATTTCTTCGCAAAAAAAAAAAAAAAACTGTGTTTGGTCTCTTGAGTCGAAGGAGCCAGTTTCTGGCTAGTTTCCGTAGCTCTCTCTCTCTCTCTCTCTCTCTCTCTCTCCGCACGTGCACATGCACAGCAGAAAACGGCTCCCCCGCCAACCAAGTCGTCGTCTGGCATCCCTGCGCCAGCGTCTCGGAGGCAACGGTTTTGGGTGACGATGGCGAGGCTTGAAAGAAACAGGCCATTCGTCTTGTTCTTGAAATTCTTGATCGTGCTGTTGTTACTGACCTACCTTGGCCTGTTCGTCTGGTGGTGGGAGAAGCACCACCCGAAACCACCTTTGGGCATCCTGAGGGGAGAGCTCCTCAAGGATTTCGACCGCTACTCGCCGGACGACAACCACACCGAGAAAGTGCTGGTGAGAGATTTCACTTCTAATCCTAAGGTTTCGGAGTAGTCCGACTTGAGTAGGCCAGTCCAGTCCGTGCGGTTAATCTAGACTTGCGTGTTTTTTCTCTCACTCTTTCCCTCACTCATCCCCCTCTCCACGTTTAGGGTGCACTTCACACTGTACTAATTCTAGAAAACCTTATATATCCTTCTTTTCTTCCATCTACTTCCATTTAATTAACACTGCTACGCACAGCAACGGTGGGACTGGACTTAAGCGAGAAAACAACACACGACAGCTGAGCACAGACTATCAACTGGTTTACTTTTGAGCATACGAAGCGTGCATATAGCCTACACGCATTCGCAGGGGTGCTCTGCCCAATCTACCAACGCCTTTTATTGTCAGTGATTATGCTAATATCCTTATTGCGGCGTGAAATAGACGGCGCGCTGACACAGAGCGCAGTGGGTCCAGTTTGATGTATGCGTCCACGCCTTCTCTTTTTCTTTGGTTCCCACTTTTCAGCGCAATCACCGTCTTGTGGAAGATAGCCTTGCATTTGCATGAAGCGCATGAGTGGCTAGGTGCCCTGGTGCTTGTATCTGCTGAAAAGTACCTTCGCTTTCGTAACGTGACGTAAACGTGACGTTTTGCCTGTGAAACTGAAATGAAGGCACCGAACCTAACGTTCTTGCTAAGGCAAAACAGTTTTCCTTTTCAGTAAAAAATAGAGCAGCTAGCTCAGAGCCCACAATTACTCCGTAGAAAATGCTTCTCGCTTCCGTCGTCTGCTTCATTAGCTGGGATGCGTGTACCCGAGAAACGGAACGAATCATCGTATATTGGCGCCAGCGAGCTTGTTTTCAACCTGGAGACAACGTGCGCGACCAGCCAGTGGTGACGAGCGCATGTTCTAGGCTGCCTTATCGCTATCTCGCGAAACGCAAGTGACTCAGCCCGACTCGGCTGGCTTTGAAGCAGCTAAATTTCACCAACAGCGTTGCGTGCGCCAGATGTATCGGCTAGCGCGACGCAAGCGCAGGCGTTGCCACCTCTTCACTTCGTTGTTAAATTTAGACGCGTTTATAGTCCGACGTCCTCGGCGCGCGGGCAAGCGTCCCTCGCGGTCAGTTACGTTACGCCGGTTACGCAACGCCAAGCAAATGCGATCCCCTCTATTGGTAGCGAGGAGTTACGGAGTCGCCATCTGTCGGAAGCGCCTCACTTGCGTAGTATGAGGGATCACGCGGCGAGCTCCTCATATAGGGTTCGCATACGGCGCTCAATAAAAACACCATGCGGCAGCCCTCCTGGACATTTATGCAGGTACTCTCAAAAGGAGGGAAGTTTTTGACTGTCGATATAATAATCTTGGGCAAACTGAACGCACAGAATCGTTTACAGTCGCTATCTCTTTACCGAAAACGTACAGTACGTGAACGCCACTGCGCGCGGTCGCCGCGATGGAGTCCCCCGAACCGGCTTCTTGCAGGTAGGCAAACGCTGAGAGTAAACTATGTGAAATATGTTCTTATAATGGGCTGTCTGTATAACCAAATGGGGCATAACAGAATGGAGCCTCAATCCAGCGATCGCACGGGTTCGCATCGACCGACTGCGCGTCTGCATGCACGTCCGCGCACAATGTTTTGCTTTCGCTGTGAGCGCGTTTTCGCACCACGCTGTGAGCTTTAGGCCGCAGCATATGAGCATTTGACAGTACACTAGCAACCATTGTTGCGTGGACGCTATCAGAACTGTTCAAAAATAATTCTGTTATAGAGACTTCGACGCCTAGCTACGGCGACTGTGATGTGCCGTCGCGACGATTCAATCTTTTTTGTCTTCTAAATTCTTGGACAATTCAATAGTATTTCTCAAGCTGCGTCGCACTGTATGTTTATCGGTCTTCTCAGCGTGCGATTTTCCTCTGCTTGATTTTCGTAATCCAGTGCATTAATTCATAACACAAACATGACCATATGCCGTGCCTTTTTATAATGTGCGTCTTACCGCTCCGTTTCTTTTCCAGTGAACTTGCCAGTATCTAGCATCAACAAGTTCACAGACCAAACCGTCATGACATTAGCCGGGCAGCGGGCTAGCGTCTCAGTGCGCGATTTCTGCTACTCACCGAACATCGCGCAGTCCCAGCGCCCTAGCAGAAATGTTCCTTGCGTCTGTGCTTGCAGCATACCCAAGTTGTAGCCGATGGCTGTCTGCCGGTTCTAAGTTTCGCCAGCCAAGCTTCACCCAGCTCCTTGCCCTGTGGCTACGTGTGAATAAGGCTGACACCGGGCTCCGTTGCGTGCGTCCGGCATTGCGGCACCGAGCAGTAGCCTACCATGCTGCACGCCTCCAAAGGCAGCCACTACCTATTATAGTACTTTCAAATGTTGTCAAGCAGAGACTCAAGACGGTAAGGCCTCACCACTTAAACAGAACCGCGGCGCAGGTGGGACTTTTCGTTTCAGCTCGCTTCGGCGCTTCCGAAGGAGCCGACGCGGCCGCTGTGTCCACGTGATCCCTCATGCCACGTCACACCGACGGTGGCGCTAGCTTTTCCAGTGGTCGAGCTCGCCGCCAATACTTCGGCGCTTCGCGCTGTACGCGGTTCTCTTCGGAGCATGCGCAGAACGACCGCAGACACGCGCGCCGCTCGCCGACCCGCGGGTCGTCTGCATTCCGTTCGTGCCTTTTTCTTTGCATCCTCATCCGTTTCGCTCCATCACGGCATCGCGGCTACTACGAACCATGGCTAGGATTTCATCTGCGCGACAGAAACTTTCTCTCGCGTTATTAGTGCACCGTCTGCGGTGAAAGCGCAGGCGCTCGATGTATGTGCGAGATATTTTCGCTGAGCGGAAAAGCACAGGCGAGTACCACCAGCTTGTGCAAGAGCTACGACAAAAGGACCCAGAGTACCATCTCAAGTACTTCAGGTAAATAGACTTCACATAAAGGGTGCGTTTTATGCTTGCGTAGATTTTATCTCGCCTTGATGTGTGTGAGATGTTTTTATTTCTGTAAAAATGCACGAAGGAAAGTGAAACCTTGGATTATGCTTTGTAGGGCCGAATGCTTTCACACTCCGTGAAGCTGCTTGGGCAACAATATTTAAACTATGGCTTTACTGTAATGTGACCTGTCGTAATGGGACTAGCTGTTGCTTTGAACATGCTTAGTGCATGCTTGAAAACCGTTATGTCCAACGACTTCCCGCACAGGATGACCAAGGCCTCTTTCGATAAATTCCTGAGCCGTGTCCACGACCGCATCCTCCATCCGGTGAACCACAAGAACCAATCAGCCCAGGAGAAAGGCTGGCAGTCACGCTGTGGTAAATATTGTGACTTTTAGTTATGTTCCGTAGCTATTAACCGAGATCCACTTGTTTTTATCTGTCACAGCGCTCTACCTAAGAGGTTACCGTCTGTTTCTCGCTGTGAATAGTATTTCCTATATTTCCCCATGAAAGTGAGCACATAACCTCCGGATAAGGTTTAGAAAATTTTCATTCTTTCGATCGATCTAGTCTTTATGCAGCGCAATAGCAGGGAAAACGATTGTGTGTCGTTTAACCACTTCTCGCTATGGTCTTTACAAACGCACATTTTCTTTCCACATGCATGCCTCGCATTTCAGTCAACGTTCACGTGAAAAAACAGCACGTCACAAATGACTGAATGCTTGAAAATAGCTGAAGACAGCTGTGGTGCCCCCCCCCCCCTCCTCCCCTCCAGCTTGACTCTATATTAACAGTTCTTTTCAACTGAGTGGCACTTTACGTACGTGTTACCCGAGTCCCAAGAATTCTGTTTCTGGAAACGAACAGCAATGTTGCATTATAATTAAATATTTATGTTTCTACCTTTCACAGGTTTCTGGCAACTGGCGGTTCTACGATCGCCATTGCTATGAGCTACCGCGTGCATGTAAGCACGGCCTCCGGCATTCTGAAAGAGACCCTGCCTGCCATTTGGGACTGCCTTTCCCCACGTGTGCTGCGAGAGCCGACCTCAGAAGAATGGGAGCTCATCAGAGAGGGGTTCGACAAGAGATGTGACTTTCCCGATGCTGTCGGGTGCATAGATGGCAAGCACTTCGCAATTACGTGCCCTGACGAGAGTGGTTTGGAGTATTATAATTACAAGGGGTTTTATTCATTACAGATGCTGGCAGTTCCCGACGCAAACTACCGCTTTATACTGGTAGATATTGGTGCCAAGGGCCGACTCTCTGACGGCTTTTTTTTTTCGAAAAAGCCCGATCAGAAAGAGCTTTGAAGACAACACACTTAACTTGCCTTCGGGTTATGACGGGTGGCCATTGTGCATCGTCGGACATGCAGCATTTCCCCTGCGGCCTTACTTAATGCGCCCTTACCCCGGCAGACAACTGAATGACACGAAAAGAGTGTTTAACTATAGGCTCTCAAGGGCATGCCGTTGCGTTGAGAACGCGCTTGGAATTTTGGTTTCCCGGTGGCGCTGCTTCCTGGGAACTGTTAGTGGTGATGTGGAGTTGCTAACGGACATGGTTAGTGCGGCGGTGTGCCTACATAATTTTCTGCTGTTCGACAATGCCTATTCCCTTATGATTATGCTGATAGGGTCAGTGGCGACAGAGTGCAAGAAGGCGGCTGGAGGCAGAGTATAGCGTACATAAACCAGCAGAGTACTGGCAATAGCAGCCGCTCAGCTTCAGATGCCATGAGAATTCGAGACGCCATTGTAGAGTACTTCATGTCCCCAAGGGGTTCTTTGCCATGGCAACTGAGGGCAGTCAGGCGATGCTAATGCACAGCGTGAAGTTGTTGCCCCTCTGTCTATAAACTGCGTTACCATGCAAAGCAAGCAAAAATCACACATCAGCTCAAAATGTGAGACTTCATTTATCAGTCTCATGATTGGTCAGTTCAGGAGTTATACATGGTTTGTACCAGTGACATAAAACACGCGTGTTGCGACGGTTCTTGTAACATTTGTGTTCCTGCTTCTAGTACAGGCATACCACATAAAGTTGTGTGCTTGTTTCGTGTACCATGTTATTGAACTGTTTTCGTATATAACGTTTAGTTTGAACACATCAAGGTGTTTAGGATTATATTGCGGAAGGCATTTGATATATAAATCAACATGTGCTCTGTGAGTAAACATATGGTGGAATTTCAGCAGGGGGCCTCTTTTCCTTCTTGTTTCCCATCAATAGAATTGTCAAAGCACGAGATCCCTTGTAAGAGTAGAAAGATGTGCTATTTGGTCTCGGTGATTCGAAAGCATTTTTCCAGCGTAAAATTAGACAGTGTGTAGGAAAGAAACACAAGCAGGACAAACACAGGACTCGGCTTTCTGCTGCGTGTGTCTCTTTCCTATGTCCTGTCCAATTCTGCGCTGAAAAAAAATGCTTTCAAGTTACCAGGATATCACACACACCTTGCATTGCGAAGAAATGAAGCGGTGAAAGAGGCAGGAGACTACTAACTACATTGAAACTTGCAATACTTACAGTGAAACAGGTCAACAGTCAACAAATATATCACAGCTATGCAGCTGACAAACAATAGGAACATGAACACAATGATACCAGGAAACTGCACTGCATGGCAGGAAATGCAAAAAAAAAGAACTGCAATGTCCTTCTGGTTATCAAAAGAAACAAAGCGAAAATAATGTATTTGCTGTTACCTACGCTTCAAAAGGTATACCTTAATATTAGGCCTCATACTGGTCAAATTCTGCTAAGAGTTCCATTATTTTAACGTCAAAGCGAGAGGCAATTCTCGTTGACATCCTGTCAAGGCTCATGGCAATAGACTGCCCGAAAGCCTCGTTTTCTGTGGTGTGTTTGCCGAGCTGTGAAAGGAGCTGCTCCTCGAAGTAGTCACAACTCCTTCCTTTCTTTGACCGTTCTGATGGCGGCTCGCTCACTGTGAAGTCTTCCTGACTGGCAGGTTGACCAGGACTAGCTGCTGCAGGCTCCAAGTCATCAGCATTGGCGATGGGCGATGGTGCTGACGAATTGCCTTGTATTGCGTTAAAGATTTCTTCTGCTGTTGAGGCGCTGTCATCACCTCTTGGCACGGCACCTGAGCCCACGTTGCGGGTAGTCCTGAAAAAAGCAGGTTCGACTCTAGTTAGTTCAGTTTTCTCGTTTCCTTTTTTATTTTACTGCGAAAAGAGTGCCAATGTCTGTCGAGTTGAACAGCGTTACATACAGAGATGAAGACGAAAGTAAGACAAACACATGAGATCTAACTACAACTGATGTACGCAATTCAGTTTGAATTCAGGGCCCACGCAATTGTCTTGGCTTCGTTTGCGTGCCTGTAAGTAGCGCTGTTTCAATACGCAAAATGCTGAACGAACTGTCCCAATTGTCCACGTTAGTACCAGTTTCACAAAGCGAAAATGCTGGTGTTGTGAAACTTCGGTGAGTAAAGCCTTCCAGAAGCAGGAGCCACCTCCCCGACCCATATCCTTACCCTTTGCAACCCTCAGCACTAACAGCAAAGCCGCAAGCCGAACAGCCAAGCAACCAAAAGCCAATGCAGACGTCATGTTAGCCCAAAACGAAGTCTACGCCAGTTCCAAGAATGCAGCTGAGCCGAACTCGTGAAACCAAACATGCAAAAAGACACAACACCAAAGCACAATCGGAAGCATGAGGATTCACAGAATTTTCGTAACAGATGTCGGACCGTCCGGCAAGATTATTCGATCGCATGTTCGGCATTAATCTATCTTTCGAAAGCTGGCAAAACGTTCATCTGATTTTACTACAGATTCGGTCCTCTCATCTGAGTGCCGCATAAAAGCTGTGAAACATTCCGAAATGACGAGCGATTGCTGACAGACTTCTCCAGGGTCTTCTCCCGAAGCCATGCTGTTAAACGCGATACAGCGCAGCGGTTCATAGGCAGTTACATGAAACAAAAGAAAACGCAAAAAAACGGATTCTATATCCTCCGGCACGCACGGCGAAAGTCACGGTACAAAAGCATAAATTAACGAAGGAGGCTCAGTGCACAACATGTGCGTGAACGTAGCACCATATTCATGCCGTACAACGAACACGTTTCATGCGCGTACCTCCACGTACCTCGGGCAGCGAAAGCAAGCATTCCAAATCAAAGAGAAAACAACTCACTTTCTGGGACGACCACAATTCTTGTAAAAGCTCATTGCGTCGGCAAACTCCCACGTCTGCCTCGCGACGTAGGCGCCGCCGCTCCTCGTTGCGAGCTCGATTGCTTTGAGTTCACGGGTAAAACGATCTCGGAGCTTCTTCAACTTGTGGCATTCTTCAATTACAAGCGGAAAGGAGGGACAAAAAATATCGATCAAACAGTACGGTGCATGCAGCAAGTGGCATGCTTCGGCCGAGAAACGTGCAACTGAAGCCGAACACAGCTCACCTGTAGAGAGACCGCTGCTCTGCCGTATCTGTTCCCACGCGTTCTCTTTGCGCTGTTGGTCCCTGAAATCGAGTCGCTTAGTGTCGTACACGCAGGGGTGTTGTTTTATGGCTTCGGTAAACCTCTCCACCACGCTATCCGATGCAAGTTCAACATTTGAGCCGCTGGCGCCACTCATGTTGTTCGCATAGGCATCCGCCATGTTGCTCCGCGCGATGCATTGTGGGTCAACGCGGTCGGCGGCGCCGGCGCGCGAATGGAGCAGGAGCCAAATCTGCGCCGGGCACGTCGGGGCGCGCTGGCAGCCGCCGGTTACGTCGGCGCTGCAGTGCGTCGGACTGTAGGAGTTGTTTTCGCCAACGTAACGTAGCGTGTGCAAGCGCGCGCGTTTCGTCGGACATATTTACGCCTTATTAATTACTCCCACGTGTGAGGAAACTTCAAGGCGCCGCCTTGCGTACACTTCTTTTTATAAATTAGAGAGCCGCCGTTGTCATGGCCTCTCATGATACGGAAAGTCATTAATCTTGGTTAGAAACACCACAGTGAAAAGTGCAAAAAAATCACAGAGGATTTTTTAATGTTCAACCAATATTATTTCAAATAAACGCCTTCTTTTAATGATGGAATAAACCACAAATGTCAACGCCCTCCGAGAGCGATGCAAATGCTACAGCGCGCGTTATGAACAAAATATTTTCGTGGCACCAAACGACGGGGAAAACGCGGCGATGCGCATGCCTCTCTGCTGCCATTGCGTACGGCCGCTCATTAGCATAAATCTTGCGGCTTGTCTCACCTCAAATTATGGCGGAAGAACTCTGCAATGGCGGCCCAGCGCAGCGTCACGCAAGGTCAAATTGACGTTTATGAAACAGCCCTTGCTGTGACGCTCCTCACGGCAGATTCCTCCAGCCAACCAGCAAGCTGGCATGGCGGCTGTCTTTTATCGTCACCACATATTCGCGAAGTTGCAGATGCACTAAACTGACTTCTGCATGCTACCGCTCACTTTCTTTTTTGAAGCGCTAATGTCGCAATAGAGCCGCCAAGGACCAGAAAAAGTATTGGCCGATAAAATTTGCAACTCTACGTCACGTTTCGCCATCTTGACGAAAACGCAATATCTCACTTTGTCAGACTTCCGCTTGCCAGCAGAAATTTTAAGCCAGGTGACCTCTCGACAGCCAATCAGAGAGTCAACATTGTGGATAATGGCGGCCGTGCAGTCGCCATTCGCGTCTAGAATGGAGCCCCTAGCTTCGCCTGCTCGGCTCCGTCGAGGCTCGAGCCATAGAGAAAGTCATTCAACAGGAACGGACACTCCCATAGAGTCTAGCACCAGAATTGACTGTAGCGCCCCAAGTGGATGGGATTAAGACCTGAACCACACTTCCGGTTTTGGTTTTAGGCGCGCGCGTTGTTGACGCTAGCGGGCACATGTTAGGCCGACTGCGTTGATTCAGCGCGGCACTTTAGTTTTTACTTTTTTGCTTCTGCTGCTCACCGCGCGCGGTCTTAGTGCGGAATTGTTTTAAAAATGATCGCGAACGATCTTTACAAGCCTCCACCGAATCTGTACCACGTGCAATTTCATAAAGATCTGCTTTCGAAGCATTCCCCGACTTCCGGGTATTATTTCCCACACTTTATGAGCATAAATACACGGGCGACTGCGCGTTTCCAAAATAACTTGGCCTCAGCCGACGCGATGGTACGCTACGTACAGGTTCGACTACTGCTAGAGGGAACACCTGTGGGGCCCCTCCGCGGAGTTCCACCAACCGCGCCTCATGACGTCTTGGTGAACGAGTCGTCGTAGAAGAGAACTCGTCGGGCTGTTCACCAATCGCTTTGATTGCGCATGCACCGCAAGACCATGAGGCGCCGGTGACGGGGCTCTCGTGTTTCCGCTAACAGTGGCCGCGACTGTACACACAGGTGGCCACAACACAGGCTCTCAGCCAGATCGTGCTAGACGCTCGCAGAATGCCTGCTACTCAAGACAAATGCGTGGGTGCAACGCCTGTTTTCACGTCGTTCAAAAGACAGAATTTTCGGGTTACGAGTTCCTGGTTGTTCATCTCCTCGGCGTTATCTTTGGCGCGTTCTGCCGGCGAAAGCAACTACCGCGTTATCACTCCTGGCAATCACTCGTCGCGTTTTCGACAAGCGTGAGTAGCGAAAGAAGGTATATGTTAAATTGTGGGGTTTTAAGTGCCAAAACCACGATCTGATTATGAGACACGCCACAGTGGGGGACTCCGGAAATTTGGACCACCTGGAGTTCTTTGACGGGCACCTAAATCTAAGTACACTGGTGTTATAGCATTTCGCCCCATCAAAATGCAAGACGGTATATGTTGCGCGGCCATGAATATCGTCACGATCTTATCCCACTGATGTTCAGTACACGCCAAACTAACTTTGACACACGGCCGCGCTACTTTTAGATAACTGCGTCACAAAGCAGGCGCGGCGAGCATGCGTCAAAAGTATCCCAAAAAGTAAGACAATTAATTACAATAATGTTAGAAGCCAGAGAAAGCGTCACGAACTTGTCCCAGTAATATTTAGTACACTCGAAAATAGCTCCGTCATACGGCCGAGGTGCTTTCCGCTAACTGCGTCACAAAGCCGGGTGCGGCGAGCCTGCCCAATAACTGCCTGAATAATTACAATAATTTGGGGGGTTCATGGGAAACGTCGCAAACATGTCCCAGTACAATTCATTAACTCAAATTAAGTGCGCCAGCACGGCCGAGCTGTTTTTCGCTAACTGCATCAAAATCGGTTTTGTGCCGTACAAGCCTAACTTGCTTGAAATGCGTCGCGGACTTTCAAACAAAATTTCTTACCTTGCGGTAGTCCAATAATGGAGTGGTGCCGTGTCGTAGAGCAGAAGGAACGAAAGAAAACGCCGGGAGCCCAACAAACGGGCTACATTCAAAAAAAAAAAAGATAAAAAAAAAAAGGCGAGTCACCGTACACGCGAACTTCACATGCGCAGCAGGCCTCGCTCGGTTCGGCGGCGTGTCCGGCGCATAACGCATGCATCTTGCAAGGTCGATCCAAACAGGTCGCGAAGCTTCGAGCGAAAAGCGGTTCAGAACACATTGTCACCGACAACAGCAAGGGTGGTTTTCGAAGAAGTGACTGAAACGCGATAATGTGTGGAGGGAACAACCAGTAAAAAAAAACTGTGTTTTTAATTAAAGCGAGACGCAGATTCATTCAAGGAAAATTAAATTCCTAAGCAATTCTATATATTCATGTCGAGTAAATAAAAGACAACTCTATCTTATTTTGTCCTTATCAGTAAACGCCTTTTTTTCAGCGCCCATCGCAAGTGTTTCCTCGTCGCACAGATGGCGCTAAGTCCTATGAACCGCCATGTTTCGAACGTATGGGCTTCTATGGAAGCTTCGCTACCTGGTATATTTAGCTTGCATCTGGCGTGCCTGGCGTGCCGTTAGCTTATGGCTAGGTAACGCAAGAAAAATAAATCGCAAAGTATAAGTTCACTCATACGCAAAACTTTTTAGTTTTAGCGGGAAAGAAAAAAAAAATCGTTTTCTGTAAGTTGATTTCACATTCTTTTTTTTCTTTCGATGCTCGCGTCAGCTAACGGATGGGGCGAACGCTAAGCGTGACGTGTTCCCTCTTGCCAGTTTTCGCCGAGTTGAATTGTTGAATTTCTGTCTCTTATGTCTGAGCCAGCAAGCGCGAGTTTGCGTCACGTGGCACGCTCGTCACGCGGTGTCAAAGCCAATAGGAATCTAGGTGCCGTTTCGCTGCTGCTGACGTCACCGTCTTTCTCGCTCAATGGGGCATTTGACGCTTTCGCATCAAAATTCAAAGAGTTCGACACCCTCTCACTCCCCTTACGCTATGGGTAACGCAATAGAGTGCAGTGAGTGCACAGACGCTCAACTCCCACTCACTCCCGACTCGCTCAGAAAGACTTTGTCTTTCATCGACTTCAACTGGATGTTGTATGACCTCTTCAACACGGAGAGATCTTACTTTCATTAATTCTTTCCTCGGGCGCAGTCTAAGAGTCTTGATCATTGTCTGTCATCGCAACGACGATATAAAGGCTAAAAAGAAAAGATCACAAGCGCTGTCTATCACTTGAAGCTTTACTGCAAACACGTGGCCCATATATTCACCGCAGATTGCACTGCCCCCCTGCTGCCCACGAAGCTGGAAAAATGAATAAAGCTAACACCCGTACTGACACGCTACACACATCGCGTGCTAATAAACATGATTCAAAAAGTTTAATCCATCATGTGCTTGAAATATGGAGGAGCTGACTTACGCATTCGTGCTCATGCATATGAATGTGAATGGCGAGCATTTTATCGCGTACGCTGATCTCTGTGCGTAAACAGATAAAAAAAAAGAGAGAGAAAAGAGCTAAAAAGAGAAAAGGTCTAGGAAAGATCCGCAGAAATTCTGCAATCACTCTTGAATCGAAACTCATCATACTCATAAGTTATCGCTTTTGCAGCGCTCTTCCTTAAATCGTCAAGTGGAAGACAATGGAAAAAGGTCTATGCTAAAGGCACTGCACGGAACTGGGTTAGAATCTTGTAACGAAGATAATGCGTTCAGCGAATTATCGACTAGAAAAGCATACGAAATGGAAACAGTGTACAAATGCCTTTGCAAACCTGAAACAGCGTGCTGCCGCATGCCGCGCTCCGAACCTACAGATCTGAAAGGTATGAACGTTGTGTGGGCATTTGTAGCAAAAAAAAAAAAAAAAAAAAACTCATGCTGACCGAGTTTTGTGCTCTTGACAGCGATCGACAAGTGTTCCAGCTTTAAGTGCGACAGCGAAGCAAGGGCGCTTTTTTTTTAACGCTAGACGCCTCTCAAGTGAAATTCCTGAAGTTATTAACATGAAAGTGTTTTACGACGGGGTCCACCATCAACTTCCTGTAGCGGATGTTTTGTTTATATTAGCCACGTGCTTGCAATAAAGCCTCAGTAGATAGATGGCGCTTGTGGCCATCTCTTCCTTTTAGTCTTTGTACCGTTGCTTTGACAGATCATGAACGTGTTCCAATACGCCCAGTTCTCTCTACTTGTGAAGAACTTGAATAAGCACACATATGTATGTGCTATAAGAATGTCACATTCAGTCATTATGCACGCATTGTTTTATACCTGGTCTATCTTAAGTTCTGTTTATCGGTGACAGAGAACGAAGAACAACGCGCATAAAGCTGCTGGTAAGCTTAACGCTCTTCTGACCAAATTTGGCTCCATTTCTCTTTATTGTACATACAACTGCAACACACGAGTACATAACGGAAGGCGCTACCATGTCTGATGTAATACTCGACGTGTTCTGTCAGTTAAAGTACTGTCATACTCAAAGGTATAAATGTTCCTTCCCTGCAGCCTCTGCAGCGAGTAGCAGGTGACCTAGTTGTTCTCAAGGAGAAACGCCGCATCACTGCCTGGGCAATAAATCATTGCTTGATTACCTCAAAGGACTCGCTACAGAACGCACAAGACAGTATTAGGCCTCCGTAGCTTTCTCTCATTGTAGGCTGGAACAGCTCGGAGTAAAGTTGATTAGTACTGACGTATTTCTCGTCACTGCCTCATAATTCGTGGCTGAAAGAAACATTCCTTTTTAATGTCGCCATCGTTTTTTGGGGATGTTTGGAGTTCATTCGTGAGTAAGAGGAGTATATCCATTCTGACGGGTCTCCAGGAGGAAGTGCTCGGTGCGAGCGTCGAGCCAAGCGTGAAGTGCGTCACACCCGGCTGCAAGTGGCTCGAGAAGCAGACGTCCGAAGGCGTGCAATGGAGACCCGAAGCTTGCGCAGACTTCTACGGACACGTGTGCAACGGTCGCGGGTCTCTCTACCGCCGTGCCTCCGAGGACCTGATGGTGGCCGTGGTGAAACACGCCCTCAAGAATGCCACGAGGCACCAGGAAGGCGAGGACTCCGAGGCGTCCGAGCACGTCCGCATGCTCCGGCACTGCGTCAAGGGCGACCGCGGCGCCTCTGACTTCGCTTTCGCTTGGTGAGTACGCCTTATCAACGAAATTAGGGGCAAATGTTGGCGTTCTAGTGAGTATTTAGCTGAAGTACATGGCTGCCACGCAATAAGACGCGCAATACCCGCAATAAGACTTGTTGTTGGCCGGTTTGGTTCATAATGCTAGGAAAAAAAATGGGCTGGGCGGAATTCAAGACAAGGACGTAGTAAGGGACACGGACAAGCGCAAACCTTCAACTAAGTTTTTCTTCGTCGCTCGTCGGTATGTCTAGTCACCATGCGCGAAACATGTAATCACATTGTCACTGCCACAGACTATAGAGCAAGCCGCGCAAGAACCCTTCTCACTATCTATTAAAGAGGTAGATGTGTCAGTTCCACCAGCCTTCCCCCTAAGAGATATGTAGAAAGCTTCCATCAGCTCCCGGGCAGTGGCACCTTGGCTTTTACGCAAGATCTTTATTTTTCTGAAATATGTTATAAAGTTAGTTGAAAGTTAGCGCTTGTCCGTGTCCCTTACTCTACCGACAAGAAGCAAGTGCAGCACAATCAAGGCGCAACGACGTCCGGACGCTCATGGAGCACACACATGGACAGGGCTCTGTTCGTGTACATGCGCCTTCTGATGTCCTTGGGTCTGCGCGCTTACCTGTTGTCTTTAGGTGCCCGGAACAACCTTGCAGGGCTTGTTTTTGAGGTATTTGTGCACCACACCCGCCGTGGTTGCTCAGTGGCTACAGTGTTGGGCTGCTGAGCACGAGGTCGCGGGATCGAATCCCGGCCACGGCGGTCGCATTTCGATGAGGGCGAAATGCGAAAACACCCATGTACTTAGATTTAGGTGCACGTTGAAGAACCCCAGGTGGTCGAAATTTCCGGAGTCCTCCACTACGGCGTGCCTCATAATCAGAAAGTGGTTTTGGCACGTAAAACCTCATAATGTTTTGTGCACCACTGCACGATGCACGAGCGGTACGATTCGTGAAACGGGTGAAACATCGCGGAGTACAAGCACACGGCTACCGAGGACCACGAAACTGACGAAACTACTCACGCCGGTCAACGCACAGCAGCGCACACTTCCCGATAACAGCAGATAACGAAACATGAAACGTCATGCAGCGGGCTAAGCTGGCGCCGGGCCGGCGGAGCCGCATGGCCCACGCGTGGAGACAGTCGAAGGTGAGGGAGTTACGAGGTTGGGCGAGGGGAGAGGAGTTGCGGGGAAGGGCTCGGCCACCTGGATCGGCGCGCATGCGCACGACGATCTAGGCGGCCATACAAGGGAAACGGATTTTCGGGTTCGCCCTCTTCATAGATGGCGCCAATTACCTCTGCCACCGAAACCGGGGGGTTTCCCCCCGCTGTTGAAACTCTGAACCGGACTAGCAAGTTAGCCGAAGTGCAGGAAAGAAGGTTAAAGCGCTCCAGTGCTAAAATTTACATGTGCAGCTGTCGTGTGGTGGTTTTTTACCCGTCACATTCACGTTAGTCTAATAAGCTTTCTTTGTGCGTGTGCGTGTGTGTACGTATGCACGCGTGTGTTCGTGTGCGCGTGCGTGTTTATGCCGAATGATTCGATTGGCTGGTTTGATGAACGCGAACAGTGTTGAGCTTGAACAACTCTCGACTTTCCTTTCTTTATTTTTTTACCGCAGCGATTTCAGCAAACTTGGTGGCACCTCCTCCCGCCCTTGCCCCACGGATTATCCACACGTTCCTCGCGCACTGTCCGAGCTGGTCTTCAAGCACGACACTGACGTCACTGTCGAAGAGTTCGTGTCTCGCGTGGAAACGTGAGCACTCTTGAAGCGCATGATTCCGGAGTGGATGAATTCACAAATGTATTACGGACGCTGTAAAATTACATATACAAAGCCGAACTTTATACTACAAATTTAAGCATGCCTAATCATTTGTTTGCTTCTTTCTTCGTTTCTTACGTGCCGAAAGGGAAATAGTATTTATATGACGCCTCATGGGCTTACGTACTGCTATGTGCCCCAGGTAGCATTAGCCAGGCTGTTAAAAGCTGTCAGAGGTCTGACAACCGAGTACCGTAGGTCTTATAATCCTATTTTGCATCATGTATTTTCCCTTATAAGGTTTGCTACCTACCTACCTTCAGCAGCTTGGCTAATGTTACCTGGCACACTATATATAGTCGACGTTTAGTTAATTTAATAAATTGAAGCAAAAGCTAAATAAAGTTGGCTGCACGCGGTCTTAGGTCCAAAGGCGAGGCACTTTTTTTCTCTTTTGATTATTATGTTGAAGATATTACGTCTAAATCTAGGAAACAATTGGACAGTTGGACTGCGCATTTTGCGAAATCATGGCTTTTTTTCATGTACTCTGGCGTACTTCCACCGGTAGTCAAAAAAAAAAAAAATGGCACGGACCCATCGCCACAACGTCGCTCTTCCGTGAAAGGTTGAATAAACCTGAAAGGCGTAGTTAGCGCCATGACACACAGCACTGGTGTGAGGTTATTGAATGCAAAGATTAGGCTTCAGGAACATTTTAGTTTTATAATTGATATCAAACAGGAAAGCCGACATGCAGCATATGCTCATGTCGTTACTGTTGTTGTTGTTGTTGTTGTTGTTGATTAATATTATTATTATTATTATTATTATTATTATTATTATTGTGATGATGATGATCATGATGATGATGATGATTGGTAGAGCACCGTGATAGTTATAATGGGAGATGTATGTTCGGATGCCTCTGGTGCAGTGTCGTATTTTTTTTTTCTATCTCTTTTTGTCTCTGAACTCACTGCCACTCACCGACCGCGATTGTCAACACGAAACCAAATAATACTTACAAAAAATCATAAACACTGATCGAACAAGTGATATCGCTAGAGTCAACGAATAGACAGGGTGACTCGTTTTCGTTAGGAAAGCAACTTCTCCAAGTTGCTGCAGTTTCGTTACTTGAGGCCTCCGTCTTTATCCGAACTTCTGTCTTTTTCAATTCCTATACTGAAGATCACATGAATGTTTGTATCCTTTTATTGACTTCAGTGATCGTCAAGATATCTGGAATCAGCCCGTGCGAGACTTCTTTGGTTGCGTCCTCGATATTTTCTTTCGCTCATTCGAAGTGCATGTGACAGTGCTTCTTTTCTTTCTTTCAGAACCATTCGAGAACTCGAACTTCCCATAACACTTGAACACAAAACGCCTAAAGGCATAGAAGAAAGCCGTATAGAAGATATCTGTAGGTGGCTAGCTGATTCAGCGCGCTGCCATCTCAGCGGGAAATTCCATGTTACCGGTGACGTCGTGACCCACTATCAGACGCTGTGGAATGAACTCTACTTTGCACCTCTCTTTGAAACGAATGTAAGAATTGTACCTTCTTTGTTTATTGGCATGCTTGTGGCTAATTAGCTCCGTAATCCCAAAATACGGTTACACGTAGAGAAAAGATATAACAACTTCTCTAAGTTGATTTCTGACAGCAGCTTCTCACCTGCGTCAAGTTATCTTTTCGTCCTCTTTCATTTCTAAACCGTTGCCTTATTGTTTCTGCATTTCGATTCAACATAACTATTATTCCCTTACTGATATGTCTGGCTTGATTGTCTGTTTTCTTCATATCATTGTGACTAATAAAACGTTTAGCCTCTCGGATCGAACCATTTGTTGAGTACAAATCCACGCCGCAGTGGCGGCATGAGTGACGGCTCTTTGGATAATCTCAGAAAGTGTCGAAGGCTACAATTTTGCAGACTGCATGCACCGGAACCTATTTGGGAGCCGGAAACACGTCATACCCGCTCTGTTTCCGACACCTCTTATTCTTCTCCCTCGTTTGTACATGTAGGAAGAAAGTGTGCTGTGGGAGTTGCATGGCGGTGGAAAGAGTGCCCGCAAACGGGCCTGCACCCTCATTCACGAGGGGCTCTTCAGGGTGCAAAGTATCAACCTGGCCACGGCCGTGCTGGACAAGAGGATGGGCGACGTCCAAGATACGGCAATGCGGGTTTTGGATACCGTGCAGCACATGCTGAGTCAGCGAGTGCCATACTGGCTCTCCAGGTATTGCCGATGGCATCTCTTTTGTCTTGTTTGTTGTATAGCCATCGCTACCATGCTTCGAGCAAGCAATAAATGCCGTCATGGCAAACATTTGTGCTTAAATCTATGCGCAAAATTGCAAAACCAAAACACTGAAGAACACACAAACCCAGGACACTAAGCACATGGCATCAAATTAAGTTAGTTTTTGGATGCACTAGTCAATAAATTACGGTTTTGTTAGGATAGGGGAGAACTTGTTGCCAAGGGCTGAGAAATAACAGAGGGCGTTGTGCGAATGCTTTTCATAGTGTGTTGATCGGCACGGTTCACGCTAGTAATGAGTTCATTTCTCTTTTCTTTTTTTTTAAATTATGAGTATTTATTTATACGTTTAGGTAATGGAAGTGACTGACGGGCAATAGAATGTATTGTATTACCTGAGGCATAAGGCAAACGGGGCAATTGGGGTGATAGAAGAGACGAAGACAGTCTTTGTCTTCTCTGTCATCCTGCGTTCCCCGTTTGAGCTATAGCTCAAGTAAGTTTCTCTAGCTACCTTTTCTTTACGTACCTAAGTGATGAGACGTCAATGCCGAAGTCGTGAAGGATGTCGAGAAATGATCTATAACAACGTTTAAAGCAGCCTGTCTGCACCCTGCACTGTTCAGAGGGCGCTACGACGTATTCATTTTTCACCCCAGCGTCGCCAACACCGGCCACGAGAGAAGTGATGAAAATGATACGTCATTCCAAACGATAGCCGTCACTTTTCGTCGCTCGCCTGAGGGTTACGCCCTGCGCTTCGGCGAGATCAAGCTCACGATTGTTCACGCTTCTGATATCGATCGCAGACATGTGAGGTCACATGCACAGCATGCGGACTTCGACGTTTTCACAACTCTGACACTCTTGTCACGGCGGATGTATGTAGCGTCTCTCCGGTTTTGCTTCCACCGCTCGTTAGTCTGTGTGTTCTGGACTCATGTGTACTCTGAAAAGCTTGAGGGCAAGGTGCCTGTAGGTCTTGTACTGTACGTTTCTTTTTTCTGTCTTCTCCAAATTTTTGAAATTCCACGTGACAACCACGTCGCGCGCCCGGGAATGTAACGCTCTCAGACGTATACCTCGCCGAATACAGGCCTAGCTTATCGCACTGGGGGCGAGCGGCCGCCTCTTTCCATAAGCGTCAGCAGATTTCGGCGTTCGTTTTCGATCCTTGAGAAAAGCGACGCCCTGGTCTTGTACATTAACTATGCCAGTAAGGTGCACCGCACACTAGATCACAGGATTTATGTTTGGGACAGCTGCTATCGCTGTCGCGCAGACGTGTTGTCACGTGAGTCCCCCCTCGTGCAAAAATGGCCTCGCCTGGAAGTTCTGCACCGAGCGATTCACTTGCTGCCGAAATCAGTTATGGTCGCGCATAGTATACTCCTAAGAGAATTGGGCACCTAGAAACAGTCGGCAAAACTTTAGCCTTTATGAACGCCCTAGGGTACATGCGCACGACCATCCGCTGTACAGTGAAACCCAAATATAACGTACCCAGATAAAGTAACTATTGTCCATATCGAACGCACAAAACTTGTTGACCTAAACTCATGTAAAATAGCTCCCTCATAACGAACCAGAAATCGAATGTATCGAACTCGGGCTGTTCTTTTTCAGCCCCATAAAGCCTCCAGGATGCCGCAAACATAGCGTTCAGGGGAGTTATTAGAGCGCAGCTCTTAGGCGCCCCTTCCTGCGGCAAGCGTCGGCGTAACCGAGCGAACGAGCACAGCGAACGATGAAAGCGAACGCGGAGCGCAGAGGGGGATGAAAGACGCGAGGAGGAAGGCGGACAGGAGAGTGCAACGGAACTACGAGGCGGAAAGCGGAGGAGGGTATGGCGAAAGCGTGAGAAGAAAAGAGTAGGGCGACGACGATGCCTGCGAGATGGCGCCAGAGTAGCGCGCGTCGTCTGTGAAGTATGCCGGTGGCGGCTTCTTTGAATCGAGTCCACGCGTCACCCATGCGCTGGCTCTCGCGATCTCCAGATTAGCGAGGCAGTCGTGCCGCACTTGGTTCCATTTCCAACGTTCCGCACGAGACAGATTGTATGCGGCACTCAATATATCGCGAAATGAAAACACGCATAGGAACTACGCTCAAATTTCACATTAGGGAGTATCGTAATCGTCGGTCAGTTGTTTTTTCCTCTTATCTGTGTAGTTACAACAGCATCGAGAGCACCACTGCAGAATTACACCAAGGCAAGACGATAAGCAAAACTTGGTGGCTACTACGCGTACTTTCGTTTTTAGTGAAGATGGGTTCGTTCCATGATTATTCTCTACACTAGAGAAAGCAATCCGTACATAACGGAACACATCATAAAAATTTGTTTAAGTTCGTTACAGGTGAGTTAGCTGACATATCGAACTATTTCGAGCTCACGAACTTGGTCGCTGAAAAGGTGTTCGACCGTATTCGCTTTCCACTGTTAGCGTGGGACTCACGAATGCCTATTAGGCGCCATTCTTACGACCACCTCGCGGCCTGCCGTGAGTTCCTTTCTTCAGCAAATTTGCCTTTTATTTTGCGCTCCTTCGCGGCCTCTCGAGCAAACGTATTCCGGTTCACCAAGCTCACTTTGCTCCCGCCTGCAACTAGGTTCTTCCAAAGCACAAAAGGCAGAATCTCCATACGAAATGCAACCATGGCCTAGCCGTGACATAGTTACAGCGATATCACGCACGCGCGACTGCTCCATTCGCTACTGGCTTCTGCGTTTTCTGCAAAGATTTAAGACTCACACATTTCTTTCATGACGTACAGAAGGACACAACGAACGCCCCGAAAGAACTGTAAGGTATAACGCTAGGAAAGAACCGATGTAGACATGGGTTTTCCATGTAACGTTGCAACTGTATCACTACGTCTCTTTTGGTATGCAAAAGTGTATTCGCAAGTGCAAAATTCTTCTTGCTCAGCTTATTTTCATCGACTGTTAAGGCGCTTAATAATGAAAGCTTGAAATTTATGCGGCCATTAGGGATACCTCGAACCTACATCTACAGTCGGTTCTTATAAGTATAGACATTTCGTATATGACATTATTAAGGCGTAAGCCTTTGGTGGCTCATGGGTGTCCGGTAGCAGTCCGTGGTGGACGCAGGAAAGCGCTGATCACCGGCGAGGAAAGCAAGGAGACGAGGTGCCAAGCCAGTAGCGCTGTGCCACTGGGCGCGTGGGAGAGCGCGCACATGCGCGTGGGGTCCGCGCACATCGGCGACAAACCTCGCAGCCCTATTAAAACCCCTTAAACTTCGTAAAGTAGCGACATTGTCCTCCTCCTCCGCCTTCACTCCTCCTCGTTTCTCCTCTCTTTCACGCTCTCTCCTCGACCGTGGTGCCCCCTACACTGCTCGAGCGTAGCAACGGCGCCAACATGCGCTCCTCGCCACTCCGTAGACGCTTCTTGAGCAAAAATGGCGCTGAGAGCAAGGCGTTAGGGCCACGTGATGCGATTAGGCCAATAGCGACGCGGCTTTGGCCTCGACCAGAGCGCGCGAGGAGGAGGCGGCATTCTTCGAAGCGTATCGCTACTTTACTAAGGATCCCATGCTCGCGGCCACGACGGCGTCCGTTCGCAGAACAGTTCAGACAACAGCAACAGAGGCAGTCTGCGACAGGCGAAAGCCTATCGCAGTTTAGCTCAGCAAAGCGTCCATTGATTTTTACTATGGAATACTACAATCCATATGATTATATCATGACACTGAATTTCGCAAGCCACAACTAAAGACGTGGCTCTCCCCCTCCCCCTCCCCCCCCCTCCCTTAATGTTTCGAGCCATTTAAGCGTCATTCGCATTTAAGAAGTACGAAAATCCTCATGCTGTTGCAGATGCTACAAACTGTCGCTTGCAAACGCGAACCAACAATGCTGCGTTCTGTACACCCAGACACGAAGAAGACGAGCTTCTCCGCTACCAGGAGAAGCGGAGACCGGCATACCTGGCCGAGCTGAAGGCAGTGGACGTGGAGCTGGCAGGACTATCCGAGCCTTCAGCTCCTGACCTTGGAACGTCAGTCTTCTCCTGGAAGGTGCGACGTCTTCGTATACACGCAATGCTTAGAGAACATTTGACTTCTCATTCTCAGACACTTTGAATGTTCTAACAACACGTAGTCCTCCGCAAACTACATTTTTGAACTACTCTGTGACTGTGTGGACCTGCAGAACTACTGTCCCGTACCACTCATAAGCCTGCACTGTGCATGCACCATGGAGTTGAAAGATGTGGTCGTCAATTCAAAGCATTTCTATTTCTTACAGAAAAAAATTATTTTCGCTATACAAAGTGTGAATTTGGGCCTCATGTGTCGAAACGTAGCCAACGCAGTTTTTTCTTTCGTCAAAATAAAATGTGCAGTAGCGTCCAGTAACCTCCAGCACGTTTCACGTACTCGAAAACTTTCCAAGATTACAAGGCGACATCGCCGACATACGAAAAACTTATTTAATAATTACCAGTAATTGGACGGGTCTTTTGTTCTGACAATATTCCGCATGTCGGAATTGTCGCGCCGCCTTGCGTCCTCTTTGACAAGGACACAGTATTTCAGCTGATATTTAACGCGACTGATATCGTCCGCAGTGTGGGCCGGCCTTCAAGGGCTCCTCGTCAGGAACCACCGGCAATCCCTATACATGCTGGAATCTGTTAAATGTAGTCTAGGGAGTGTTGTACCCCAACAAGTTTTCAAACTAGTTCGTGATTAGACGAGATAGGAGCGACAGAAAGGGGCCCTGGACCACATTCATTTGAATCCTCAATGTCGTCTTGGCATCTCCGAATATGGCACCTCCAAAGAATGTATTACTGGAATAGTTTTTGAAGAATACTTAGTACGAGCGTAAATACTTTAAGCACGATATTTACTTTTCTCATTTACCTTCAACGTCCTCCGTTCCGAAGCATGGGAGGAGCGCCGGCTGCGGTAGAGTGGCGGTACCTCGCCTACGGCGTTAGTGCTAGATAATAAGGTCCCTGAGGGACCTTTACTAGATAATGTATCGTCGCGACACCCTGCGGCGACTTCGGTATCTACCGTTCTCAGTAGGTGCATATAGGTGTGGCTAGGCTCATGTGTAAGTTCACAGCAGGGCTGGAGCGCGCGCTCGCGTGCGCCAGCCTAGGCATTCTACGTGGCACCGAGCGGCTTTAGCCTGCACAGACAGTACAGGCAAATACAGACGTACTTTCTAGCGCGAAGCAGGTCTGGCCAGGAGTGGCCGGGTGTAAGCGCCCACTGGTGCGCGTCCCTTCTGGATGGTAACACCATGCAACGCGAGGCGCGGCAGGCAAAGCGTACGTGCGGTCTGGGCTTAAGTTGCGCGTACTTCGAGGCTAGTTGAGTGTGTCAGACTAATCGAAATTAGCGAGCGCCGACGGCTGCGACACCCCGATAAGCTGTGTGGCCGAAGTTTCATTCCTGCGTGTGCTGGCGAGGCCAAACGTGAGCAGACGATAGTCGTCTCACGCTACTTTATTGGTTTCGGCTATTGGCCGATAACAGCCGCGCTTGGGAATCTGCTATATGACCAAATATGACAGCCGCCATCAGCACCAAAAAGGGCATGGCAAGGCTTCTGTTGAACAGGGCGTTTGAGAGAAAGATGACTTCGCACTGCTCTTGTGAGGCCCACAAACCGCGCACGAGCGCAAAATTTGGCGAGGTGTTCACAGCAGCGTATGCTATCCGGGCGATGTGTTTTTTTCACCAAGCTCGAGGAGTGGTTTAGGACCACTGTAAATGCTGCGTTGCCAAGCTGCTTTAAGAGGCGAGCTTCGATCACTACCAATAGCCACCAGCACATTCTCCTATTGCCTCGACTACACACGCTGACAACGTTCTTTGGCATTGAAAGGAAAGCTACGGGGGTGCACTTTCTACACGTGTGTTATCGCGGCCACTATTTCGGCAGCGTTCGACAGCTTGTTTGGGTTTCTCGAAACAGGCACTGAATCAGCTCATAGCTTCCACTACTGCTGCCACTTCTAGAAAAAATTTCCTAGGTCTGGCAATCTGAAGTCTTGTTTAGGGATATAGGAAAATTTGTCCAAGTCTAGAGACGTTTCGCGTCTAGACGACGAAACAGTGGAGCGGCTGACATGCCGGCATGCTTTGCTATCAGCCACTGCAGATCACGTTGGCATTAGCATGCGAACCATGAATTTCGAACGTACAGCAGCACATTGAACGTAAATGACATGGTGGCCCCTTTAACGGCGCGCGGCTATGCTTTATTAGGCCGCTCGTACCTCTAACTGTGCTTTCGATATCTGTGCACTCAGAAGGAAATGTTTACCTGTAAACAAAGTAACAAACGTATGCTTCAACACCAAACCGAGCAGCGCGGCCGAATCTGGGCCTAAGCGCACACATACACCGAGTAGCAAGCACTGCAAGGCGGTTGCAGCTCTAATACAGCCGACTATATGAGCCCGTATACCGGGAACCATCTATAGGTAGATTAACCTTGGACAGCGCCACATTTGCAGTGAAGCAAATGATGTGTAAGCGTGCAAGTGTGGTGCTGCTGCATGGGCATACGAAAGGCAAAAGAAAATATTATTCACCTCTTTTACATTGGTGTAGTCAAATGGCACACTGTTTTGACATTGTTACATTATGTAAGGGAGGTCCGGGGCTCGACTGCTTTGCTGTTCAAGTAAAGTCGCAGGCAATCGTCGCACTTTCTTCCATGTGAAAAACGACTTTAGACAACAACAATACACATACGTGCTGACGTCTTGTTCTGTTGGTATTACTTAAGCAGACAGCCTTCTCGTTAGCATCAAAACTTGCACTGCGACATCGGTTAAGCTTGAGTGCAGCGAGTTTCTTAAGCGAACATTTTAAAACGAGTTTAGAAATACATTTGAACCACAAAATATGTAGTCTTTTTTTTCATAATAAAAACAAAAGATTATATTTGCAGAAGTCATATTGACAAAATGATTAACAACCACTTTTGCTAAGAAATCTATGGAAATCTAGAGAAATTTTTCGTGAAAGTTAGGGAAAAACTGGCTTCGGAGGTCAGAAGCAACGGCTTCCACGTGGGAAAGCTTCGCAGTTATCCAAGCGCTGAACAGAAAAGAAGGAAAATAAGTTACACTCAACGCTCAGTCATCTATTTTGTCTTGTTTTGCTGTCGTAAATTAAGGCGCTCGTTTCTTCTCCTCCCCGGTATATACCAACGTGGTCAGAGAATGTAATCTCATTTCGGAACGCTTCGTCCCCGTAGTCTTCTCTTTGTCGCCCCAGAAAGTGGCTGTCGAATATGGCACCCTCAAGAGACCATTGCTTCCCTACCTTTCTCTAATACCAGAACCGCCGGACCACGCCAGGATGCACATGACGAGCCTTTCTTCTCTTTCACATGACGAGTCTCCTTTCCTCTTTTTCTTTCCTCCTCTTTTCTCTTACCTTTCATTTTATCTTCCTTCGCTGCTGCGTGGCGCACTTCCCGTAGCGCTTCTGCACGTTCTACATCCGACAATTCACCGAAGTTATCGGGGTATAATTGGCGGCATCCCCGGCACGTCGCGAGTCGCAGAGGCGTTTATGCGTGTCACCTCGAGTCTGCAGCAGGAAGTTAAAGCTGTCTGGAGAGTGGAAATGCGCAGGACTTTCGTCTTTCGTTTGCAGTTTCAGCTGTTTTCTCGCCATGCTGCAGTGCTTTGAAATTTTGCAGACACGACCATTAGTGCGCGATCTATGCACCACGCCTTTCTGTCTGCAATGTCCAAGCCTGGTTAGCAACCCCCTTAAAAAAATTATGGCAGAAACCATCTCAGGACGACTGTCGATCTTAATACGACCAGCATTGAGGCGACGTAGCGACACGCCGTGACGCCGCGGCCGAAACACGACGAAACGCGCCAAAGTGTGCTCTTTTGACTTTCGCGCCGAGCCCCCACGATAACAGCCTTCAATGTGGACGAATTATTACCTACGGTGCAGCAACAAAATTTTTGAATGGCAGTTTCGCCAGAAGGCCGAAGCACTCACAACGCAAGCAAGATTTAACATTGAGTTCCGGCTCCTCAGAAGGCACGTGGCTTCGTCGTTTTTTGCAGGCAAACGAACTGCACCTGGCTGGCGCCTCGGAGGACCTTCTAATAAGCTTTTCAAACAGAGCACCCGCAGCACTCGCTTGAACTTCTCGCCCTCATTCTCACCCTCTCGCGCACAGCAAATCACGTGATTTCCAACTTGCCGCGCACGGACCGCACATGCTCCGTCGATAAAGAGACAAGCAGAGCTGCGGTGATGGCATGAACACGCCTGCCGTGTCCGTATAATTGACATTACAGTAAAAAACAATTCACTCGCAAGAGATTTCCCAAACTCGTCTACCCGAATATTTCTCGTTTCCCAAAGAGCGCACATTTACTCCGATTCATCTTTAGCAACCAACGCTGCGGGAGCTACACAAGTAGTGCGGCCACATATGTGTTACTCCGCGTCGTCCGAAGCACAGTCCTCATTGGTCTGCAACGTTGTTTTCTTTTGAATATAACCACTTCATTTATTACAATTGCTAACTGTAGACACAAGTTTGCGTCGAAATACACATTCCTTGTGCTTATTTGTGCATCTGGCAGGCCACGAACTATGCTTTGGTCGCGAGCGTACGCGAAGTTCTGGGGCCGTTGGACGCAGAAACATGTTACCCCGCTCGTTTAGTGGTAAATAGATTTAGACCTCCAAGGCCTTTTATGCAATAAATACGTCACATTTTGCGACGTATGGCTACGAGACGTAACTTTTCATTGATTTTCATGGCGCTTACCTGATTAAGTTCTTTCATGTGTCGGCACACTGCTTTTTGATCGCGGATGCGAACAATGAAACAAGTCTATTTAGCTTTCGTAGTCGCCAGCTATGTATGAAACGGAGTGTAGTCATTTCTTTCTGCGTGTCTAACCAGTCACTTTTCTGATGGTGCAATAGGTCAGGTATGACCATGATCGAAACGTGCTGACCGTGCCTCACGGTCTCATGGCGACCATGGTGGAGAGTGACGTGGAAGAGCCTGTGCTGGTGGTCCCTGTTTCGGCGCCCATTATGCGTCTCCTGCTGCCACAGCCGGAGGGACCGTACTCCTGGAAGGTGAGCTCCGTTGCCTGCTGCTTGCACACAGATTCATCTGTCATTTAACATCTGAAGAATCAATCTGAAGAAAACAAAGTCTTCTTCAGATTGATTTAGGGTTCGTGGAAATCGGCTATCTGGCCACTTTCGTTTCGCCAAGTTAGATGACTGGATCCATTCTAGTGCCCTTAGGACACCGAAAAAGGCGTCCAAATAAGGCTTGGAATAAAACAGATACACTACTTCAGCGTAGAGCTATGTCCGGATCATTAATACTGCGGCGTATTTAGCGCAAAAAGACCGAAAGTAAACCCAGGTTGCTCTTTCAAACTGCGCTTGCCTAAAACCGGAACCGGAGTGTAGCTTTACTGAGCAAAAAATGTGGGCCGATGCCGTATATAGCGAAGTCTAACGATGTGGGCGGATCTCCAATGTAGCTCACTTTAAACCGCATGGTACGCTAATGCGTCCAATACGATTTCGTCTTCTTTCGATGTCGACTGCTGTTGACTCGCTTTTCTTGCATGTATGACATATTTTTTTCTGGTCATCATCACCAGAAGCAGCCGTAGAAGCTACAACAGCCTATGTTAAGTTGATTCCAGGACGATGGACACTCCTCCCAGCCATATCCGATTACCCCTCCCTTGCGCGTTCTTACACCATCTTCTGCCTTAAAGTTTAATTTCATCGCACCACGCAACGGTGCTTCCCTTCTCTGTTCACCCGCTGCGTAACTTTATTACAGCATCGGTTATCTTCCTTATGTATTACATGACCTGTCCAGCTTTATTTATACCTCCTAATATTAACTAGAATCAGATTTATATACAGCTCTCTTCCTGTATGTTAACATTGCGCCCGTCATTTCACATTCTGTCGCTCATTTCTCGGCCTTGAGCTCCCTCTCAAGTTTCTGTGTTGTCCTCCAAGTTTCCACCACGTAGGTCAGCACTGGAAGAATGCAATGGTCTGCTGGGTTTTCTTTTTTTTCTTTCTTTGGTAATGGCAAGCTTCCGGTAATCACTTGAGACTACCTGCCGCACGCGCCAAAACCATTTTTATTTGCATAGAAGTTTGTTTCCATCATCCGGATTCCTTCTTTGACTATGCTTAGCTTAGCTAAACGCGCTCTCTCACACGTTCTAATGACTGACTACCGATAACGAATTATTGTTTTCTTGGCAAGCTATCAAATATTGCCTTTGCTTTCAGTATGATAATAACTTTTATGCATCTACGTTAATCAGCCTCATTCGCACTAAAGCTCTCTCTTGCGCCTTGGGTCATTTTAACCAAGCGAGCCATACAAGTAGTGTATTTTTGTGAGTTACAGCGACAGATATTGATTTCCGGGCATTTTTTCCTGCAACCGCGACTCGCAGGACGCTCACGACCAGCACCTTGCCTACGTTACGGAGTGTTTCCGGTCGGTGCACAACGCCACCTTGGACGTCGACGGCAACGCGACTCTCCTCAAGGAGCTCATCTACGAGTCCGCGCTTCTCGGCCCGCTGTTCGACGTCTACCGCAAGACCATCTTCGAGAACTTCGACGGGGAGGTCTACATGCACGATCGCTACGACAACTGGCAGCTCTTCTACGTCATCTGGACCATGACGCACTGCGGTGACCCGCGGAGCGCCGACTTGGTGAACGCGGTGCTGAGGAACTCCGTGCGTTTCACGCGGAGTTTCGACTGCGGACTCAAGGACGCCATGTATCAGAGAAGGAAGTGCAACTTCTGGGTTTACTGGTGACCAATAAGACACGGTGCCGCTTGTTATGTGTACTGTGTCCCTTTAATGTGAGCCCTTTCTTAGACGTTTTATCCAGTCTCGCTTCCCGTTTACTTTGTGTAGTCTTAAAGTTTTGTTTCATAATATAAAAACAATGTCCCGGTGCATGACCCTGCAAACTTGAATTGGCTGTGCAATATTATCAGCTAACTTTACTGTTTAAAGTAAATGTGCTGTTATTATTGATCTTATAATATATGCTATTGATTGCCTTAGTATAACTCAGGCTCTTAACTATGCCTACCGGATTTAATCGGACCTAGGCCGGCATTGATTCTACGCCGTCCTCCACGATTCGGAAGGTCAGAAAATAAAAACACAAGCTGCTATCGAATGGAATCTGACCATAATGAATTGCTAACGACAGCGGCCACAGAAAGCAAAAACACGTTTCACCAATGTCCAATACCAGCACCCACGCACTTGCCCCAGCTCGCTGCAGGCAACACTGTACCGACACCACTCGTCGATGCCATTACGTGAGCCTCTCCGTCCACTGCGCAGGGGCGCTGGGTGGCTGAACGACGCGTGGAGGTAAGGTAACGTGAAACGGCAGCACGAGGTAAATAAAGCAAGTCGCCAGCACCCGAAGTGGTGGCAACGTAGGTATTAAAGTCGAAGCGAGATTGCGTCTCGGCGCGAAACACGAGGTCAAATGCTTCGCCTGGTTTTCTCCCAAAAAAAGTCGCACTTTCGCCGAGGCAGCGATTGCGATAGCAAATTAGTGGACAGCTAGCTATACGAAGTAAGTGTAGTATCTTGATGGGCCGTATAGACCAGTAATTATAGACACACTAAATTAACAAGCATGGTGTCACGCGCGCACAAGCAAACATGGACATATCTCACTCGACCGCGGAAACTCGTTGTGAAAATGCTGGAGAGGAAGCGCGGGAGCAGCAGCGATGTTGTTAAAAACTTAATTCAAACATAGGTGTTCGGGGCACGCAGGCCCCTGGGCCCCCGCACGACCATACTGCACTCAAGTGTTTATGTTCCGTAGGTCCATAACACTGGCAGCCCGGCTGGTCGCGATGGTCTGCGTTGCCGGGTCCTCAGAGCGGAGCACGGTCTCCCAGTCCTCCCACGATGTCAGGTGCTCCACTCCAAGCCCCGCGGGGGAGGGTCCGTCGGGCAAAGCGAGAGTATGTGGATGGCGGATGCGAACGGTTCGGGACAGAGGGCGAAGGCGGAGGTGGGGAAAGAGGGATGGTAATGGGATAGGGTGACAGGGGAGGAGAGTCTGTGTGTCTGGAGTCGCCTCCAAAGTGTCGCATGTCTGTTGTCTAGGGATGGGTGCGGTGGGGGGTAGATCTGACGTGCGGCTCTACAAGCCTGCGTCAGATTGCTGAAAGAGTGCATGCGCTCCTTCGTGAATCCCGGATGGGAGGCCACCTGACCTCGGTTAATAGAAGCTCGGGCTAAAAGGTTGGCAGCCTTGTTTCCAGGATTCCCGGAGTGCGCAGGCACCCATATCAGCTCCACATGGCGGGGTGGAGGTGCAACGGGCGAGTCCAGTATGCAAAAAGCAAAAACATGGACTCGGCCTCGTGCAAAATTTAGTATAGCTGTTTTTGAATCTGTTATTATGTACCGGGCTTTCGTATGGGTGATGGCAATGGCAATTGCAGCTTCCTCTGCAGCTTCTGTGGAAGTGTGGGGTGGGGAGGGGTAATGTGATGAATGGGGAGAGGGAGGAGTCCATCACGGCGGCAACCGATTGCTCTCCCATGCATGCGGCGTCCACCCATACGGCGTCCGGTTCGGGGCCGTAATAGCGATGGAGCGCCTTAGCTCGAGCTCGGCGGCGCTCCTCGTGGTGTTGTTTGTGCATGTTCCTTGGGAGCGGCTTAATAAGCAGCTCCCGGTGGATGTGGCGTGGGGTGGCGAGTAGTGTAGGGTCGTTGGCCGGTATCCGGATCCCGAGGGAGTGCAGGATGTGCCGCCCAGTGGATGTATGTGTCAGGCGAATGCATTGCGCCTGTCCGTGGGCTTCTACAAGTTCCCCGATAGTGTTGTGGAGGCCCAGACCGAGTAGTCGGTCTGTGGGTGTGTTAATGGGTAGTTTTAGTGCTACTTTGTATGCCTTGCGTATTAAGGCATCTAGGGCATTAGTATCGTGTCGGGATGAGTGTAAATATGGGGTTGTGTAAAGCACACGGCTGACGACGAAGGCATGGCAGACGATATAGGTCGCGCTCCTTCATGCCTCTGTGGTGCCTCTGGCGAATGAGGTGTGAAATCGCACCTGCAATCTGCTTGAGTTTCTTCAGGGTGGTGGTGTTTTTACCATCACTCTGGATATGGAGTCGCAGTATGCGGAGGGTTTCAACCTCCGGCACTGGGCGTCCGTCCCACTAGATCGTGATGGGGGAGCATGGGGAGCAGCGATTACGAGCTCTGAAGCGTAGTAGTTCGGATTTTTCTGGGGAGCAAGAAAGACCGATACCGGCAGCATAATTTTGGGTAAAGGTGGCTGCAGACAGGAGAGTGTCCTCTATGCCGCCGTCACTGCCGTGGGTAGTCCACAGCGTGATGTCGTCGGCATAGAGGGTGTGTTTGAGATGGGGTATAATTGCCAATTGTCGGGCCAGGGGGATTACGGTGACATTAAATAGAAAGGGGGACAGAACGGACCCTTGCGAGGTGCCAGCACTACGTAAAGTCAAAGAGAGGGAGGTGAGTGGACCAAAGTATCTCTACCGTGCGGTCGGTCAGGAATGCTTGAATGTAGGTGTACGTACAGTCGCGGACAGAATAAAATGGACCACGGGATCTCCGAAAACGTTCAATTCCCGAGCAGCCTGTAGTAGTAAGCAGTAAAACTGCCCACGACAACGTTGTTAGCATATTCTAGTCGAGGTCCAAAATGCAAATACCAGATTGCGTTGTGAGGTTGCGGAGAGATTCAGCTTTTTCTTAGATTTCATGGTCCATAAGAGGGCACGGCACACGCCTGAGGGACAGCATGGCTGAAAAGCTACTGCTCGTTTTGCAGGTCATGTCGTGGTTTTCGGGTACAGCGATCACTTGGAATGGATTGCCATCCTGCCTGCCGTATCGTCTCGACAACGACATGCTATCGGATGCGACAACATGCAAGCCGCGTGGCCCGTCATTCCTACTTGGCCGCATGGGGGACATGACGGATTTCCGATTCGTCGACAAGCTTCTTTCGAGAATTACGTCATCGGCGGAACTTCTACAAAGGCAGCACCTCGACACCCACGGCCTCAGAGGGCACGGCACACGCCTGAGGGACAGCATGGCTGAAAAGCTACTACTCGTTTTGCAGGTCATGTCGTGGTTTTCGGGTACAGCGATCACTTGGAATGGATTGCCATCCTGCCTGCCGTATCGTCTCGACAACGACATGCTATCGGATGCGACAACATGCAAGCCGCGTGGCCCGTCATTCCTACTTGGCCGCATGGGGGACATGACGGATTTCCGATTCGTCGACAAGCTTCTTTCGAGAATTACGTCATCGGCGGAACTTCTACAAAGGCAGCACCTCGACACCCACGGCCTCAGAGGGCACGGCACACGCCTGAGGGACAGCATGGCTGAAAAGCTACTGCTCGTTTTGCAGGTTGGTTCATGGCCTGATTCTATTTCCTATCGCAGTGACGATAGATTTCTCGTAGTTCTGCCGTGCCCTCGCAGATGTCGCGCCATTTTGGTTGACTGCTGGTCAGTGATGCTGTTGTTGTTGACATCGGGAGATATTGAGGAAAATCCAGGGCCCCCGACGGAAGAGTATTTGAAGGCCATTCTAGACAACCAGGCAGAAACCGACCGGAAGCTTAATTCAATTCAAGAACAAATTGGTGTTCTCTCAGCAAGGACAGAAAAGCTGTCAGATTACCTTGTGGTAATCCAGGAGATGACCGCAACAATAGATAAGCTCGAGGATACTGTCAGGCAACAGGCCAAAAAATTAGTTGAGTTTGAAAATCGTGGGCGGCGTAACAACCTTTTAGTGTTTGGTGTCCCGGAAAAGGCGAACGAAACAGAGTCAGATCTCAGGGCAGCTGTTGCAGATAACATTTTTAAAAAAGAACTAGGTGTCCAAGTCACCACAATAGAAAGAATTCACCGTATTGGAAGGAAGAAGCCAGAAAAGCATAGACCTATCATAATGAAATTCTATGACAGCAGGGAAAAGGACAGCATTCTAAAGAATTGCAAGAAACTTAAGGGAAAATCTGTTCACGTCAGCAATGATTATGCAAAAGAAACTGCAGACGTTAGAAAGAAACTATGGGAATCTGCCATTTTAGAAAGGGACAATAAGCAAAAGGTGTCTCTGGCTCATGATAAGCTTAAGATTGATGACCGTCTATATGCCTGGGATCACAGTCGCAACGAGCGTATTCTTTTCCAAGAACGCCGTGATAAGGGCCGCCATAGCAATCGCAAAGTGTCGGGGGAAGCTTGCGATGACAAGGAGAGCATGCCTTCCTGCAGTTCAAATACAGCATAGCTCAGAATCGTTTCGTTCAATGCCCGCAGTATTCTTAACAAGGTTACCGAATTAGAATGTCTGTTGCTATCTGAGCGACCGCACGTCGTTTGCATTACGGAAACATGGCTCAACAGTGCTATTTCTTGTGACTGCATTATCCCACCTGGCTACACAATGTTCAGGTGGGATCGGGACTCTCGTGGTGGTGGTGTGGCCATTATTGTTAAATCATCGCTGACAGCCTGTACGGTTATGTGTGACATGTCGGAATCGGTGTGGTGTAAAATCATGTTTTCTGGAATGTCGTACCTCATAGGAGTCGTTTATAGGCCGCCAACTACTTCACCTGATTTTCTAGATATGTTAAATACGTTTCTTTGCTCACATGTAAACAGGAACACCAGGCTAATAATGACTGGTGATTTTAACTTGCCACATATCGATTGGGAACTTATTTCGCCTGGAAATACAGAAATTTCTAGTACCGAAAAATTATTGGATATCACATTTTTTCATAACTTACGGCAAATAGTGAAGGAAAACACACGTATAACGTCCCAATCGCAGTCATTGCTTGACTTGGTGTTCCTTTCCCATAAAGTAGGCGATTATGAAATGGCAGTCACCGATGGTATATCCGATCACAAAATCATTTTGCTGAATGTGCTTTCTTGTACACCACCACCTACAAAACCTACTGTACGTGTTGAAATCAAAGACTATGCTAAGGCCGATGATACGTCTATTCTAGATTATTTAGAAAAGTGTTTTAACGAATTTGAAAATGTCTCCGAGGTCGAAACAGTTGAAGATTTGTGGCAGCGCTTTCAGGCTATTATTAAAGTCTGCATAGATCAGTTTGTTCCGACCCGACTCAAGAAAACGAAGCGGAGTAACCCATGGATAACTAGGGATATTCTTCACGCGAAACGGAAATTAAAAAGGCTGCGCAAAGGCAAAGCAGATCCTAGGGAAATACACGCAGTACGTCAGAGAATAAAGACTTTGTTACTCAGTTCGAAGCAAACATTTTTTAATCGCAATCTAAGTGATTTTCTTAAGACTTCCCCAGAAAAATTTTGGCGTTATTTAGACCGCAGAAAGGAAGAAATAAAGCAAATGACGGTAGGAAATGTTCTAGTAGAAGAAAAAGGTGTTATCGCTGATGGATTAAATAAATATTTCCAATCAGTATTCACGCGCAGTGATCGACCATTTCCAGTAGATGATGGGGCATCTTTCAGCGAAAATTCCATGGACGCTATCAACTTTACTCAGAGGGGCGTATTCCAGCAGTTGCTACAGTTAGATGACAAGAAGGCTTCTGGGCCAGACGGAATACCTACTGGCTTTTTAAAAAGGTATGCTGAGTGGATATCATTTTATTTGGCAATTATTTTTCAGAAATCACTAAGCACCCATTCCGTGCCACAGGACTGGCGTTGTGCTGTAGTTATCCCCATATTTAAAAGTGGCAATCGTACTCTAATGAATAACTACCGTCCTGTATCCCTTACGTCAGTTTGCTGCAAGGTTATGGAACACGTCATAGCAAAACATATAATTATCTTCCTAGAATCAAATGGCCTCCTTTGCGCATGCCAGCATGGGTTCCGACGGGGACTTTCCACAGTGACACAGCTCATTGAGACATTACACGATTTTTCCAAAGCTATGGACAACCGTGAACAAATGGATGTTATATGCGTTGATTTTGCCAAAGCCTTTGATAAGGTTCCCCACCGTAAATTACTTTTTAAACTGTACAAAGCAGGTATAAATGGCGACGTTCTAAAATGGATTGAAGATTATTTAACTAACCGCAAGCAGGCAGTTCGCGTTGATAGTTCCGAGTCTGGTTTTGTAGATGTATACTCGGGAGTACCACAGGGGTCCGTGTTAGGACCAACACTTTTTCTGCTTTACATCAATGACGTAGCAACCGCTTTAGATAGTTCTGCTAAGATAAAACTCTTTGCAGATGACTGCTTGATTTTTGCGCCGGTATCTTGTTTAGAGGATCAGATTAAGCTCAACCGAAACCTTCAGGCGTTTGGGAGTTGGTGTGACAAGTGGGAAATGCGAATTAATTTTGATAAGACCACATACACGCATATCACTACAAAAAAGAATATTGTTACTTTTCAGTACGATATTCAAGGCTACAATCTAGTTAATGTTCCTTGTTTCAAATATCTTGGTGTCTCTATTTCGCATGATTTAAAATGGCACAATCAAGTAGAAAGAGTGTGCTCTGCGGCACAGAAGAAATTGGGTTTCTTAAGGGCAAAACTGGGGAGGGCAACAAAAGATGTTAAACTGCTGGCTTACAAGTCTCTTATTCGACCATCCCTAGAATATGCGTTAGTAGCATGGGCGCCCCATCAAAAGGTATTGTGGGCCAAAATAGAGAAGGTGCAACGCCGGGCGGCGCGCTTTATTTGTTCGAAATATAGAAGGACAGACTCAGTTGCGGCGATGTTAAAGTCTTGCGGTCTTGAATTATTGGAAGATAGGTGCAAGAAGCAGAGAGTAAAAACGTTATTTCAAATAATTCCCTTAAAAATTAATAAAGATTTGTATTTAAAACCTCCAGGCAGACTGAGCTCCCGCTTAAATCATAGTGAAGCTATTCAACCGTACTTGTCCCGAACCAATGCCTTTCGTTGTTCGTTCTTCCCAGAGTCAATAGAGCTGTGGAACAAGCTGCCTGCAGAAATTGTTCGCAGTTCTGATACTGCATTGTTTACAAATGCAATCAAGGTTCTTTACTAAAACTGTACTATATCCACGTGGTAAAGTGTTTTTCTTTCCTTTTTTCTCTTTTTCCTTTTTTTCTGTTTGTGTGCGTGCGGCAGCTGGTTGAACATTTGAATACATGTCTTATAGTCTGTATATCGTATCTTGTATTGTATACGTAGGACACTGTAGTGCATGTGCATATTTCTTTTGTATCTGGCTGTCTTGTACGAACGTATATGTAACATCCCTCCCTGTTATGACCCTCAACTGAGGGTTGACAGTATTTCTAAATAAATAAATAAATAAATAAATAATATTCTCTCCGCGACTGTACGTGCACCTACATTCAGTGGCGAGTGGGCAGTCATGATCGCTTGGTGTTCTACGCGATCAAAGGCTTTGGAGAGGTCCAAAGCCAAGACTGCCTTTGTGTGACCCGGGATAAGGGGGTGGAAAATGTCGTGCGTAAGTTGTAGCATGGCATCCTGCGCGGATAAATGGGGGCGGAAGCCCACCATGCTATGAGGGTAAAGGTCCTTTTCCGCCATGTGTTGTGTGAGTCTCGATAATACTACATGCTCGGAAATCTTTCCGAGGCATGAGGTTAGCGAGATCGGGCGAAGATTTTGGATTGTAAGTGGTTTGTTGGGTTCGGGTATGAAAATGACCTTCGCATGACGCCAGGACTGGGGGAGGGTGCCCTCCCTCCAGCACTGGTTGAAGTAGTCCGTAATCTGTGTGATGGATTGATCAGCCAGGTTACGAAGCATGGATTTGGTTACGTGGTCGGCGCCAGGTGCGGAGCTGGTACGGAGAGTCAGGAGGGCCGCTTTGACTTCCGTCTCCATTATGTCCGTGTCGAGTGTGGGGTTGGGCTGCCCTGTATAGGGAGGCAAGCGAGTCGGTGTGCCTGGGAAGGTGTAGGTTCTCTGAAGTGTGTCAGTGTTCTTTGAGGCTGTCAGGGTTGTCTATGTGTGCGTGGATGAGTCTTGTTACATGGTGCTGTGTTGCTGTTTTTGTCTGCGTCGGATCTGTAAGGTGGCGGAGGAGCTGCCAGGCCCGCTTGGTGGACAGGTTCCCAGCAATGCCGTCGCATATCTGGCCCCAGTTGGACCGGCAGAGCTCCTCAGAATGTTGTTGGATTTTGGTTTGCAGCGCGGCCAGCCGCTTTTTATGTGTCCTGTTTAGCTTATTCCTCTTCCACCGTTCTAGGAGGCTGTGATAGGCCTCCCAGAGGTGGGCGAGTCGGGTGTCTAATGTAGTGGTTTCTGTAGGGGTTTCAAGTATTTTTGTGTTGCGTTGGACGTAATCCTGGAGTGATTTCACCCAGGTGTCGATATCGGAAATAGGGGTATCAGAGCGGGCCGCCCGAGTGGTGCGGAGAGAGTCCCAGTTCATGACTTTGCGTGTCATGTAAGTGTGACGGGGTTGTTTGTATGGGACAGTGACCTGTATAATGTAATGATCACTGCCTAGTGTGTATTGTGTTCTGGTCCAGGTGACGCCTCGGAGAGAGTGGGTCAGCACCACGTCCGGGCTGGTGTCCATACTGACGCTATTGCCGATCCGAGTGGGCACCAGGAAGTTGTTGTGTACGGTGAGGTGGAGGTTCTGGATGAGCAGCCAGAGCCTGCGACCTCGGTGTGTTGTTGTTTTGTATCCCCAGTCTGTATGTTGACTGTTGAAGTCTCCGCCGACTAATAGGGGGCGCTTTCCTGCCAGCCGGTGGAACGATCGAAGTAGGGACTCTAGAGACGCCATCGGGTGTGATGGGAGGTGATAAATTTTGACAATAAATATGGATGGTAACGTGTGTTTATCGTGTATGATTTCAGTGATCACGCAGGGCGTCTCTGAAGCGATATGGTGTACCCTGTGAGAGAGAGAGAGAGAGAGAGAAGGGAAGACAGAAAGGCAGGGAGGTTAACTAGACTGTGTGTACCCTGTGAGTGATGCTGCGGTGTATGAGTGTGGACGCCCTGGGTTTGTCTGTGGCGTCCGAATGTACCGAGGTGTAGCTGGGAAGTGTTGCGCAATGTGCAGCGTCCTGGAGTAAAGGTATTTGGGGCTGAGGAGTGAGTGTGGGAAGTAAAAGCTGCAGAGGTGCACGCTTGCCCCGGAGGCCACGGCAATTCCAAGTTAGAATTTGTAGGTTATTATTTCCCCGCGCCGCCATACTGGAGCGTGGGGTTGCGGAGAGGGGGGGGGGGGGGGGGGGTTAGTTGCGTATGAATATTTGAGGTTTAATACCGCAAGGGCCAGGTGTGGCCAAAGAGCGCCAAGC
The DNA here is from genome assembly GCF_023375885.2 of Dermacentor andersoni. Taxonomy (NCBI): domain Eukaryota; kingdom Metazoa; phylum Arthropoda; class Arachnida; order Ixodida; family Ixodidae; genus Dermacentor; species Dermacentor andersoni. The sequence continues at coordinate 54,209,522 of NC_092823.1, forward strand.
TAATGTTAATGAGTTCGCAGTGTACTGATGGGTTCTGTGATCTGAATGTGCCGTAGCTATAAAGGGGCTTAAAAGAGTTGATGCAAATTCCATAAAATGTACGAATAATAAAATTATGGGAATGACAATTGGCGTGTGCTGTGAAGATTAAAATGCATTGAGAAATAATGATGTCATATATAAAATATGTGATTGTCTAGATGTATAAAATTGTCTAGAGCACTACTGCCTCACCGGGGCCCTTGAAACCCAAGGGCCTAGAGGCATGTGCTATACAGAGAATCTATCCTAGCGATAACCTCTGGAAAGAGGATGTGCTATGAAATGAATGGGCTTAGTTGCGTTTCCATTGGAATGTGTTGGTCAGGAGGGGTGAATTGTGTAGGCTGAAGGGTGGGTTGCGAGGGTATGGAAGGGTGCATTTGTATGAAGCGGTGTTCTATGTTTTCGAGCATCTTGTTAAGCACAACATCCATGCGTTGCTCTAATTTCTCCGTGAGGGTTTCTACAAGGTGAGTGAGTTTAGCCTCGAGGCGTGTTTCGAGTTCTTGTAGTTTACGATCGAATTTAGCCTCAAGCGCTGCAAGTTTGGCATCTATGTCTGTCAACTGAGAGGGTGGTATTTCCTGTGTGGTTCGCTGTTTTTTCGTGGGAGGTGTGCTAGGAGATTCCGTCTCGGGGGGTGGACTGGAGTTAGGAAGGCCTGATTGTGTCGGGGGTTGGGTGTGGACGAGGGAAGCAAGGCGACTTACCTCTTCCCTGAGGGCCCGGAGCTCCCGTTTCTGTTGTAGCGCTTCGGGAGGCTGGGTGAGCGAGGAGGGGGGGGGGGTATGTCTTCCGGCGGCTTGGTCGGCCAATGTGAGATGTCGAGCCTCCGAAGGGCGAGAAACTGTGCTACCGGAGCGTCGACGCGGGCTGGGACTGGATCGATGATGTTGACGATGTTCGGTCTGCTTCTGAGTGGACCGCGGCTGGCGTGTAGTAGGACTTCTTCGATTTGCTGCGCATCCGCTTGTTCCGTTCAGGTGTCCTCCACCGCAGAGAATGCATTGTGGAGCGCAGGTTGGGGGGCCCACTCTTTCATGAGTTTCGCCACATCTTGGGCGTCGGTGGGAGCGGGGCAGGGTACATACATCTGCTCGCTGTCCTGGTTTTCTGCAGTTCGCACAGGCGTCGATGTGTCCCCGGTAGATCGCGCATAGGTGGACACCGCCGCCATAGATAGATAGATAGATAGATAGATAGATAGATAGATAGATAGATAGATAGATAGATAGATAGATAGTACGAGGGAAGCAAGGCGACTTACCTCTTCCCTGAGGGCCCGATTTCCTCGCAACTGTTTCGTAGGCGAAGGTGGTAAGGATTCAGCGCGTTTTCCCCATACGTCGGGCATCAATGATGGGGACTTCGGAACTTCGGACCTGAAGGTCTGCGATGACCTCACTGGGGGTTTCATCCCAAAATGCGTTCGTGATCACTCCGCGCACCGCCCCAGCTAGTGGGGCGATGTGATAGCAGATTTTCGGTCGCGAAGTGCAATTTCCTTGAGATTGGCGAGTTTGAGGGCGGTCTCTTGGCACGTGGTGGCGATGGTGCACGTGTTCTTTGTGGGATGTACTCGGATCTGGATGTCTTGTTGGCCTTGTAGCTGCGCTGCTTGCATGATTGTGGCGAGTAGCGAGCGCGGTGAGATGTCGAGAAGCGCGAGCCCTCCCTGGGATCTGTAGACAATTTTGTAAGCGTCGGCAGGCAACGGCGCGAGTTGGCGACCTTTGAACGCTGCTGCTCTCGCAGCGCGCAGCTGTTCTTGGCGAGGCTGAAACGCGGGCGGCGATGGCGTCGTGGCGTTTGCGTTCTGTGGCGTCCCCATGCGGGATCCTGGGCATGAGGGAGACGATTTGGAGGCTCCGGTCGTGTGCCGACGGGACGCGTGCATGGGCAGGACATGCTTCCAGTCCCGGAGGCTGTATTCGGACGGGTTCAAGTCCTCTGCGGACACTGTGACCTGCATGCTGGAGTCTGGGAAGTGGCCGCGCGAGGCCTAGTACGGCGGCTGCACCGCTGCCAGAAAGGAAGGCTGACGGTTCAGCCGGAGAGCGTCGGATCTCCAAAAATGTGGGGTCCTCGGGAAGCTCTCACCTTGCTGCGTTGATTGAGGTAGGCAGTGGAGTTCCACGGCGGGTTCCCTCACCGCTGAACAGGTCTGTGTGCGGAGCCGATGCGGAGCGCGTCCGCCTTCGTAGTTGACATAGCGCCCTACGCAGCAGCGAGTGAATTGACCTTTTTGCTGAGTCTCCCGTCAACGCGAACTAAGCGTCGAAAGCACAGCGCATACGTAGGTACCCCCGCTAGCAGCACTCGGGGCACTTTGTCCACATCGCAGATCGCTTTTAAGACAAGGCGCACGCGCATGCGCGCCATGCGCTGTAGCCGCAAGAGTAACACCCCCCCCCCCCCCCCCCCGCCTCGGTGACTCGAGCGACGGAAGACTGGGCGCTTACTCCTCGCTTTCCTTCCCTTGGGCGCATTAGGTTGGGCTGCGATCGACGGGTGGCCCTTTCGTTTCACTCGCACCAAACAGCAACTGCGCGCGGCGAAGATATAATTGGCAATAAAAGTTACAGAACCGCTAGTTGCGGATTTTGCTCTCACCCCGGAAGAAGCGCTATAAACGCGACAAAACCGCCGTGGTTGCTCAGTCGGTATGGTGTTGGGCTTCTGAGCACGAGGTTGCGGGATCGAATCCCGGCCATGGCGGCCCCATCATGATGGGGGCGAAAACACCCATATACTTAGATTTAAGTGCACGTTAAAGAACCCCAGGTGGTAGAAATTTCCGGAGTCCTCCACTACGGCGTGCCTCATAATCAGAAAGGGGTTATTGCACGTTAAACTCCATAATTTAATTTTTAATGAGCGCGAGAAGGTACACGTGAACCTATAGCAACATGCATGCTCACGTGCCCAATTTCGAGCCTTCTCGCATTATTTCGCGTGTATAAGCTCTGGACACGTCGGCGCCTACGTGCAACAGAATTTGCTTGCCCCAGTGCAACGATCACTGTTGCTCGCAGACACCCGACGTGTCGGGTGCAAAGTCGCACATCATCTCGGAAAAATCAATTTCCTAAAGTACCACTTCTGACATACGGAGCGTTTGCGAAAAATTTACCGGCCACAGGCGTTATTTGGAAAGGCTCTTTGTGGACTATGCGTGGCGAGGCGATTATATTTTCGTAAGTTCGCTTATCTCGATTTATCTGGAAATTTTCTCCGGTTTTCATTACTTCGAGTTAACTGGATTTTACTACAGCCTGCACCCTGACACCCTCACACGTCGTCTGCTTCCCGTCACAGACCTGCGCAGACACGTAGTACCACATGCCTGCAAGGAGTGTGGAAGCAGGATATAGGAGGATGTTGACTGCAACGGTTACTCGTGTGCTTAGTAATCAAAGGACTACCGTTTATTGCAGCTACCGCCATCATCCCGCACTCCAAACGAAACTGGTGACTCCTGAAATCCGCTCTTTGACTAAGGCATAATTCAGCATGAGAGCGACGAATATGCGTGCACCAAATATCGCACGCACTGGAGAACACAACCCGGCGCGCAGCAACAATACGTGTAAGGACCTGCTAAATCTGCTCGCATTTAAACATGCAGTACCTTCAAGCCTTCAACAATCACAGCCCGCAAGGGGTGCTGTGCATGAGAGACCAACAAAATGAAGAAATTCTCCCTACAAATGGAGACGGCTTTCGAAAGCATGTGAAACTGCGCAACAGCGAGAAGGCGCTCCAGGAATACCAGCCATTCGTCCAGAATGTAAAAAGGCTGTCCCTAAAAAAGAAGCGATGCTGAAGCGTGACTTGCGGGCCAACTACGCAGTAAAATCTGGTCGCTGAATGGACGCTAATGCTTGAAAGTGGTATAACTATCGTGGCACGAAAAACTTCATCGAAACGTCCTTGAGGCACAGTTACTAATCGCTAAAGAAGGCGTAAGTGTGGTGCTATGTATGCACAGTTCACGTGGTTAAGTTTGAAATCACCATGTGCCCAAAGTTCAGATTGGGGCGCGGTTCAGTTTCTGTAATCCGCGGCTGCTCATTTCCTAAGGCAGGCACTGCTGTGTGACGAATTCCTCCTGAGAAGTGCAGCCGAAGGCGCCGCCGAACTCCGGCATGTTGTGCAGCGGGAGCAGGCAGTTGGCGCGCGGAGACAGCGGACTCGGGCTCTGGTCCGCGTCGCAGGAGAGCAGGCAGAAGCGGGCGAAGAACGCCGCCTGAGCCTCGGGCCACTGCTTCCGAAAGTTGTGGCCGGCCGCCGATCTGCCGTAGCTCGCCACCAGGGCGTCATACGCGAGCCGCAGGCCCTGGGCGCGGAGCACCATCTCGTGACGCTGCCGCTCGCCGCTGCCGCCGCTGACTTGGCGCTGCAGACCCAGGTGGCTGTGCAGCCGTTCCAGGCACGCGGCGCTGATTCGGTACTGACGCAGCGCTCCTCGAGTCCACCAGGCGTCGCTGTGTCGATGGGAGTCTCGTCTCTGCGAATAGGAACGTTGGCCCTTTCTTCAGAGCGGGCACCTGTCTGCAGCCGCGCTCACGTGAGTGCGACGCTAGCGTATCGAATTTCCCCCATGCGTGATGTCCTCATGCGATGCGCCGCCCACCACTACACAGGAAACGCGTCAACCCACGAGGAACGGCAGTACAGAACCAACTTGCGCCTGCGTTTAGCGAACGCATCTCTTGTGTGAGCGGGGAAGAGCAAACGCCGGGCAGAGAGAGCAAACGCCGGAATCTCCGCTTTTGCTCTCCCTCCCCTTGATGCGATTTGCTAGCCATTTTCATCAATTCTAATCAACCGACTACTACCCACATAACTTTTTCTTGTAATAAGCCGGCGTGGGGAAAACAAAACTAAGCCAAAGAAAACTGCCGCAGTTGCGCCCGAAAGGCGAAGCATCGAATGTGATAGTAAATTATTACACAGTTATACGAAGAAAGGGTAGCAGTGTCATCGGCCGTATAACCTTGAAAGCATCGCTCACTAACTAAATAACAGACATGGTGTCACGCGCGACACAGGCATGCATGAACAAATCTCACTTTATGACTGCGGAAAAACGCAGGCGTGAAGATGAGCGGCAGCAGCAGGGACCAAATTGCCCTTGGTGCTGCCTCTCCTTTCAACGCGAACTAAGCGGCAAGAACACAGCGCACACGAAGCCATCAGCCCTCGGCACGCCTTGACTCTGTACCCGCCGGAGACAGCTTTCAAGAAAGGGCACGCGCTGCCGCATGCAGACGCGCCGTGCGCAGCCGTAGCCGGAGTAGTACCGCTCCCCCCTGCTGCCTTGCCCGCGATGGAAGACGGCGCGCTTCCTTATCGCCTTCCTTCGCATGGATGTCCCATTTGATGATCGCTGTGTCTGAAGGGGTAACGTTCTGACAGGTGTTGTACAAGTCGCGGGTCGCTTTTTTTCGCCGCTAAGCTAGAGTAGTACCCCTCCTCCCGGCTGCCTTGCGCGCGATGGAGGGCGGCGCGCCTCCTTTTCGCCTTCCTTCAGTGCTCGCGCGAGGTGAAGCCACCACATTTTTCGGCTCACCCTCGAACGCAACCGCAGTATATTGCCAGCATGCGGCCGCGATATTAGGGCACTCGAACTTCATACGGAACAACACAGCGATGGCGACGGTGGACATGCGCCTGGAGTGTGCATATAATTGATATCTCAATAAAAAGAACACTACACATCAATTGTAAACAAAGTAGAATCTCTTTTGAAGAAACCAGATCAAAGGATGCTCACAGCTTACGAAGCTGCAAGCGGACACAGGCGCTGTGTTTACAGGAAGAAACCAATAAAGCGAAAACTTCCATTCACACACCCCCTCCCTGCACATTCAACAACCGCGACATAGTGTCTGATATAACAAACCCAAAAAATACTCACTTATAGCTGCGGCTAATTACGTTTGAATGAACTGCAGTAGAGAGTTCTAGCCTGTCCGCAATCGCAATTCCAGTTTACGGAATTCCAGTTTACAGTTTAGAATATTTGCTGAGTGATCGCGTTTTGGCGCCTATCTTTAACCACAGAGGACACAGATCCAATGTGGCAGTTATCAACCATGTTCTGTTTATCTGCAGCTTTAAAGAGTTCGGACGCGACATATTCATTGGCATGCAGTTCGTTTTCGTCGAGAACACCCACGCGAGAAAAAACTTGCGCACATAGGACGCACGTTTTGGGAATCCATGTGATGCAAAGCTTTCGTGAAGTGGTTAATTAAGTGCTATAAAACTGTTCGCACTGGGTAAAGGGTGTAGCAGCACAGCGAGTACCTACCCGTGCAGCAAATCGGCAAGACGTGGAAGCACCCACCATGTGGATCAGGTGAACCACGCGACCAGGGAATACAGTGTCTCGGGGATGGGCCCACTTTTCTTCACGCTATCTATTACTAAGGCGCTACCTCCAGGGGCGGCATACTTTACTAGGCGAGAAGCCAACTGAGCAGAGGCGCCAAATCTAAATAAATAATGCATAAAAAGGTTAGCTTTATTATAGAAATCATGCGCTTGAACATGTATATTTGTTGCTGTAAGAGCATTTATGTACTATTGGTTGTTTTATGGCACAATTTCGCAAAAATCATAGCCCGAAACCGGCACATTTGTAAAGGTAGTGTATAGATTAGGCTACATGTTAGCTGATTTAGGATAAGAGTGGTGTGCTGCGTATGAGCAATTCGACGTGGAAACAGCAACAGCAGAAGGAGCAGTAGCAACGTTCGTCAAAGTACAGAAACTTTGGTTTAGGTTGATTCGCTTTCAAAAAAGCATTCTTAACCCATTGCGGCGTCCGACGAAGCGCCACACGATGTGGATACTACCGTCCGCGGCTCCTGTAAGGCGGTAATCCGCGAACAGTAATACGTTCACAGATAAGCTCAACATCTCAAACAGGCAGTTTGAGCTTTTCCTTAAACGTACTACCACTTCAGAAATAGCTGGTTACCGGGGCCGTATACGCCGGCAACAGAGCCGGTAGCGATATCTCGTGACGCAGAGTTTAACGAGAATACACGCAAAGCCAATAGCAGTGACCTATTATAACTTGCCTAACTGCTGGTGTAAAGCTTCGGTGGCGTCGTAATCCTTAACTTTCCGTTATAGGCAGGTTGCGAACGTAGTTCCCGCGCCTACTAGGGCGCCCCTCGCGGCGGCGAGCGCAGAACCGGCAGGATACGACCGGCCCGCTTGCGTTCGGAAAGCCTGTATGTGCACTGTTTCGCGCGTAGCTGTTGCCTTTTCTGAGCAATGCCGAAGTGCAACCCGAGCTGTTGAGTAGTGGGCTGCAACAGCACGTACACCAACTCACGAGGAACAAAGTTTTACAGGTTTCCAAGCCGACCATATGAAGCAGAACGGCGTCAACACTGGATAGCGCTCGTCCGACGGCATAAAATTAAGCTGTTTTATGTTCCGGCGTTATGCCAAGTGCGTTATAACGCTGAATTCTTTGCTTTTACAGCAATGATGGCAGCAACGGGACACCTACAGTAAGTGGCGTAGCTAGGTCGTCTGGCACCCGGGGCCCATAGATCTTCTGTCCCCCCCCCTCCCCCGGGTTTATTGGAGGAAGGCGAGGATATCAACAATTTCTTTGTCTCCAGACGTATATGACCCCCCCCCCCTGCTACGCCACTGCCTGCAGTGCGTACCACGATATGCATCAAACAAAGTAGTTTGTTCCTACAATGTACGGCAGTAAAGCCGTGGAACTCTTTCCCAATCCTCTCCCATTCAAACAGCGCTAGGGCTTGCTGAGAGATTTGAGGAGGGGTTGCAGCCGGCTGAGCTGGCATACACTCTACTGCGCCCATGGCAGCATATCAACGAAGGTGCAGATGAGATCACCAAAATTTTTGACAACGTGGTTTATTGGAACCTCCTTTGCACGCACTGAAAAATCGCAACATAAAAGTATCGCACTTCCAGTAACTTGGGCGAAAATATTTTCCCAGCGTAGTCTAACACAACTGGTAAGTTCATCCCCTTTTTTTGTGTTTGGGGAGAGCAACGTTAGAATACCTCTGGTAGGTCTTACGAGTCGTTCATACACCCCACGTTCTTGGATGAGATGTTTTGGATTCGTATTTGCCGTCATGTATGTACAGGGAAACTACCGCGGCGTCCTTGCACTTCCTTGCGATGCCAGCACGGCCATCACAGCTCCCCGCTAGGATTTGTCTGCTGTCGCCGATCTTCAAGAATCAATTTCGCCTACAATTTCATGCGTCCACACCGTAGATAACGAAGTAAATTACGCTGAGCTTCATGCATCTCGCTGGTGCATTATTTTTCGTTTGCGGAATAAACCTAGCAGTCACTTCCGATCAGCGCGAGTTCAACACTTCCCTCACGTCGTAGACGTGCCCCACTTCAAATAGACGACTTCCTTTCCCTAAATTCCTTTCACGAAAAAAAGCTATGAAGATCTTGTAATTCCCCGAAACCCGGTTAAAATTAATATCGGCACGCTGTTTCGCGCCATCGCTATCGTTTGACACGACGCCAAACACGCAGTGCAGGCTGCTGACGCCGTGAGTAATCCTACCACATTCGCGCAACTATTCGTCAGATGGCGCTAGGGGTCGGAAAGACGGGGCGCCGCCTAGCACTTGCAACCTGCTCATACTTTCCTTTCGGAGAGAACCCTCGCGCCACACAAAAGCGTTTAAAAAGAGTCGTAGTCGGACAGAGAGTCACAAGGTGTCGCCACCAGCGCCGCCACGGATAGCTTCGGTAAGATGGAAATCAGCGAGCGGTCGCATTCGTTCACGGATAACTTAAACCCTTTACGACGACGTTCGTACCGACTCCTTCGCTGACAAAAGAACCGGTCCGACGACCTCCGCTATTGCTGTGGCCAACAGCGCCCCGACCGTGGCGTAGTTGAAGTGCGCCGGCACGCCGACCGGGTACAAGAACGGGGCCTGCTGGTACAGCGTGGGAACCACGACGGCCTTAGTGGACCACGAGTACGTCAGCTCGCCGCGCCGCTCCCAGAGCGGGACCACGAGCTCCTCTCGGGTCGGGGGACTGCGGAGGCGAACTCCGTGAACGAACGTCGTGACCTTGACGAAGAGCTCGACGAAGCTGGCGTTCCACTCGGCGAGGTCGTCGAACACTCGAGCGTAGCGGTTCGCGCCGTCGTTGATCGCCGCAGCCATCGACTGCGTTGTCGTAGACAATGACCATAAAAGCTTAGTTGTCAGGTCGACGGGTAGCGAGGACGTAACTTTTCGAATGAAAGTCGGAGCCGCATGCCGGATAACGTTTCGTTTTCATGAGTTGTGATCATCCTTCATGCCATGTTTAGAGTTTCTGGCTCGCCAAGGGAAATTGCATTTCAGCCCTCAAAATACATGCTGTAAGCTAAAAAAAAAGTTTTTAGACAGTCGGCAGCGCCTAGTGCAATGCACATGCCTGTCTTGCTTTCTCCGAACGAGAACTTATAAGCGTTATGCGCTCTTCTTAATGAAACTAGCTTACAGTGACTACGTGAGCACGAACCAATGAGCGCTTTGTGCTTCTTGTGCCCTTTCTTGTGTCAGTGTCTCTAAGCGCTAAATCCAAGTACACTACGAACAACCAATGAAGCTGTTCCTGTCCATTTGTTTTTCTTTCCTTTTGCCTTTTGCAGTTGTGTGCCAACTAATCCAACATCACACTTTCGTGGAAATGAGTCCAAATCATGCAATGACCTCCGTGATAAGGCACTCGCAATATAATTTAGGGGGCCATGGTCAAGCTCTGCAAGTCCAGTACGAAACGGTATCAGTGCTTTGCCAAAGTTTTCCGGAGCAGCAGGTACAGGCAAACGAGAATGGACCCTCATAACACTAAACTAACAACTGAACCATTGTTATCCTTAACGCAGGTATAAATTTGGTTTACATCAGTTGAACAAAAAGAAATAGGGACAGCAGAACAAATGCACAAAAATGTAATCTGCGCAAGCGTAATCTGCAAGTGTAATCTGCGTCTGAGTGAGTGAGTGAGTGAGTGAGTGAGTGAGTGAGTGAGTGAGTGAGTGAGTGAGTGAGTGAGTGAGTGAGTGAGTGAGTGAGTGAGTGAGTGAGTGAGTGAGTGAGTGAGTGAGTGAGTGAGTGAGTGAGTGAGTGAGTGAGTGAGTGTTGGGTTGACCATCCGGAAACAACGGTGAGGTTACGAGAGATGCAGTAGCAGAGAACCTACGGATAATTTTTATCCCATAGGGTTCTTTACAGCGCACCTAAATCTAACAACACAAACGTTTTCGCATTTCGCTCCCATCGAAATGCGGCCACCGCTGCCGGGGAATGGGACAGGCGACTTCCTGGTGTTTGTTAGAGTGACGAACGTTTGTACTTACCGACACATCTCGGGAGGTAACGACGAGTCCCACCGTCCTGATCTTCTCTTGGGCGGCCCGGCGCAACGACGTGGGGAGCCACTTGAACATGGCGGTGTCGGGCGATGTCTTTTTCAGTTGGTCGAACATGGCCTCGACGACGTCCTCAGTTCGGCGAAACTGTAGGGCGCTTGCCACGAACCGCGGCCACAAGGACGCCAAGGTCCTCTGCACAAGGGCAACGCAGTATCGCTCCTGGTCTTCGGGATCTAGGGACAGGCGGCTTCTGGACAGCTCCAGCGAGAGTATTTCGGCATCCAGATGCGAGGCCAGGTACAACGCGGTTTGCTGGATGCCGCCATTGGAGGTCATTTCGCGGAACGCCCACCGGAAGCCAGTTGCTTCATTGGCTATAGCGATGTCCGACAAGAACAAACCTTTCTTTCCAAAACGCACAAGCACATCTTGAACCTTTCCGGCCCATGCTGTCGCGTTCACGTCGGGGACGAGCTCGTCTAGAAACTCCTCCAAAGGCCCATTCACGTCGCCTTCTTCCGCACTTCGAGTGGAGTAGCGGTTGGCGTCAAGTGGGCCCTTGACGAGGTCGTCCATCTCCAGGATCGTGTTGAGGCCCTGGTCATCGTATTTCCCGACGCTTCGCAGACTGGACACCAGATCGCGGCGGTCACCGGTGGTCGTGAGTTTATGGAGCAGCGAAGTTCCGCTCGAAAGCCGCAGCACGGCGTCGCTGTCCTCGGTGAGCAGTTCGATGATGAGCACCGTGTGGAAACCGACGAGCAGCGACGTCCGCACCAGGAGCTCGACGAGCTTGTCGTAGCTGCTCGAGTCGCGGATCTCGGTCCATTTCAGCTGGCTCCGCGCCGACTCGAGCGTTGCAGCGAACGCGGCCGGGTCGGAACTCGCCGACGCGTATCGATGGCACTCCCGGTAGACGATGCGTGCCAGACGCAGATCTGCCGGAACATCTGCGACGGTGTTGTTTCAGGATACAAATCAGGACATGCAACGAAAGTTTAACAAAGAAATTATCTGCGCCTGAAACATGGGCTGGGTTAGTTTCCCGCGGTAAAAACGTTTTCACGAACCAGTCGGACCAGAAAGGCGATAGACAAACAACGGAGTTTTACCGAAGCAGTAAATCTGCGGGCAAAAAAAAAAAAGAAAGCCGAAATTTATCATGCGCCATTCCACTCTGTGACGGTGGATGACCGGCGAAGCTGTGTAGCACACGACAAAGAGGGGACACAGAATTTGGAACGAAGGTACGAACGCATATATTGTCTTGATTGGTGGTCATCGTCACGAAAGGAACGCACACATTTATTTGCATGCATTCCCGCCCATTCGCCTTATACATTCTTTATAGACATTGGTTATTACATTCGTGTTTTCATTTTGCGATATATTGAAGCAAAAAAGCCAGCCACATCCTAAAAAGAAATAGATACGATGATGGTCTTTCTAAAGTCATGAAACGAGTAATCGCTGTAAGTTGTTGTGCGGGCTGCTCCTTGCAAGTCTCGCAAGCACCAGGTGGGCATGACTTGGGCTGACAAACTGCACGCCTACTGACTGCAGGCTTGTCACAGGAAACGGCCGCGGAGGTCGTTGAAAGCCACATCAACGAGATCAAGGCCAGCGGTGATGAAGCGCAAGTTCCCAATGAACGGCTTTAAAGGAACCCAGCGCATCTGCAGTATGTTACAGTGGCTCTCCCATCGCCTGAGAAAGGTGGTAGCGTAATGCGGCGTCCCTGTTGTTCTGTCAGCACTGGTCAAGATCACACACGCGCGGGTTGCTGTAAAAGACAACGACAACCCGCGTGTGCCAAAAATAATGCTACGTCCTTTGTCGCGCGTAAGACTGACTTTGCTTAAAGTACGCCGCTTTCATGAAGCAAGTGCTGTATCGGCTATACAGGAGCCTGCTTCAATGACTGACTGAAAAACCAATTGACCAGTGGTCAAGGGATCGGTGGATCCCTTGATGGATCCTTGACGGATCCCTTGACGGTGGATCGGTGGATCAGAGCCGGCTACCAATTGCCTTTCTTTTTTTTTTTTTGAAGAGATGAAGAAAATTACACAGCAATGCGAAAGAAATATATCCTAAAAACAGGAGAAACTAGCAATCTTTGCCAGTTTCAAACTGGCATTCAAAGTGATAGCCAACGTTGCGCCGAAGAACCTCGGACGGAAGCTTGCAGTCCGCTCCGCTCAGACAGCTGCATGCACAAAGTTACACAGCAAAACAAAAGACAATTGGGGTTTTCCGCGCCCAAACCACTTTCTGATTATGCGGCACGCCGTAGGGGAGCATTCCGGAAATTTCGACCACCTGGGGTTCCTTAACGTGCACCTAAATCTAAGTACACGGGTGTTTTAGCATTTCGCACACGGGTGTTTTCGCATTTCGCAGCCACTGAGCAACCATGGCGGGTAACAAAAAACACAAAAATGCTGTCGTTTGTGCGAACAACGCCCAAGCAACAGATGGCAAAAGGCTGCCCTGCCTCAGGTGCAGAGCCGACTGAGCAGAGCCCCACGGTGCGTCCCTTTGACTTCGTCGTTTTTTCAACCTCCTTCCTCCCCTGCATCTGCAGTTCCTCCTCCTCCTCCTCCTCCTCCTCCTCATTCCTCCTCATTCTCCTCCTCCTCCTCATTTTTCAACATTTCCCCCCGCATCTGCTTGTCTTTGGAATAATGTCTAATGCCCCTTCCCAAAATTTGAGTTAAAACTTTACACTCTCCACTTTCCTCCTTCGCAATCCTTCGTTTATCCCTTACAGATGAGAAAAAAAATTCGGTCGGGGAGCTGACCGTTTAGTTATAGCATACTATCGCATTCCAAGAGAAAGCTTGTCCCTCACCTTCCGCCTTGTCTCGGCTCCGGAGAAACTCGCTGACCCTGGCCTCGGACGCCTCGACGCTGTCCCGGCGAAGGCTCCCGCCGCCCTCTCCGCGCGCGATCCACGAGTCGCAGACGTAGCCGTAAAAATCGCCGCACGCGTCCCCGCTGGCGTTGATCAGACTGGCCAGGTAGTTGCGCGCAGCGAGGCACTCGGCCGTCTCGCAGTCCAGGGGCGACGTTCCGGCCTTGGCGTAAAATATGAGCACCACGGCGGTGACCAGCAGCGAGAGCACGACCGCGCACACGCAGATCATGACGGCTTGCAGGAGATTCTGTTGACGCTCGTCGACCTCCGTCACGAACGACACGTTCATCGCTGCGCCCGCGAAGGGGACGAATGACGCCGCTGTCACAGTCGCGAAATCGCGCGATGCTCGAACAAGTTTGAATCACGCGCGGCGTGGCGCTAGCAGCAAACGTTAGAACCCGATTCAGCAGCGTCCGCAGTGCCAACGCAGTACAGTAAGAACACTGTAATATTTTTTTCTTGAGATAGCGCCTATGGAAGTTTAAGGTGAAGCGGGTGGCGATTGTAGGGTACCCACGGTAGCGCAGATTGGGCTGTTTCCATCGTGTTGGCAGAACCAGTTACGATTATTATCTAAGTTGATGCGATTCAAAATCAAGGCAGGGGCTGACAGGTGGAATTGCACACTGTGGTATAAAAGTTATCAACAGGGATAAGGTGCCTCAGAAAGGCTGGCCAGGAAGCCTTGCTCAGGCACCTTATCCCTGTTTAAAACCTTTCTTCCACATAAGTTGATGCGAAGCATTTCTGAATAGTATGAAGACGCAAATGCAGTGTGAAAGCTTTTTAACTAAATTACCACAATTCGGGTGATTCAAGTACTTTCTGGGGATCGTCTGTCGGTCTCTGTATCTCTGTATAAATATTTTGCCGCCAACTTGGGTTACAGTAGTACATGGTTTAATGGTTAGTGTATCGGGCTGCCGGTATGAGGAAACTGTATTCGAAATCATCTGAAAGTTGGGTGACGCGCATATGACATCGCGTATGTACTGCTCATCAGTGAACCCATTTCTCGCCAACTTGAATTAATGGTTATTTGGCCCTGCTTACCGTGTACAATCGTATTGTGTACAATGCGTATTATCATTGATTTCAACCTGTGCAAACATATGCGGGAGAAACTCGGGGGTTAACAAAGAAGCTCGAAAACAACTAAAGTATTGAGCAAATAGCGATTGAACGAGAAATATTAGGCATAACGTTAAGAGACAGGAAGAGAAATGTGGGAATCAGAGAGCAGCGCCTATAGCCGATAGGTTAGTCTACATTAAGAAAAAAAATGGAGCTTGTCAGGCCACGCTACTATGCGCAAGGGCAAATAACCGGTGTACCAAAAGTGTTACAGAATGGGTGCCAAATGAAGGTAATCGCAGTCGGGGACGGCAGAAAATTAGGTGGGGTGCTGAAATTAGAAAATCTGCAGGCGCAACCTGGAATCAAGAAGCGTAAGACAAGGGTAATCGGAGATCGTGTAAGAGGCCTTCGTCCTGCAGTGGACATAAAAGTAGGCTGATGACGGTCATGATAAAGGGCCGCTCTTCCTTAAGCCCTATTTACCTCCCTTAGAAACTAAGTATGCGTCGTACTTCAATAAACGTCTTTGATGTGAACAAGAATAACCTGGAGCTCTGAAGCGCTAAATTACCTGTGCGTAACGAGCTTTGACTGAAGTGATGTTTAAGCGGGCGCTTTATTATGCGCCTTAAGCGATCATTTCCCAATATATTACTTCCTGCCCGGGAAACAACCGACTAAATCCTGTAAAAACTTTTTAGAAAGAACATACTCCCTATATGAAAAAGTTTGTCGAGTTAGTTTCAGGTTTCAAATGGAATGCTGTGTTTGAAGCTAACAATTCTGACATCTCCAACAATAACATCTGACGTCTCCTGCAATAATATATAAAGTGTTTTCCCCTAAATCTTTGAAGAAAATGCAAAAGATTCGAAAACCGTTAATCACAGTAGAACTTCAAGAAAGGATCAAATTTCGAGATAGGTTTTTTAAGTGTTCTTAAATACACGAGAAGAAAGTGATTTCGTGACTACAAAAAGACGCGCAATACACAGAATAAGGACAAAGATAGCTAAATCGGAGTGCTATATTGATAAATTTCTTAGTCCTGCCGGTAACTTCAGATTTATATAAGAGAGATTCAAGGAAATAATAAATAAAACCCTAAAGAATAGTACGGCACAATTCCAGAAAACTGAGGCCACCCAGAAAGAGATTGCAAACTTGTTTAACAAGCACTTTCTTGTCGTGGGTGCCCCGTCAGAAGATTCTTCTCACATACCTTGCGAAAGTTATATTGCTCGAATGTCCTTTCCGCCAGTATTCTTATCTCCAACAAATAAACGGGAAGTTCATGACGTTATTATGTCCCTGTGGCCTGGATGAAGTCAGAACGAAACTGCTGAAAGCTGTGAGTGGCAGCTTCAGTTCGACTGGCACACATCTGTAACGTCATGATAATGACAGGCAAATTTCCTAACAAAATAAAGAAGCTAAAGTGACGGCTCTTCACAAAGGAGGATTATTTGATGATTTAGATTACTGTAGGCCAATCTCTATCCCCTCTGTATTATCAAAGATTGCAACGGTACCACTAATAAAAGAACAACAGGGTTCTCAATAGCTCACAATATAATACCAGAAGAGGAATACAGAATGTAAAAGCATAAATTTGTAGAGAAAGTCCTCCTTCTGATTAAGTAGCAGTTACACGAAGTAACGATAGTAGTATTATCGGCCGTAGAAGCTTGGAGACATTCGCTTACTAACTGAATTAACAATCATGGTGTCAGCGTGCACAGGCAAAAACATGAACCAATCACACTCGATGACCGCGGACGCTCGCTGTCAAAACGCGGGCGTGAGCAAGCGCGGCGGCAGCAGCGAGCTAAGTGACCTTCGTGCTGTGTATCCCTTCAATGGAAACAGCGGCAAGTGAACAGCGCGCACAAAGGTATGAGCCGTTTGCCGATCGCTTTAGAGATATGGATCGCGAGACCGCGCGCCGCCGCGCAAAGTACGTATTGATGGCGGAGTAGAAGCCCCCTCCCTTCCCTCCCTCGCTACCTCCCAACCTCCTCGCTTTCGCGTGCGAGATTGAGCCGCGATCGTCAGTTCTCCTTTCGCCGGATCGCGAAATACGCCATTGCGGCCGGAGCCTAACGCGGCCCCCCGCCCCATTTCCCTCCGATCCCCCGTGGCCTATCACGCGACGGAAGACTGCGCGTTTGCTTTCCGGAAGCCTTCCTCCCTCACAACCTAAAGCCCCTCAATTTCCCAAAGTAGCGCCATTCACTTCCCTTCTCCTCCGCTCGGCGGGACCTCGACGGTGGCGCCGCCGGTGCTGGGCCTGCCGTGGCAGACGACAGCTAACACGCTACGGGAGGAAATCCGTGGAAAAGCTTGTTCGAGCCCTGCGGAGCAGTTTTTTCACTAGAGATCTTGCTTCCTCAGTTGGTAACTGGCCTTAAAAATGTGTTGGAATTGTGGAAGAAATAGAGAACAGGACTATTATTCAAGGCGTATTTAAGGCCTAAAGTGCGCGCAAGTTGAGAGTTCGTGTTGCTGAAACACGACGCAAGCACGCGGCGTGCTCAAACATGCTCGTAATTACCAATGTTTCAGGTTTTGACAGCGTGAAAGCATGTGTACGTGGTTTCGTAAGTTCATTTACGTACCTGCAGGATACTTTTCGGCCGGCGCGTGAGAGATTCCGACTGTCTGCGGTCAGCAACGCCTGGCAACAGGGCCGCTTTTTTCATTGCGGGGTGCTTTGGTAATCGTGACGGTATATTGTTTCTTTTTTTACAAGTACTGCTCCAGGAGTGCACATGTAACAGCTAACGGAGGCCTCTGAAGAGCACGTGACATTGCAGTAAAGCAGGCGGCGCAGGGAGTCATCGCATACAAAATTGGCTGTCCGCTATAGCGGACAGCCTATCTTATACTCCCATGGCATGCACAGGCTTCGGCGAGCCCCATCCAGCCCTGGTTCCAGCCTTGGTACTCCCGTTGTAGCTTTCGTGCCCTGGAGGAGCCGTCAATAGTACGAAATAATGACACGTTGTTACAACTAGTAAATAACATTTATTGGAGAAATACAATCACGCTGAGGCGCCAACTTCTAAAGCAGCGCTAGCACGCCCGCGCGAGAATTATGAAACGCCAACGAGGAATTTACCAGCCCACGTACGGCTCTACGATCAAAGTGCACGTTAAACATCCCCTAGACATCCGGATCCATCCACTACGACCTCCACCATAGCTTTAGTCGCTTCGGGACGTTGAAAACGTTAATCACCACAAACCAAATCAATACATGCGGGCGTACATTCGAAGCTAAAACACTGCATCCATAAGTCATAGTCAGCTATTCAAAAGCGTCGAGAATGTGCTAACTTCTGGTGGAGCTCAAAGCACACCCAGAATAAAGTCGCTTCTATGTCTCAGGCCGGCTGCAGATGCGTGCACTTTCACCGCAAGACGAAACTACACGAAACAATGAGAGCACACTCGAAGAAAAAAAGTCAACTTCAACGCGCTAAAAACCACGCAGAGCATGAACACATACACTTTTTCGAAGCGGAAGGTGTCAACTAGCCTCAAAAGAAGAGGTTGTGGGGAGCCGTGGCACCTACTTCACGAAGCCATGCGTTCTTTGCCACTTCCTCGAAGTCAACCCGCCCGATCCTGTGAATCAACACATTTCTTTTAGCGTTGCGCCCGCCGGATGGCAAAGCAAAAAGCTTTTTGCCCTCGCTGTGTCTAGTGCGGCAACCGAAGGCGCAGCAGCACGGCATCGCAATTAAGTCCTCGGCCCTAACACATTCTATTACGCTAACGCATTCCGTCAGTCCGCCTGCCGTACTTTCGTCGCGCAGGCCCAACAATGGAGGTCGGAGCGCGCTGGAAAGAAAAAAAAATATACAAAAGCGCGGCGCCTGCTTCCACGTGACACAGATTGGCCAATGGGGGAGCAGAGGAGGCTGGGGAGACAGGAGGCGTGGAGGAGGAAAGCCAGGGTGAGCGGGGTGGCGGAAACATCTAAGGATGGCGCTACTTTTGAAAAATTGAGGGGTTTTATCGCAACCGCTAGATTTAGCCGCAATGGTCGGCTCCCTTCGCGTGCTTTCACTCCCACTTACAGCATACGGCGCGCAAAAACGGTGTTATCGCCCTTGGACTTTATGTGGAACATCACGGCGACGGCAGAAATGCGTCTGCAGTGTCAGTATAATTGCTACAGCAATAAAAGCGACAGAACTACTAGTTTTTAGCGAATTTCGCTCTCATCCCTGACGAAGCGCAATAAGTGCAAGAAGATAGACGTGACCTCCACAACATGCATGCTCACGTGCGCAGTTTCGAGCCCTGTCACGATATTTCGCGTGTAGAAGTTTTGGACACGTCCGTGCCTACGTGCTACAGCATTTGCTTGCCACTGTGCAAAGATCGCTGTTGCTCGCCGACGCCCGACGTGTCGTGTGCCGGGTCGCACAATATCTCGCAAAAATTTATTTCCGAGAGTACCACTTTGATATATTGACCGATTGCGAAAAATTGACCGACCACAGGTGCTTTTTGGAAAGGCTCTTTGTTGACAATGCCCGGAAATTCATGAGTTTGTACGGAACATCATGGCGAATCACTGGTATGCGCTGCTATTCAATATACTTGCTTACCCCAAATTAGATCACTGGGTAAGTGACACACTTCAATGAACATCTTTGATCTCAATTTGGGTCACCGGGTATGTGGAACTGGCTATGTGCCGCTCTTCCATTAAGGCTCTTTAACAATAACTAGAGTCACCGGTATGGGCTGCTCCTCAATAAACCTTACTCACCCCAACTTGGATCCCTGGGTATGCGACACACTTAATGAACATCTTTAACGTCAATTTGGGTGACTGTGTATGGAGAACTACGTGTGTCCAACTGGGTAATTTCCGCTCCTCAATAAACCTCTTTAACACTAACTTAGGCCACTGAGTGTGTGCTACCGGATATGTGCCCCGAGGTATGTGGCGCATTTAAATAAACCTGTTATATGCCAACTTGTGTCACTGGGTATGTGCCGCTCTTGAATTACAAAAAAAAATATATTTCTCGGGTGTTGGGCGGAGTCGAACCTGCGTCATAGATATTCAGACACCCTTGTATAAAACATTCACACACGCGCCACGCGGGCACTTTATTGCGGCGGCGCTAGGTGGCGCCATGTGTCCAGAGGGAATTGCGAGAGAGCAACCTGGCTGCACTACGCGCCTCACACGTGACGTGTTTCGGCGGTCGCAATATGTTTTGTCGATACGATGCTTCAATGCTAATACCAGTAATGTCAAGATTCGTCGTTATATGGGTTCTGCCGCATTTTTTAACTTTTATCCATTTGCGCTATATTCTTTTTTTTTCTTTTATGTAGCAGGTGGTGACCGATTAGGGGTCCCCATGTTGTGTGACACTCCGAGGTCTACTGCACCGCTACAGCACTAAGCTAGTGACGCGACGCTACGTCACCCGGACTGCATATTTTATGCGATTAGCATTCTTAAAGTACTTCATCAACTTTCATTGGACTTTCTATCTATCTATCTATCTATCTATCTATCTATCTATCTATCTATCTATCTATCTATCTATCTATCTATCTATCTATCTATCTATCTATCTGTGCTTCTAACCGTTTCGCCCCAACTTGAGTACTAGGAGTGGGTACACTCCCACAACGATAACCTTATTCTCCCTTGCTTGAGTTTCCTTTCTCGAAAACTAAGTGCACGCTAGTTTGCTGTCGAGAAAGCTGTGTCACGCTGATAACGTGCAAGCCGTACGTGACTTGGAAGTGCCGGGCTCGCTACGTTAAAGAAAGGAAATGCGGGCACGACACATGACAGTTATTGTTGTGGGACAAGATACAACATAAATCGTGTAAACTTTTTAAGACTGCAAGTTCACGGTCTATTGGGTAGCCCATCAGGCTACCTGTTGTATTTAATTTGCAGGGACGACATGGCCACAATGAGAACATGACCGGGGTTGTTGGAGAAGTATGGGAGAGGCCTTTGCCCTGCAGTGGGCGTAACCAGGCTGATGATGGATGATGGAGGCTACCTGTCGTACCAAGATAGATAGATAGATAGACAGACAGACAGACAGACAGACAGACAGACAGACAGACAGACAGACAGACAGACAGACAGACAGACAGACAGACAGACAGTGCCTCGAAACTGCATGAACTACCCTAAGTATCCTAATTGCACTGAAAGAAATGGCACAACATGAATGTAGATATTAAAATTGCACTTAGCCAAAATGTGCAAGGCACGATGTCCGTAAAATGTTTGCAAATGTCGGCCTCTTCTAGCTGACCTCCAACGTAGGGCCGGTGAGGCGCGACACGAGAAACAAATGAGTCGGAGTACTAGTTCAGATAAACACCGCAAAGTGGGTGAGCCATTCGACTGAGCTATACGCCAGGTAACTTTTATAACGCTTCATAATTAACTTTCAGAGCAAATTCGGGGCTCCGACGCAGGCGGGGTGTCTGGCTCTTCTCATGACAACAGTTTTGGAACTCCCTTATTTCAAAGCTCCTTCAGCCATTTTTGCACGGCATACGAACAGCGTTTTACTCACCATAAAATGACCATTGACCCGTGGAGCCGATGGCAGCCTTCCCTTGAGCATCCACGGGGGACGCCAGGTGCGTTTCGTTGGCCGGCCCTGTAGATATCCCCGTGTCGTCTGCCTTACCCTCCTTCGGCACACCTCGCTTTTGTTCATCGAGTCTTCTGCGATCCGTTTGCGCTAACTCCGGTGGCTGATGATGCGGTTCTTCCCGGCGGGCTGGTGGCTGGTGCGTTTGCTGATCCACGGCAGCCTTCCCGCCTCCGGCCACGTCCTTGTCTCGGCTCGCCATCTTGTCGTCCTCGCTGCTAGACGTCGCAGACGGGGCGGCGCACTGGACCTTCAACGGAGCCGAAGCATAGGCCGCCGCATCGGTGGCCTTCCCGTTACGCGACGTATGTGGAACGAAAACTTCCTGGTTCACTGCAGGAATGGCAATGCCAACCGCGGCGGCGACCGAACAAGACGGGTAGTTTTGAGATCTGGTCGTCGAGGCAGCAATCGTTGTGTCCGGTGGTTTGCTATGTGGAGCCAGCGCCGAACTTGGCGCCTTGGAAATCACCTCCTCCTCTCCCGGTGCATGAGCAGGAGCTTGGCCATGGCTCACCGCCGCTACAGCTGGACCATCAGATGCCGTGCTTGTGGAAACCCGTCTTGAGAAATCCCGTCTGCTCGAGGAAGCCCGTCTTTTGTGGGATCTAGACGACGCATGGTCCTTGGACGCCGTCACGCCAGGCATTGTTGTCGATGACGAAGACTGGTGGCTTTCCTTCGTGGAGGCAGGCTCAACTGTTGTCCCGGTGATCTTAGCAGTCACGGGCGCCGGGGCAGCAGGTCCGACTTCGTCCTGTGGCTCGGACACTGCAGCTCCTAGTGCACACGGTCCAGTTGTCGAAGCCGTCGATGCTCTACGTGTCGCTTCTGAAAAGCTGCTTGTTCTGGGCTTGGCATGACCTTTCTCGGCCTGTGTTTTGGCGTTCGCGTCCTTCTCGGGCTGGCCCTTGGATCTGGTGAAAGAAGAAAGATCGTTTTTCAGATCCAAAGATTTTATATTGTTCAGTGTATTAGACCTGGCGATAAACCTGGCGAGATTGCCAGAATAAATGCATTAGATGTCTGAGTACAGGAAGCAAATAGATGACAAAGAAAAAGTACTATTAAATAACGTGAAAGCTTGTACCTGCATATTCCAATACACTAACAGAAATACCCTTGCTAAAGCGCTTCATGACTAGCGTGTAGTGACACATGACCATTCGCGTCCTAACCACACTCGGCTGTGGAACTTTGCCTATCACGAACAGAGCCAGCCCTCTCCTCAAATAGTGAGCAATAAGTCTTGGTGCATAAAGGAGAGTACGGTAGCCGTTACATTTAAGTGATTTCTTTTGAAGGTAACTAATTAGGAGCAGGAAGAAAGTTTTCAGCGCAAGAAAAAGACAACGACTGTCGGCACACACATCAAAACAGAACCAGCGTCGATTTAGACTTGTAAGTCAGCGCTGGTCCTGTTTTGATTAGTGTTCCTTCAATACTCGATTGTGTTCTTTTTTCATTTTTTACGTTGCAAACTTCGTTCATAAAGAACCAACTAGGCTACTCTCATGTTCTTCTAAGCTCAGAAATCAAAACATCTTAACGCATGCACGAAACCACGGAACCAACTTGAAAATACAGCTCTATTGTCTCTAACAGGTTTTAGCGCCTACCACTGTGTAACATACTGTCTATATGCCGGCCCTCACCTGGCTACATAGGAGCTTGGCCTCGGTTCCGTGTGACCAGCCGCCGCACTATGTTCAGCTTCGGTCACCGGCAGTCCAGTTGCCGAAGCCGTTGCTGTCCAGCGAGTCTTTCCCGAAGAGCTGCTCGTTCCAGGTTTGGTAGCATCTTTCTCAGCGTGTGCGTCAGCAGTCGCTTCCTGTTTGGCTCCTTCGTGTATGGTCCGTTTGCTCTTCGAGGATGAGGATGAGGACGACGACGACGACGACAACGAGGTTTTAAAAGTAGTACTTTGACGCTTGTTGTTGTTCCTCTCTGTGGACCGGCGAAGCGACATCAATTCCGCAGGCGCCACTATAACATTGCCTTTTAGGTCCGGGGAAGTCGCGCCGCCATCCGCGACATTTGGCCCCTTCTTTGAGTGACGCGAGGAAGGAATTTCCAAAACGGACCCAGCAGACATTCTCCTCGCGCCTCCGCTGCCTTCGTTGAGGCTACCGACAGGTGAGCTGCGTCGCCTGGACACTTCCCCGAACTTCGCGCCTCCGCTGCTTTCCCTGAGGCTACGAACCGATGAGCTGCGCCGCCTGGAATATTCCGGATGGGTAGTGACGCCGGAAGTGGAGGCGCCCTCTGTCTCAGGTTGCTGTCCATCGTCGAAACTGAGTTTATTCGGTGGGCTGATGACGCGTACTTCTGGTTCGGGCACTATGGACGCCCTCATTGCCACGGCTCTGGCTGAGGGCTGCTTCTGGCTCTTGTGAAGCGAAGACTTCCGGCGCTTGCTGCCCGCGTCGGCGCCCTGGTCTTCCATGTATGCGACGAAGCCAACTGTGCTCTGGAGCGCACAAAACCAGACCGGGAACACGGCACGAGAAGAGGTTCCTCGCGAAGAACGCGTGAGAACGTGCAGTGCACTGGCTGGTGTTGTTGATGATGATGGTGGTGGTTATCCCAAACGCTGCCACATGCAAGTAATAAATGAGCGGTCAAGAATTGGCCGCTAGAGCGAAAAGAAATAAGAGCGATAAAGCATTCAGTAGTACTGTTCTCTGTGATAGCCGTCTTCTTGGTTCTCAGAATGACCTCTACACTGCACTTTGTGTTGCAACTGGTTGATTATATTCAGTGCGTGGCCTTCAATATGAATGACGCCCAGGGGTCACACCACTACCTCTCCGAGGCCAGTCACTGAGAAGTAGAAGCTCATGAGGCTGCTAAGCAAAATTCAGTAGCGGGCTTGAGTGTTCGTTAGGCAGAATGCTAGAGAAGTCCCGGGCCAGCGCTGATGTCCAGAAAAGTAGTACACCTCCACTGTGAGCTGATAGACCAAGGATATGCAGTGTTTTTAAAGTGGAGCTTTCTTTGCCTCTTTCTCCAGCTTTCCCACTGCTGCTGACTGCTTTTTTACCGATTAGCTCTTGCCCAATGCATGGGTCGTACTAAACGCAATGTCCCGATACTAGTCTAGGTGCACCCTACTGCTAGTCCTGGTGCAACCAAATTAGGAAGACCCACTAAACTGCGACAAACACTCCCTCACCAGAACAAGAATTGGCCTCCCTAGTGCCGTATTCAGCCACTACCTCCCTCATGACTCTTGCGATTAACCCGTGGCCCTCAGTCCCCAGCGGCTGAGGAGCACCTCACCAAGATGTTGGTCAGACCTGCGACGTGGCGAAGGGTGCTAAGAATCTCTGAGTCCCGACTGGTCACCACTAAAAGCTGAGCCTGGCAACGTTTAACACGTAAGCTCCTCGAGTGAAGCTAGCCTAGCAGGCCTGTTTGAGGAATTATGAGGCATTGATCAGAATATTATTGATCTTAGTTATGTTAGAACTCGTAAAGCTCATACAGTACTACCGGCCACGTCTTGTGCTGTAGAAGTTTTCCAAATAAGTGAGAATACGGGATAGGATATCTAATACATAAAGGTATAACGGGTAGCATTGATTATTTATACAGAATTAATTACAGGGTAGCAGTCATCGTAATAAAGCTAAATAGGATATATGGATTAATGCTAGTCCAAGTCTACGAAGTGAGAAAACGTTAGTTGGGGAATAAACTATTGGAAACCACGACATCGATTCTAGAAATTATAAAGGAGATATGGTGGTATAGTTCGCGGAAAGAAATAGACTCCGCGTAATTAATACCTTCTTCAGGAAGCACTGTCACAGGAAGTGAACCTGGAAGAGCCCTGATAGAGAAGCAACAAATTGAATAGACTTCATACTTTCTGCCGACCCCAGCATAGTGCAGGATATAGAAGTGTAAGGTAGGGTAAAGGGCAGGAATCATAGGTTGGTGAGGTCTATAATTTGCCTCAATATGAAGACAGAAAGAGTAAAGTTAGTCAAAAAGAAACCGGCCAACCTAGACGCAGTAAGGGAACAAGCAGACGAATTCAGGCTGGTACTTGCAAACACATATGCAGCCTCAAAGCGACGAGATGCAGATGACATAGAGGTAATGAATGAAACCGTAACTAGGCCGGCATCATAGGCAACAATTAAAGTGGGAGGTAACGAACCAAGGCAACCAATATGTCAGCTCTCCCAATCAATGAAGGACCTAATAAAGAAACTACAAAGAATGAAAGTGTCCCACTAGAGATCAGATAGAATTCGCGGCATCGTCAAAACTGAACAAGGAGAAAACAGATATAATCGAAATTATGGCGTAAGAAAGACTAAGGAACCAGTAAAAAATCGACGCTGCATGAGATCAGCGAGAAGAAAACTTGGCGTAGTACAATCCAAGATGTATGCGCTGAAACATAAGTAGGGTAATATCATTAGCAATATCGAAGATATAGTAAAAGCAGCGGAAGAATTCTATACTAACCTGTACAATACCCAGAGCAGTAACGACACCTTCATTCGAAGTAGTAATGAAGAGGTTAGAGAGGTTCCTTGTATACCTGGCGATCAAGTTAGAAGGGCCTTGTAAGACATGAAACGAGGAAGAGCGCCTGGATAAGATGGAATAACAGTCGATTTAATCCAAGATGGAGGAGATATCATACTCGTAAACCTTGCAGCTCTTTATACGAAATGTCTCACGACTTCAAGGGTTCCAGAGAACTGCAAGAATGCCAACGTTATACTAATCCACAAAAAGGACGACCTTCAAGAATTAAAAATTGTAGGCTCATTAGCTTACTTCCACTATTGTATATACTATTCACCAGAATAATTTCCAATATAATAAGGGAAACACTTCAGTCAACCAAGAGAACATGCAGCCTTCAAGAAGATATGTCCTACGATGTATCACGCCCATGACATCAGTCATGTAATTCAGAAATCAGTGGAGCACAATCGACCTCTATATAAGGCCCTAATAGATTATTAAAAGGCATTTGACTCAGTAGAGATACCAGCAGTCATGGAGGCATTGCGTAATCAAGGAGTACAGGGGGAATATGTCAATATGTTCCAAACCTCTACAAAAATTCCGCAGCTACCCTGCTTCTCCACCTATCAAGCAAGGGGTCCGGCAAGAAGAAAAAATCCCTCCAATGTTATTCGCTGCATGCTTAGAAGTCATCATCATCATCATCATCATCAGCCTGGTTACGCCCACTGCAGGGTAAAGGCCTCTCCCATACTTCTCCAACTACCCCGGTCATGTACTAATTGTTGCCATGTTGTCCCTGCAAACGTCTTAATCTCATCCGCCCACCTAACTTTCTGCCGCCCTCTGCTACCCTTCCCTTCCCTTGGAATCCATTCCGTAACTCTTAATGACCATCGGTTATCTTCCCTCCTCATTACGGTCCTGCCCATTACCCATTTCTTTTTCTTGATTTCAACTAAGATATCACTAACTCGCGTTTGTTCCCTCACCCAATCTGCTCTTTTCTTATCCCTTAACGTTACACCCATCATTCTTCTTTCCATAGCTCGTTGTGTCGTCCTCAATTTAAGTAGAACCCTTTTCGTAAGCCTCCACGTTTCTGCCCCGTACGTGAGTACTGGTAAGACACAGCTGTTATAAACTTTTCTCTTGAGGGATAACGGCAACCTGCTGTTCATGATCTGAGAATGCCTGCCAAACGCACCCCAGCCCATTCTTATTCTTCTGATTATTTCCGTCTCATGATCCGGATCCGTGGTCACTACCTGCCCTGAGTAGATGTATTCCCTTACCACTTCCAGTGCCTCGCTACCTATCGTAAACTGCTGTTCTCTTCCGAGACTGTTAAACATTACTTTAGTTTTCTGCACATTAATTTTAAGACCCACCCTTCTGTTTTGCCTCTCCAGGTCAGTGAGCATGCATTGCAAGTGATCTCCTGAGTTACTAAGCAAGGCAATATCATCAGCGAATTGCAAGTTACTAAGGTATTCTCCATTAACTCTTATCCCCAATTCTTCCCAATCCAGGTCTCTCAATACCTCCTGTAAACACGCTGTGAATAGCATTGGACAGATCGTATGTCCCTGCCTGACGCCTTTCTTTATTGGGATTTTGTTGCTTTTTATGGAGGACTACCATGGCTGTGGAGCCGTTATAGATATCTTTCAGTATTTTTACATACGGCTCGTCTACACCCTGATTCCGCAATGCCTCCATGACTGCTGAGGTTTCGACTGAATCAAACGCTTTCTCGTAATCAATGAAAGCTTTATATAAAGGTTGGTTATATTCCGCACATTTTTCTATCGCCTGATTGATAGTGTGAATATGGTCTATTGTTGAGTAGCCTTTACGGAATCCTGCCTGGTTCTTTGGTTGACGGAAGTCTAAGGTGTTCCTGATTCTATTTGCGATTAGCTTAGTAAATACTTTGTGCGCAACGGACAGTAAGCTGATCGGTCTATAATTTTTCAAGTCTTTGGCGTCTCCTTTCTTATGGATTAGGATTACGTTAGCGTTTTTCCAAGATTCAGGTACGCTCGAAGTCATCAGGCATTGCGTATATAGGGTGGCCAGTTTCTCTAGAACAGTCTGCCCACCATCCTTCAACAAATCTGCTGTTACCCGATGCTCCCCAGCTGCCTTCCCCCTTTGCATAGCTCCCAAGGCATTCTTTACTTCTTCCGGCGTGGCTGGGAGTAGCGTTCACGAACTCATACTCTTATCCTGTGGGTGCGAGGAGACCATCGAGCACTTATTGTGTACCTGCCCCCGCTACGATGTACAACGCCTCTCTCTGCGGGAAACTTTACACCGACTGGACTGAAGACCGTTCAACGAGTCAAAGATACTCGGACCGTGGCCACACCCGTCACTGGCGCGAAAAGCGAATCGTGCATTAGTGCAATACTTGAAGTGCACCGGCTTACGAGACCGTTTATAGTGTCCCTGTGCATAGTGTCCCGCCCACACGCACTCAGTGCTCACTTTCTACCCTTTTCCTCTTTCTATTCCCCTTCCCCCCAAGTGTAGGGTAGCAAACCGGATGCTCTTCTGGTTGACTCCCTGCCTTTCCTATCCTTGCTTCTTTTCTCTCTCTCTCTCCGGCGTTACCTGTGGGATTTCGAATTCCTCTAGACTATTATCTCTTCCATTATCGTCGTAGGTGCCACTGGTACTGTATAAATCTCTATAGAACTCCTCAGCCACTTGAGCTATCTCATCCATATTAGTAATGATATTGCCGGCTTTGTCTCTTAACGCATACATCTGATTCTTGCCTATTCCTAGTTTCTTCTTCACTGCTTTTGGGCTTCCTCCGTTCCTGAGAGCATGTTCAATTCGATCCATATTATACTTCCTTATGTCAGCTGTCGTACGCTTGTTTATTAACTTCGAGAAGTTCTACCAGTTCTATTCTAGCTGTAGGGTTAGAGGCTTTCATACATTGGCGTTTCTTGGTCAGATCTTTCCGCTCCTGTGACAGCTTACTGGTATCCTGTCTAACGGAGTTACCACCGACTTCTATTGCACACTCCTTAATGATGCCAACAAGATTGTCGTTCATTGCTTCAACACTAAGGTCTTCTTCCTCAGTTAAGGCCGAATACCTGTTCTGTAGCTTTATCTGGAATTCCTCCATTTTCCCTCCTACCGATAACTCATTGATCGGCTTCTTATGTACCAGTTTCTTCCGTTCCCTCCTCAGGTGTGTAGGCTAATCCGAGTTCTTATCATCCTATGGTCACTGCAGCGCACCTTGCTGAGCACGTCCACGTCTTGCATGATGCCAGGGTTAGCGCAGAGTATGAAGTCTATTTCATTTCCAGTCTCGCCGTTCGGGCTCCTCCTCGTCCACTTTCGGCTAACCCGCTTGTGGAAGAAGGTATTCATTATCCGCATATTATTCTGTTCCGCAAACTCTACTAATAACGCTCCCCTGCTATTCCTAGTGCCTATACCATATTCCCCTACGGCCTTGTCTCCAGCCTGCTTCATGCCTACCTTGGCATTGAAGTCCCCCATCAGTATAGTGTATTTTGTTTTGACTTTACCCATCGCCGATTCCACGTCTTCATAGAAGCTTTCGACTTCCTGGTCATCATGACTGGATGTAGGGGCATAGACCTGTACAACCTTCATTTTGTACCTCTTATTAAGTTTCACAACAAGACCTGCCACCCTCTCCTTAATGCTATAAATTCCTGTTCTCCCCGTATACCAGCTATATTCTTATTAATCAGGAGTCTGTTAGACTGCGAAGCATTAGGAGGGAGGATCAGCGGTGACCATCTCAACAACCTTCCCGTTTCAGAGGACATTTTCCTGTTCAGCAACACTGCAGATGAATTGCAACAAGCGATTGAGCACTTTAACCGAGTAGGTGTAATAGCATGGTAGAAGGTAAATGTGCGGGAGACAAAAGTAATGTTCACTAGCCTGGGAAGGCAACAAGAATTCATGATCGCCAGTCAGCCACTAGAGACTGTGCTGGAGCACGTTTATCTAGGTCAATTACTCACAAGGGACCCTGATCATGAGAATCCTATCTTGCGACTTCGCCTGCCACGTGGACTCTCCTGTCGCGAAACAACTTTACTGTGTCGCATGTGGTTCGAGTTAGAGTTGAGCCACACGCAGTCCCGCTGTTGTAAAAAACCTCAAGAGTAACCCCCCCCCTCCCCGGTGACTCGAGCGACGGAAGACGGCGCATTTGCTCTTCGCTTTCCTTCTCTTGGGCGCATTAGGTTGAGCCGGATCGTAGGGTGCCCCTCTCGTTTCACTCGCACCTACAGCAACTGCGCGCGGCGAAGATGTTATAGTGCTTCAACTATATACGAAACGTCAATGCGACACTGTAAAATAATTTACACCCTTAAAGTGGAAAAGGATGTAAATGTGTCTATAACTCGCACCCCTAGGATGTGATTTGTATAACCGACCCCCTAAAGGTGTGCGCCATCGACATATTTACACCCGTTTTCACCTTTAGTGGTGCACATTATTTTACTGTGGACGGGAGAAATGCGTCTGGAGAGTCCATATTATTGCCATCGCAATAAAAGTGACAGAACCGCTAGTTGCGAGTTTCGCTCTCACCCCTGACGAAGCGCTATAGACGCGAGAAGGAACACTTTCATACATGCTCACGTACACAATTTTGAACCTTCTCGCGACATTTTGGGTGTATAAGCTTTGGACACTTCGTCGCCTACGTGCAACAGCATTTGCTTGCCTCTGTGCGAAGATCGCTGTTACTCGCAGACGCCCGACGTGTCGGGTGCCGAGTCACACAATATCTCGCAAAAAATGATTTGCGATAGTACGGTTGCCGATACACTGATCGTTTGTGAAAAATTTACCGGCCACAGGCGCTATTTGGAATGTCTCTGTGGACTATGCGCGCTGAGGCGATTATATTATCGTAAATTCGCTTATCTTGGCTGATTTCAAAATTTTCCCCGGTTTTCATTACTTCGACTTAACTGGGTTTTGCTGTAGATTGCACCCTGACATGTCGTCTGCTTCCCGTCAAAGACCCCCACAGATGTAGTATAACACGCCTGCAAGGAGTGTGGAAGCAGGATATAGGAGGATGTTGACTGCAACGGTTACACGTGCGCTTAGTAATCAAAGGACTACCGTTTATTGTAGCTACCGCAAACATCCCGCACTACGAACGAAACTGGTGACTCCCGAAATCCGTTCTATGGCTAAGGCATAATTCAGCAGGAGAGCGCTGAATACGCGTGCACCAAATATCGCACGCACTGGTTAACACCACCCGGCGCGCAGCAACAGAACCTGTAAGGACCTGCTAAATCTGCTTGCATTTAAGCATGCAGTACTTCAAGCCTTCCACAATCACAGACCGCAAGGAGTGCAGTGCACGAAAGACCAACAGAATGAAGAAAGTCTCCCCGCATACGGAGACGGCTTAGAACGCATATGAAACTGCGCAACAGCGAGAAGCCGCTCCAGAAATACCAGCCATTCGTCCAGAACGTAAAAATGGCTGTCTCTACAAAAGAACGGATGCTCAAGCGTAACTTGCGGGGTAACGCCACAGTAAAATCTGGTCGCTGAAAGGGCGCTAATGCTCGAAAGTGGTATAACTATCTTGGCACGAAAAACTTCATCGAAACGTCCTTGAGGCACAGTTACTAATCGCTAAATAAGGCATAAGTGTGGTGCTATGTATGCACAGTTCACGTGGTTAAGTTTGAAATCACCATGTGCCCAAAGTTCAGATTGGGGCGCGGTTCAGTTTCTGTAATCCACGGCCGTATGTTTTCTAAGGCAGGCACTGCTGTGCGACGAAATCCTCCCGGGAAGAACAGCCGAAGGCGGCGCCGAACTCCGGCATGTTGTGCAGCGGCAGCAGGCAGCTGGCGCGCGGAGACAGCGGACTCGGGCTTTGGTCCGCGTCGCAGGAGAGCAGGCAGAAGCGGGCGAAGAACGCCGCCTGAGCCTCGGGCCACTGCTTCCGAAAGTCGCGGCCCGCCGCCGATCTGCCGTAGCTCGCCACCAGGGCGTCATACGCGAGCCGCAGGCCCTGGGCGCGGAGCACCATCTCGTGACGCTGCCGCTCGCCGCCGCCGCTGACCCGGCGCTGCAGACCCAGGTGGTTGTGCAGCCGTTCCAGGCACGCGGCGCTGATTCCGTACTGATGCAGCGCTCCTCGAGTCCACCAGGCGTCGCTGCGTCGGTGGGAGTCTCTTCTCTGCGAATAGGAACGTTGGCCCTTTCTTCAGAGCGGGCACCTGTCTGCAGCCGCGCCCACGTGAGTGCGACGCTAGCGTATCGAATTTCCCCCACGCATGACGTCCTCATGCGATGCGCCGCCCACCCCTGCGCATGAACCGCGTCAACCCTCGAGGAACGGCGTACAGAACCAACTTGCGCTGCGTTTAGTGAACGCATCTCTTGTGTGAGAGGGGGGAGTGCAAACGCCGGGCAGAGAGAGCAAACGCCGAAATTTCCGCTTTTGCTCTCCCTGCCCTTTGATGCGATTTGCTAGCCGTTTTCATCAATTCTCATCAAGCGATTACTACCCACATAATTTTTTCTTGTAACTAAGCCAGCGCGGGAAAAACATAACTAAGCCAAAGAAAACTGCCGCAGTTGCGCCCGAAAGGCGAAGCATCCATTGCGATAGCAAATTATTACACAGTTATACGAAGAAAGGGTAGCGGTTTCATCGGCCGTATAACCTTGAAAGCATTCGCTCACTAACTAAATAACAGACAAGGTGTCACGCGGGCCACAGGCATGCGTGAACAAATCTCACTTTATGACTGCGGAAAAACGCAGGCGTGAAGATGAGCAGCAGCAGCAGGGACCAAATTGCCCTTCGTGCTGCCTCTTGTTTCAACGCGAACTAAACGGCAAGAACACAGCGCACACAAAGCCATCAGCCCTCGGCACGCCTTGACTCTGTACCCGCCGGAGTAGCTTTCAAGAAAGGGCACGCGCTGCCGCATGCAGACGCGCCGTGCGCAGCCGTCGCCGGAGTAGTACCGCTCCCCCCTGCTGCCTTGCGCGCTAAGGAAGACGGCGCGCTTCCTTTTCGCCTTCCTTCGCATGGATGTCCCATTTGATGATCGCTGCGTCTGAAGGGGTAACGTTCTGACTGGTGTTGTATAAGTCGCGGGTCACTTTTTTTCGCCGCTAAGCTAGAGTAGTACCCCTCCTCCCGGCTGCCTTGCGCGCGATGGAGGGCGGCGCGCCTCCTTTTCGCCTTCCTTCAGTGCTCGCGCGAGGTGAAGCCACCACATTTCTCGGCTCACCCTCGAACGCACCCGCAGTATATTGCCAGCATGCGGCCGCGATATTATGGCACTCGAACTTCATACGGAACAACACAGCGATGGCGACGGTGGACATGCGCCTGGAGTGTCCATATAATTGATATCTCAATAAAAAAAACACTACAGATCAATTGTAAACAAAGTAGAATCTCTTTTGAAGAAACCAGATCAAAGGATGCTCACAGCTTACGAAGCTGCAAGCGGACACAGGCGCTGTGTTTACAGGAAGAAACCAATAAAGCGAAAACTTCCATTCACAAACCCCCTCCCTGCACATTCAACAACCGCGACATAGTGTCTGATATAACAAACCCAAAAAATACTCACTCATAGCTGTGGCTAATTACGTTTGAATGAGCTGCAGTAGGGAGTTCTAGCCTGTCCGCAATCGCAATTCCAGTTTACGGAATTCCAGTTTAGAGTTTTGAATATTTGCTAAGTGATCGCGTTATGGCGCCTATCTTTAACCACAGAGGACACAGATCCAATATGGCAGTGATCAACCATGTTCTGTTTATTTGCAGCTTTAAAGAGTTCGGACGCGACATAATCGTTGGCATGCAGTTCGCTTTCGTCGAGAACACCCATGCGAGAAAAAACTTGCTCACATCTGACGCACGTTTTGGGAATACATGTGATGCGAAGCTTTCGTGAAGTGGTTAAAACTGTTCGCACTCGGCAAAGGGTGTAGCAGCACAGCGAGTACCTCCCTGTCCGGAAAATCGGCAAGACGTGGAAGCACCTACCATGCGGACCAGGTGAACCACGCGACAAGGGAATGCAGTGTGTCGGGGATGGGCCCACTTTTCTTCACGCTATCTATTGCTAATGCGCAATCTCCAGGGGCGGCATACTTTACTTGGCGAGAAGCTAACTGAGCAGAGGCGCCAAATCTCAAGAAATAATGCATAAAAAGGATAGCTTTATTAAAGAAATCATGCGCTTGAACATGTATATTTGTTGCTGTGAGAGCATTTATGTACTATTGGTTGCTTTATTGCACAATTTCGCAAAGATCATAGCCCAAAACCGGCACATTTGTAATGGTAGTGTATAGATTAGGCTACATGTTAGACGATTTAGGTTAAGAGTGGTGTGCTGCGTATGAGCTATTCGACGTGGAAACAGCAACAGCAGAAGGAGCAGTAGCAACGTTCGTCAAAGTACAGAAACTTTGGTTTCGGTTGATTCGCTTTCGAAAAAGCATTCTTAACCCATTGTTGTTGTCCGAGGAAGCGTCACAAGATGTGGATACTGCCGTCCGCGGCTCCTGTAACGCGGTAATCCGCGAACGGTGATACGTTCACAGATAAGCTCAACATCTCTAACGGGCAGCTTGAGATTTTCCTTAAACGTACTACCACTTCAGAAACAGCGGGTTACCGGAGCCGTATACGCCGGCAACATAGCCGGAAGCGATCTCTCGTGACGCAGAGCTTAACGAGAATACAGGCAAAGCCAATAGTAGTGACCTATTAAAACTTGCCTAACTGCTGGTGTAAAGCTTCGGCGGCGTCGCAATCCTTAGCTTTCCGTTATACTTTTCTTTCGGCGACAACCCTCGCGCAACACAAAAGCGTCTAACAGGAGTCGTAGTCGGACAGAGAGTCACAAGGTGTCGTCACCAGCGGCCGCCGCGGATAGCTTCGGTAAGATGGAAATCAGCGAGCGGTCGCATACGTTCACGGATAACTTCAAACCCTATACGACGACGTTCGTACCGACTCCTTCGCTGACAAAAGGACCGGCGCGACGACCTCCGCTATTGCTGTGGCCAACAGCGCCCCGACCGTGGCGTAGTTGAAGTGCGCCGGCACGCCGACCGGGTACAAGTACGGGGCCTGCTGGTACAGCGTGGGAACCACGACGGCCTTAGTGGACCAAGAGTACGCCAGCTCGCCGCGCCGCTCCCAAAGCGGGACCACGAACTCCTCTCGGGTCGGGGGACTGCGAAGGCGAACTCCGTGAACGAACGTCGTGACCTTGACGAAGAGCTCGACGAAGCTGGCGTTCCACTCGGCGAGGTCGTCGACCACTCGAGCGTAGCGGTTCGCACCGTCGTTGATCGCCGCAGCCATCGACTGCGTTGTCGTAGACAATGACCGTACAAGCTTAGTTGTCAGGTCGACGGGTAGCGAGGACGTAACTTTTCGAATGAAAGTCGGAGCGGTATGCTGGATAACGTTTAGTTTTCATGAGTTGTGATCATCCTTCATGCCACGTTTAGAGTTTCTGGCTTGCCAAGGGAAATAGGATTTCAGCCCTCAAAATACATGCCGTAAGCTAAAAAAAAGTTTTTAGACGGTCAGCAGGGCCTACTCCAATTCACATGCCTGTCTTGGTTTCTCCGAACGAGCAATTATAAGCGTTATGCGCTCTTCTTAATGAAACTAGCTTACAGTGACTACGTGAGCACGTACCAATGAGCGCTTTGTGCTTCTTGTGCCCTTTCTTGTGTCAGTGTCTGTAAGCGCTAAATCCAAGTACACTACGAACAACCAATGAAGCTGTTCCAGTCCATTGGTTTTCTCTTTCCTTTTGCCTTTTGCAGTTGTGTACCAACTAATCCAACATCGGACTTTCGTGGAAATGATTCCAAATCCTGCAATGACCTCCGTGATAAAGCACTCGCAATATAATTTAGGGGGGATGATCAAGCTCTGCAAGTCAAATACGAAACGGTATTGATTGATTGATTGATTGATTGATTGATTGATTGATTGATTGATTGATTGATTGATTGATTGATTGATTGATTGATTGATTGATTGATTGATTGATTGATCGATCGATCGATCGACGAGGACAGCATCACTGTTCTCGGTAAGCAGTTCAATGATGAGCACCATCTGAGGGAGTGAGTGAGTGAGTGTTGGGTTGACCATCCGGAAACAACGCTGAGGTTACGAGAGATGCAGTAGCAGAGAACCTTCGGATCATTTTGATCCCATAGGGTTCTTTACAGCGCACCTAAACCTAACAACACAAGCGTTTTCGCATTTCGCTCCCATCGAAATGCGGCCACCACGACCGGGGAAGGGGACAGGCGACTTCCTGGTGTTTGTTAGTGTGACGAACGTTTGTACTTACCGACATATCTCGGGAGGTAACGACGAGTCCCACCGTCCTGATCTTCTCGTGGGCGGTCCGGCGCAACGACGTGGTGAGCCACTTGAGCATGGCGGTGTCGTGCGATGTCTTTTTCAGTTGGTCGAACATGGCCTCGACGACGTCCTCAGTTTGGCGAACCTGCAGGGCGCTCGCCACGAACCGCGGCCACAAAAAGGCCAAGGTCCTCTGCACCAGGACAACGCAAAATCGCTCCTGGTCTTCGGGACCCAGCGACAGGCGGCTTCTGGACAGCTCCAACGAGAGTATTTCGGCATCCAGATGCGAGGCCAGGTACAACGCGGTTTGCTGGATGCCGCCGTTTGATGTCATTTCGCGGAACGCCCGCCGGAAGCCAGTTGCTTCATTGGCTATAGCGATGTCCGACAAGAACAAACCGTTCTTTCCAAAACACACAAGCACATCTTCAACCTTTCCGGCCCATGCTGTCGCGTTCACGTCGGGGACGAGCCCGTCTAGAAACTCCTCCAAGGGCCCATTCACGTCGCCTTCCGCGCTTCGAGTGGAGTTGCGGTTGGCGTCTAGTGGGCCTTTGACGAGGTCGTCCATCTCCAGGATCGTGTTGAGACCCTGGTCATCGTATTTCCCGACGCTTCGCAGACTGGACACCAGATCGCGGCGGTCACCGGTGGTCGTGAGCTTACGGAGCAGCGACGTTCCGCTCGAAAGCCGCAGCACGGCGTCGCTGTCCTCAGTGAACAGTTCGATGATGAGCACCGTGTGGAAACCGACGAGCAGCGACGTCCGCACCAGGAGCTCGACGAGCTTGTCGTAGCTGCTCGAGTCACGGATCTCGGTCCATTTCAGCTGGCTCCGCGCCGACTCGAGCGTTGCAGCGAACGCGGCCGAACTCGCCGACGCGTAACGATGGCACTCCCGGTAGACGATGCGTGCCAGACGCAGATCTGCCGGACCATCTGCGATGGCGTTGTTTCAAGGATACAAATGAGGACATGCATCAAAAATTTAACAAAGATAAATTATCTGCGCCTGAAACACGGGCTGGGTTAGTTGACAGAACAAGCGCATCGTTTCCCGCGGTAAAAAAGTTTTCACTAACCAGTCGGACAATAAAGGCGATAGACAAGCAATGGAGTGTTACCGAAGCAGTAAATCTGCGGGCAAGAAAAAGAAAGCCGAAACACATCATGCGCCATTCCACTATGTGACGGTGGATGACCAGCGAAGCTGCGTAGCACACGACAAAGAGGTGACACAGAATTTGGAACGAAGGTACGAACGCATATATTGTCTTGATTGGTGGTCATCGTCACGAAAAGAACGCACACATTTATTTGCATGCACTTCCGGCCATTCACCTTATACATTCTTTATAGACATTCGTGTTTTCATTTTGCAATATATTGAAGCAAAGAATTTGAAACCGCAATCACCTCACCGACTGGCAGTGGGCCAGTGCAATAGGTGGCTTTGGCCACTGCCGTCAGTGCCTTCACAGAGGGAGGAGCAGAATGTGAACGCTGGCATGATGAGCGGTAACGGCGCCAGCTGTGGAGGGGGGAACGCTGCGAGCGCGGAGCGAGCGGACGCGCCTCACATCGCCTCCGACAATTCGCCTCCGGTGTGCCCAAAATTCCTAGGGACCCCGTAAAATTTTGCTTCTACTAGACGGATAACATCACCCGGCGTCCGAAGATACCGCTCTGGAGCAGGTGGGCCATTTTTTGGGGCCTTTTATGCCCATGTTTGTCTCCGCCACTTCACCCACTTCGCCCCGGACTCGATCTCCATCGTTCTCCGCGGCCGCCATGGTGGCCTCTGCTTGGCGCGGGCACGATTCCGAGACGATGACATGGTCAGAAATCGCCGCAGAAGCCCCGTCTTCGCTTGAAGCTTCCACTCCGACAGAGGAGATAGTGGCTGAAGACCTTTTGTCGTTGGTGGCACTCCGTAAACGCCAGCAACGCTCGAACACTTCGGCGGTCAACGGACGCTCCATGAGCTCCGGCGTTTCTGTGCCTCCGAATCCTGAAAAGTCCAACCCTCAGCTCTCGCAAGTAGCGGGATCGAAGAAATGGCGGCCCACCGCTATGCCTCGACTCCGCAAAGAAGATTTCACGATTGTCATCAAGCCCAGAGTGACGATCTCCCTGAAGACAGCCCTGCAGAACGGTGAGCTTGGTGCTTTGCTCTCTGCCTATGTAAAGCCATCTTCGGTGGACATTCTTAGTGTCTGGCCCATCTGGGACCAGAATATTGTCATTGCCACCACTCAAGACGTCAATGCGGCGAACGCGCTCACTCGTGAATTTACATTCAATGCTTGCAAAGGCCCCATCCCGGTGGTCGGACACGCAAAACTCAACGGTGAAGTCTGCAGGAGGATTATTATGGTCCATGAGCAGGAAACTTCTACCACCCTGAAATCTAAAGTCCAGTGGCGCGGAGGAGAGATAGCCTTCATCCGCAAGCTGGGGAAGTCGACGATTGCCCTGCTCACCTTCGTGGCACACAAGAATACCGCGTTACGTACACTATAGCACTGTGGTGACTGTGGTGCGCGAATATAAGCGGACTATTCCCGCGTGTTTCCGATGCGGCACCATCGGTCACCGTCCGGACTTATGCCCGAATCCTCAAGACAATCGCTGTGGACACTGCGGCGAAACGGTCGCAGTCCTCGAAGACGGCAACATGGCGCCCCACGAGTGCGCTCCTTCCTGCATCGTGTGCGGTGGCGCTCATCTTACGGGCTCTCAAGACTGCAAAGCCAAATTTCGACGGCTGCAACGACCGGGCAAGCCGACCGGTCGACGAACCCAACCTCGGACTGCAGTGCCCTCGGGTTCTGACACCACTTCAAAAGCTCCCACGACTAGCAACAAGATGACGAAAGTCACAACCGGGCCAGCGCCACCGGCGGGCACCTTGCCTGAACGTGCCCCCAAGTCTCCTCGGTCAACTAACCCGAAAGCGTCGCGGGATACAGACGCCCCTAGATTACAAGACGGGGACTATCCGGCTCTCGAAGGCCCTCCGTCTGGCACACCAAAGAATACATCTCAGCCCAAGGTAGGCAGCCGAGACGGGCCTCCTCCGCCTCGCCGCACTCCCCTACCTTCTCCCCCACCAAAGATTCCTCCTCATCCCCCCTTTAATTCTGACGTCGCAGACCTCCGCCGCGGGCTCGAGACTCTCCGGGCACAAAATGCTCAACTTAACGCCAAAATTCACGCGCTAGAAACGGCTCGGTCCTCCCCGCCCCCTGCCCATGTAGCTCCGGAACCGATGCAAGTGGTGCCGGCGGACCTCACACCCTCTAGCTCTGACGTGCGTTTTACCGCCCGAATTAATGGCTCAGATATCAAATTTTGGCCAAATCTAAGACAGCCTTCTCAAGGCGGTCACAGCTACGGTTACGGCCGCCATGACGGCCAGCATTAAGACGTGGCTAGAGTCAAACCCCCGGATTTTCCGCCGAACGGGACCCTCAAAGACGCGAACCGCCCATCAAAATTCACCCGACCCATCGATCTAACCGAACTCTCGGAGGAGCCGGAATCGCTCAAGCTGCAGGTGACGGAACCTGGGCCGGCTCTCCAAGGCGATCTCCCTTCAAATCAACATGGCTGCGTCCCCTCCCAACCAACTCCCTAGAGGGCGGCGCCCCCCGCAAAGACAGCAAGCTCTCTTGTACAGTAAATCATTTTGTTTCGGTGGCTACATCGCTGCGGGGGGAGCTGCTGACGTCGCTTACGCATCAAAATGTAAACGCCGACAAAGCCGAACAGGTGGCTGTAGCCATCGCCATGGCCACCACGAACCGTTCCACTATCTTCTCAGACTCGCGAGCTGCCGTTAGAGCATTCATGAAAGGCTCGGTATGCAAGGAAGCCGCTCGCGTTCTCTCTGCAGCATCTTGGACAGGCAAAAAGCACTTAATCTGGTTCCCCGGTCACATGGGCAGCGATGCTCATGAAGCCGTCCCCAACGCCAACGAACTTGCTCACTCCCAGGCGCGAGATCTCACCCGCCGCGCCGGAAGTGGGCAATCGGAGGCTGGGGAATGGCAATGGCACAGGGACCCTCTCCTTACTTTTAACGAGGTCTGCAAGCACTATCAACTAGGGCGTCGGAAGTTTCCAGTTCCACATCCACACCTAAACAGACCACAGGCAATCACCCTGCGAATGCTGCAGACGGAGACGTATCCGTCTCCATTTATTTGCTCAAAGTTCCTAGGCGGCATCAACCCGGGCTGTCCGCGCTGTGGACATCCCAGATGCACTCTTAAGCACATGCTCTGGCAGTGCCTCGACTTGTGCGGGGGCTCAGGGTCTCCCTCTTCGGAGGAAGACTGGCTCCGGCTCGTCACCAGCTCCGCCAAGGAAGAGCAACTCAGGGCTGTCCAGAGAGCCCGCGATATCGCCGAGAGTCTCAACCTCCCGGCTCCGTCGTGGGTGCGGCCCGCAGACGCTGCCCCCTAACGGGGACACTCATCGTCTTCTCAGGACCAAAATAAAAGTTCTTTGTCTGTCTGTCTGTCTGTCTCTTGTACAGTGGAACTGTCGGGGTTTCAAAGACAGGACGAAACGTGCCCACTTAAGGGAGCACATTGACAATCTCGAATACCCCGCCGCTGTCCTTGCACTACAAGAAACCGGTGCTGCGGTTAAGCTCTCGGGCTATAACGCTTTTCAGCGAGACCCGTCCACCTGTCTTCTAGTCAGTAAAGGCTACACAGCGCAGGAGGTTGATCTCTACCTAGATCTGGAATATTCGTACGTGATGGTCTCTGTCCTCCCCCTACGGCGAACAGATAGCCCTGTACACATACTTAATATATACTATATATATATAGTGGGCGATTTTAACGCCCCCTGTCCCATGTGGGGCTATCGCATGGAAGAGCCGCGTGGTCGTAAGTTGGCGGGACTTATATCTACGATGGGCATCACTCTTCTAACCGACCCGGTCCACCCAACACGTGTAGGAAATTCTGTCACTCGGGACACCTGTCCCGACCTTACCCTCACAAAACACATCCGACACGCAGACTGGATCAACACCGAGGAGACCCTCGGTAGTGACCACTGCACACTGAACACCATCATTTACACTCAACCTTTACATCGCCCCCTTGCACAAGCCA
The DNA here is from genome assembly GCF_023375885.2 of Dermacentor andersoni. NCBI lineage: Eukaryota > Metazoa > Arthropoda > Arachnida > Ixodida > Ixodidae > Dermacentor > Dermacentor andersoni. The sequence continues at coordinate 54,250,686 of NC_092823.1, forward strand.
AACTTCCCGACTGGAATGCTTTCCGCCAGGCCCTCCCAGTAACTTCTCTCTTGGAACAAGGCTACTCCATTTCTGCGCACGGACTCATGCAAACACTCCGTTCACACGAAAAGCAGATACAGCTTACGGAACGTGCACCGGACGTGGATAACCACCTGATGCACCTCTGGGAAGCTCGCCGCAGCTTAACCAAACGATGGCGGCGGCAGAAACACAATCGTAAACTCCGCGCTCGTATCTCTGACCTTACTCAGCAAGCAGCCGAGTACGCTGCCCAGCTCGCCGACACTTACTGGGTAGATAGATTTAACAGCGCTGCAATACAGATGTCGAGCCGCAACACTTGGTCTCTGAGTCTCTTCTCTCTGAGTCTCTGGTCTCTGAGTCGCAGGGTCTATGAGTCTCTTCAGGAGACTCATAGACCCTGCACAAACACGATCGGAAACCAAGAAACGCCTCACTCGCGCACTACACAACTTTCAAGGAAACAGGGAGCTGCTAGCGAACGCGTTGCGCTCACAATGCCTCAATCAGTATCGAGACCCGCGAGGGATGGACTATTCGTATGCAGGCTGCGATAATCAGGAAACGAATCAGCCTTTCCAGCTTCACACCGACCTTCGCACGGCTCTTGCACGAATGCGCAGGGGGACGGCGCCCGGGAGGGATAAGGTAACAGTCGAACTATTGGCAAACCTTCCAGATCGGGCGTACGAAACCCTACTCGAATACATCAATGCCATTTGGACCGGGGACACTTCGTTGCCAGCCGATTGGAAGACATCGTTGGTAACCTTTATACCGAAGGCGGGGAAATCGGTAAACATAGACAACCTCCGGCCCATCTCCCTCACTTCATGTGTAGGGAAACTTGTGGAAATGATGGTCCGTGACCGCCTCTCGGTATATCTCGAGAGCAAGGACACCTTCGCCGACACCATGTTCGGCTTCCGACCTCATAAGTCGGCACAAGACATCCTTTTACAGCTTCATCACGAGATCCTCTAACCCACAGAACACTCACATAACGACAAGATAGTCCTGGCACTCGATCTCAAGGGTACCTTTGATAATGTTAAGCACGCCGTCATACTAAAGCATCTTAGCGAGACCAACTGCGGCGCTCGTACATTCAACTATATCAAACCTTTCTTATCGGACCGCTTGGCCTATATACGCTTACAAGAGACCGAGTATGGCCCATTTGAGATGGGAACACGGGGCACACCACAAGGCGCTGTGTTGTCCCCGCTTCTTTTTAACATTGCCATGACACATCTCCCGGCACAGCTGGCGGGTGTCGATGGTGTTCAGCATGCGCTGTACGCCGACGACATCACCATCTGGGCTACTACGGGAAACATAGGAGAGATGGAGGATTGCCTGCAAGCAGCGGCGAGCAAAGTAGACCACTATGTCACGTACTGCGGCCGCCAATGCTCCCCGTCCAAGTCTCAATTTGTGCATATTCGAACTTCCCCGAAATGCAAAATCTCAGTTTAGCTTTCTCCCACCAGTGGCTCCATCCGAGAAGTGGAGGAGATTCGAATACTCGGTCTCTTCATTAATCAACATCGCAAGCCAGACACAACGCTTGCCAAACTGCGCAAGGTCGGCGACCAGGTGGGCCGAATGGTTCGCCTTGTTTCCAACAAGCGAGGAGGGTTGCGAAGTAAGGATGCGGTGCGGCTCGCACATGCCTTCGTAACTAGTAGAGTACTGTACTCGACCCCATACCTACGCTTACGGAAACATGACGAAGATTGCTTGGAGGTAGTACTCCGCAAAGTGTTCAAGAGAGCCCTCGACCTCCCGATCTCCACCAACGCGCGTCTTCTCGCGTTGGGGGTGGTAAACACCTATCGGGAACTTCGCGACGCGCATCTCGTTAATCGATACACGCGTCTCGCCCAGACCGTGTCCGGTCGCCGCCTCTTAGACAGGTTACATATTAAACATGACCACCATACGATGGAAAGGGTTCCAGCGCCCGAACTGTGGAGACGCGCCCTCTACGTTCTACCTCTAACAACTAAGATGAACAAGGAGGACCAAAATGGCCGGCGCCAGGCGCGGGCGGATGCCCTGCACCGCCACTATGGCTCTAAGAAACACGTCTTCTACGTCGATATTGCAGGCCCCAACCACTCCGGGGGGGATGGTACACGGCTGCAATCATACACGAGGAAAGACAAGTGGACGGCCTCTCGTTCAAAGCACCCAGCTCACCGCATGCGGAGGAGGTGGCGATCGCCCTCGCAGCCTCCCGTCCCGACTCTAAATTCATCCTCACAGGCTCCCGTGAAGCCTGTCGTAACTTTCAATTGGGATGGATCACTCCTCTCGCGGACAAAATTATTCGCTGCTGTATTCGCGACTGCGATCCAACTCATCGCTCAATCATATGGGTCCCCGGCCACCAAGGCATGCCAGGTAACGAAGCCGACCATGAGGCAGCCCGCGCACTCACTTACCAGGCACCAGGCATCACATGGGAGGACCTTGACCCAGATCACAGCCCTCATCTTTCTTTTAAAGATATTACTGAGCACTATCGTGCCGAACACCGCCGTTACTCGGTTCCTATGAAGGGACTGGGTAAAGCTGGCGAACGAACCCTCCTTAGGCTCTTTACAAACACCCTGCTGTGCCCGGCGGTTCTCAAGCACTTTGACCCTGCTTTTGACGGCCGCTGCTCTTTCTGTGGGGAGGTGGCCGACACCTTCCACATGGTTTGGGCATGCAGGCAAAATCCTTCTCTCCCCCCCATCACCCCTTCCCGAGAGGACTGGTAGGCGGCCCTACTCGGCTGCCATTTCCCTGGAGCTTACGACATCGAATAGCTGTCTTGGCGTGTACAATAGTATATTCGGCGGCAGCAATTGGAAAATATCAGTGGAGAGCATCTCCCGGTGTATGTCAACGGTTGACACATTCAGTCAACGTAGCGTTAAAAATGGACGACAAAAAGAAAATGAGAATACAGCCGGCTACAAATCGCCTTTTTTTGTTTTTGAAGAGATGAAGATTACACAGCAATGCGAAAGAAATATATCCTAAAAACAGGAGAAACTAGAAATCTTTGCCAGTTTCAAACTGGCATTCAAAGTGATTGCCAACGTTGCACCGAAGAACCTCGGACGGAAGCTTGCGGTCCGCTCCGATCCGACAGCTACATGCAAAGTTACACAGCAAAATAAAGAACAATTTAAATATGGGGTTTTCCGTGCCAAAACCACTTTCTGATTATGAGGCACGCCGTAGTGGAGGACTCCGAAAATTTCGGCCAAATGGGGTTCTTTAACGTGCACCTAAATCTAATGACATGGGTGTTTTCGCATTTCGCCCCCATCGAAATGCGGCCGCCACGGCCGGGATTCGATCCCGCGACCTCGTGCTCAACAGGCCAACATCATAGCCACTGAGCCACCATGGCGGGTAACAAAAAACACAAAAATGCTATCGTTTGCGCGAACAACACTCAAGCAACAGAAGGCAAAATGCTACCCTGCCTCAGCTGCAGAGCCGACTTAGCAGAGCGCCTCGGTGCATCCCTTTGGCTTCGTCGTTTTTGCAGCCTCCTTCCTCCCCTGCATCTGCATCTGCATCTGCATCTCCTCCTCCTCCTCCTCCTCCTCCTCCTCCTCCTCCTCCTCCTCCTCCTCCTCCTCCTCCTCCTCCTCCTCCTCATTTTTCAACATTTCCCCCGCATCTGCTTGTCTTTGGAATAACATCTAATGCCCCTTCCCAAAATTTGAGTCAAAACTTTACACTCTCCACTTTCCTCCTTCGCCATCCTTCGTTTATCCGTTACACACGACAAAAAATTCGGTCGGGGAGCTGACCGTTTAGTTATAGCATACTATCGCATTCGAAGAGAAAGCTTGTTCCTCACCTTCCGCCATGTCTCGGCTCCGGAGAAACTCGCTGACCCTGGCCTCGGACGCCTCGACGTTGTCCCGGCGAAAGCTCCCGCCGCCCTCTCCGCGCGCGATCCACGAGTCGCAGACGTAGCCGTAAAAATCGCCGCACGCGTCCCCGCTGGCATTGATCAGACTGGCCAGGTAGTTGCGCGCAGCGAGGCACTCGGCCGTTTTGCAGTCCAGGGGCGACGTGCCGGCCTTGGCGTAAAACATGAGCAGCATGGCGGTGACCAGCAGCGAGAGCATGACCGCGCACACGCAGATCATGACGGCTTGCAGGACATGCTGCTGTCGCTCGTCGACCTCCGTCACGAACGACACGTTCATCGCTGCGCCCGCGAAGGGGACGAATGATGCCGCTGTCACAGTCGCGAAGTCGCGAGATGATCGAACAAGTTTGAATCACGCGCGGCGTGGCGCTAGCAGCAAACGTTAGAACCCGATTCAGCAGCGTCCGCAGTGGCAACGCAGTGTAGCAAGAACACTAATATTTTTTTTTGCTTGAGATAGCGCTTATGGAAGTTTAAGGTGAAGCGGGTGGCGATTGTGCGGTACCCACGGTAGCGCAGATTAGGCTATGTTTCCATCGTGTTGGCAGAACCAGTTACGATTATTATCCAAGTTGACGCGATTCAAGATCAAGAAAGGGGCTGACAGATGGAATAGCACACTGTGGTATAAAAGTTATCAACAGGGATAAGGTGCCTCAGAAAGGCTGGCCAGGAAGCCTTTCTGAGGCACCTTATTTCTGTTGATAACCTTTATTCCACATAAGTTGATGCGAAGCATTTCTGAATAGTATGAAGACGCAAATGCAATGTGAAAGCTTTTTAACTGGATTAGCACAATTCCGGTGATTCAGGTACTTTCCGGGGATCGTCTGTCGGTCTGTGTATCTCTGTATAAGTATTTTGCTGCCAACTTGGGTTACAGTAGTCCATGGTTTAATGGTTAGAGTATCGGGCTGCTGTTATGAGCAAACCGTATTTGAAATCATCTCCTGACAAACTTGGGTGACGCGCATTTGACATCGCGTATGTACTGCTCATCAGTGAACCCATTTCACGCCAACTTGAATTAATGGTTATTTGCCCCTGCTTATCGTGTACAATCGTATTGTGTACAATGCGTCTTATCATTGATTTCTACCTGTGCAAACATATGCAGGAGAAACTTGGAAACTCGAAAACAAGTTAAGTATTGCGCAAATAGCGATCGAACAAGAAATATTAGGCATAACGTTAAGAGACGGGAAGAGAGATGTGGGAATCAGAGAGCAGCGCCTATAGCCGATAGGCTAGTCTACATTAAGAAACAAAATGGAGCTGCTCAGGCCTCGCTATGCGCAGGGCAAATAACCGGTGTACCAACAGTGTTACAGAATGGGTGCCAAATGAAGGTAATCGCAGTCGAGGACGGCAGAAAATTAGGTGGGGTGCTGAAATTAGAAAATCTGCAGGCGCAACCTGGAATCAAGAAGCGTAAGACAAGGGTAATCGGAGATCGTGTAAGAGGCCTTCGTCCTGCAGTGGACATAAAAATAGGCTGATGACGGTCATGATAAAGGGCCGCTCTTCCTTAAGCCCTATTTACCTCCCTTAGAACACTGTTTATGTGAAACTAAGTATGCGTCGTACTTCAATAAACGTCTTTGATGTGAACAAGAATAACCTCGAGCTCTGAAGCGCTAAATTACCTGTGCGGAACGAGCTTTGACTGAAGTGATGTTTAAGCGGACGCTTTATTATGCGATTTAAGCGATCATTTCCCAATATATTACTTCCTGCCAGGGAAACCACCGACTAAACCCTGTGAAAACTTTTTAGAAAGAACATACTCCCAATATGAAAAAGTTTGTCGAGTTAGTTTCACGTTTCATATTGAATACTGTGTTTGAAGCTAACAATTCTGACGTCTTCAACAATAACATCTGACGTCTCCTGCAATAACATATAAAGTGTTTTCCCCTAAATCTTCGAAGAAAATGCAAAAGGTACGAAAACCTTTTATATTCTTAAATACACGAGAAGAAAGTTATTTCGTGACTACAAAAAGACGCGCAATACACTGAATAAGGACAAAGATAGCTAAATAAGACTATTATCTTAATAAATGTCTTAGTTCTGCCGGTAACTTCAGAGTTATATAAGAGAGATTCAAGGAAATAATAAATAAAACCCTAAAGAATAGCAGGGCAAAATTCCAGAAAACTGAGGCCACCGAGAAAGAGATTGCAAACTTGTTTAACAAGCACTTTCTTGTCGTGGGTGCCCCGTCAGAAGATTCTTCTCACATACCTTGCGAAAGTTATATTGCTCGAATGTCCTTTCCACCAGTATTCTTATCTCCAACAAATAAACGGGAAGTTCATGACGTTATTATGTCCCTGTGGCCCAGATGAAGTCAGAACGAAACTGCTGACAGCAGTGAGCGACAGCTTCAGTTCGACTGGCACACGTCTCTAACGTCATGATGATGACAGGCAAGTTTCCCAACAACATAAAAGAAGCTAAGGTGACGGCTCTTCACAAAGGAGGATCATTTGATGACTTAGATGACTATAGGCCGATCTCTATCCCCTCTGGACTCTCAAAGATTGCAACGGTACCACTAATAAAAGAACAATAGAGTTCTCAATAGCTCACAATATAATAGCAGAAGAGCAATACGGATTTTATAAGAATAAATTTGTAGAGACAGCCCTCCTTCTGATTAAGTCGCAGTTATACGAAGTAACGATGGTAGTATTATCGGCCGTAGAAGCTTGGAGACATTCGCTTACTAACTGAATTAACGATCATGGTGTCAGCATGCACAGGCAAAAACATGAACCCATCACACTGGATGACCGCGGACGCTCGCTGTCAAAACGCTGGCGTGAGCAAGCACGGCGTCAGCAGTGAGCTAAGGACCTTCGTGCTGTGTATCCCTTCAACGGATGTTTGCCGATCACTTTCGAGATGTGGCACGTATTGATGGCGTCTCATTGAAGTACGTATTGAGGGCGGAGTAGAAGCCCCCTCCCCTCCCTCCCTCACTACCTCCCAACCTCCTCGCTTTCGCGTGCGAGGTAGAGCCGCGATCGTCAGTTCTCCTTTCGCCGGGTCGCGAAATACGCAATTGCGGCCGGAGCCTAACGCCGCCCCCCCCCCTATTTCCCTCCCATTCCGCAAAGCCTATCGCGCGACGGAAGACTGCGCGTTTGCTTTCCGGAAGCATTCCTCCCTCGCTACCGCTAGATTTAGCCACAATCGTCGGCTCCCTTCGCGTGCTTTCACTCGCACTTACAGCATACGGCGCGCAAAGACGGTGTTATCGCCTTCGTACTTTATGTGGAACATCACGGCGACGGCAGAAATGCGTCTGGAGTGTCCATATAATTGCTATCGCAATAAAAGCCACAGAACTACTAGTTTGTAGCGAATTTCGCTCTCATCCCTGACGAAGCGCCATAAGTGCAAGAAGATAGACGTGACCTCCACAACAAGCATGCTCACGTGCGCAGTTTCGAGCCCTGTCACGATATTTCGCGTGTAGTAGCTTTGGACACCTCGGTGCCTACGTGCTACAGTATTTGCTTGCCACTGTGCAAAGATCGCTGTTGCTCGCGTATACGCCCGACGTGTCATGTGCCGGGTCGCACAATATCTCGCAAAAATTTATTTCCGAAAGTACCACTTTCATATATTGACCGTTTGTGAAAAATTGACCGACCACAGGTGCTATTTGGAAAGGCTCTTTGTGGACAATGCACGGAACGTCAAGAGTTTGTACGGAACATCATGGCGAATCACTGGTATGCGCTGCTCTTCAATATACTTGCTTACCCCAAATTACATCACTGGGTATGTGACACACTTCAATGAACATCTTTGATCTCAATTGGCTATGTGCCGCTCTTCCATTAGGGCTCTTTAACAATAACTTGAGTCACCGGTATGGGCTGCTCTTCAATAAACCTTACTCACCCCAACTTGGATCCCTGGGTATGCGACACACTTAATGAACATCTTTGATGTCAATTTAGGTCACTGGGTATGGAGAACTACGTGTGTCCAACTGGGTAATTTCCGCTCCTCAATAAACCTGGTTAACACTAACTTAGGTCACTGAGTATGTGCTACTGGATATGTGCCCTGAGGTTTCTGGCGCACTTAAATAAACCTGTTATATGCCAACTTGTGTCACTGGGTATGTGCCGCTCTTGAATTACAAAAAAATATATATTTCTCACGTGTTGGCCGGAGTCGAACCCGCGTCATAGATGTTCAGACACCCTTGTATAAAACATTCACACGCGCGCCACGCGGGCACTTTGTTGCGGCGGCGCTAGGTGGCGCCAAGTGTCCAGAGGGAATTGCGAGGGAGGCTCCACCACGCGCCTCACACGTGACGTGTTTCGGCGGTCCCATTATGTTTTGTCGATACGATGCTTCAATGCTAATAGCAGTAATGTCGAGATTCGTCCTGATATGGGTTTTGTCAGATTTTTTTAACCTTTAATAATTTTGCGCTATTTTCGTCTTTTTTTTCTTTTCTGTAGCAGGTGGTGACCGATTAGGGGACCCCATGTGGTGTGACACTCCGAGGTCTACTGCACCACTGCAGTGCAAAGCTAGTGACGCGACGCTACGTCAACCCGACTGCATATTTAATGCGATTAGCATTCTTGAAGTACTACATGAACTTTCATTGGACTATCTCTCTATCTATCTATCTGTCTATCTATCTATCTATCTATCTATCTATCTATCTATCTATCTATCTATCTATCTATCTATCTATCTATCTATCTATCTATCTATCTGTCTATCTATCTATCTATCTATCTATCTATCTATCTATCTATCTATCTATCTATCTATGTGTCTGTGCTTATAACCGTTTCGCCCCAACTTGAGTCACTAGGAATGGGTACACTCCAAAAACGATAATCTTAATCTCCCTTGCTTGAGTTTCCTTTCTCGAAAACTCAGTGCACGTTGCTGACGCTGATAAACTCACGCTGATAACGCGCAAGCCGTATGTGTCTTGGAAGTGCCGGGCTCCCCACATTAAACAAAGGAAATGCGGGCAAGACACATGACAGTTATTGTTGGACAAGATACAACATAAATCGTGTAAACTTTTCAAGAGTGCAGGTTCACTGTCTATTTGGTAGCGCATCGGGCTACCCGTCGTACCAAGATAGATAGATAGATAGATAGATAGATAGATAGATAGATAGATAGATAGATAGATAGATAGATAGATAGATAGATAGATAGATAGATAGATAGATAGATAGATAGATAGATAGATAGATAGATAGATAGATAGACAGATAGACAGACAGACAGACAGACAGACAGACAGACAGACAGACAGACAGACAGACAGACAGACAGATAGACAGATAGATAGATAGATAGATAGATAGATAGATAGATAGATAGATAGATAGATAGATAGATAGATAGATAGATAGATAGATAGATAGATAGATAGATAGATAGATAGATAGATAGATAGATAGATAGATAGATAGATAGATAGATAGACAGCGCCTGGAAACTGCATGAACTACCCTAAGTATCCTAATTGCACTGAAAGAAATGTACATATTAAAAGTGCACTTAGCCAAAATGGGCAAGACACGATGTTCGCAAAAT